>NC_066583.1:107521844-108121844 GCF_024323335.1 Lathyrus oleraceus
TTTGATTTGTGAAATCCTCATGCTTAATTGGATGGATGTGAAATTTGACATGTGAATTGTAGACATCTTAAAGTTTGTCATGGTTTTAGTCCCATTCATTTATCATGTGTTGTCATTGTTTTATGATTTATTGAAGTTGGTGCATGTTTTGATGCTTTGTATGAGTTGGTTTGAACTTGCTTTGACTTTCTGATTTTCATTGACCTACTTCCCTTAATTCAAATGAGCTGAAATTGATATGCTTATCATGTTATGGAGGATGTTTGAGCATGAATTATTTGAGGATTTATTGAAATGTTTGTGATTGGATTTGACTTGAATCTTTCTGTTGACTTCTTTGAGGTTCCATATGACATGCTTTGACCTAATTTGTTTGTGAAATGATAATGATGAATGATATGAACATGAAACCACTTGGTTTGTTTTTTAATTGTTTGAACTTGATTTTGGATAGCTTTCACTTGCTGTTTGGATTTCTTATCTCTTTTGACCCTAGGCTTGTCCTAGTGGTCTTGTTTCTCATGTTTAAGTTTGCTTTTCAGGTTAAGAAGCAAATGCCTTAAGGAGACTTATGCAAGTTAATTGAGTTTGATTGATTATCATGAACTAACTTGTTTGTTTTGTAGGATGCTTAGCTCTTATGCTTTGAGCTTTGTGCATTGCACTTTGACTGATTGTGCTGATCCTTATCTTATATTGGTTTTGAATTTGAGTTGTATACTGATTTTATTTGATTGATTTCAGGTACCATTAGTTGCTCAGTTCTTTTAAGAACTTGCTTTGCTTTGCTTGATAGCATTTGCATTGAGGTAGAATCCTTCTTCTTCATGTAGTCTGGAAGACCTGGCCTGTTACTTGGCCAGGCAACTGTCTGAAGTCCTCCTTAAGAGGCGATGTTTGTGCTTGTTTACTTTTGTCCCAAGCAGGAAAAGTCCTTGAATAAGGCAATGGTAGACAAAAGAGATATGTAGCCTATCTCCTACTATTCTGTGAGTCACTCACCTTGCTCACACTACTTGTGTTGATGCATAGTGAGTAAAAACCCAAGATCTATCGAGTCTAACTTGTGGAGAGAGTTCCATCTTTCTGAACTCCCACACCTTCTGATATTCAATAGCTCTCCCTGACCAGGGGTAAGGAGCAATGAGGCACACCCCTCATGTCCTTCTCATCTGCTTCACCTTGGCTCTCAATGTCAAGGTTAAGAGCATCATTAACCCTATTCCAGCTGGCTTCAATGCCTAACCCTTTGTATGAGCCTCGTTGTTTGGTTATAGAGTGTGCTGAATGACTTTGGTTGATTGATTACTTAGTTCATTTGTATATGTCTGCTTGCATGCTTGGTGCATTTATCATCATTTATTGCTCATTAGTGCATGATCATTTCATTGTCTTTGTGACATATCTTTGTTGATTGCCCATTGAGGACAATTGTAAGACCATCCATTGGCCATTGTTCCTATGATATGGAAGTGAGTATAAGACCATTTCATTGGCCACTCATCTTCTCTTTGCTTGATGCATTTGTTTGACTTATGTGAGGATGCAATTGTAAGTCCGTGTAATTTGGCATTGTTTTCCTATGATCATATGTTGGAGGTTAGAATAAGCCCAGATAGATTGGCATCTGACATCCAAGTATTGTTTTTGTTGGAGATTGGTATAAGCCCAGATAGATTGGCATCCGGTATCCACTTTTTATTTCTTGTTGAGGAGATTAGTATAAGTCCATAGAGTGGCCTCTGATATCCAGTTCTGTTTTAGGAGATTGGTATAAGTCCAGTGATTGGCATCCGGTATCCGCTTTGTTGACTTTCTTCCTTTCCTTTGTTTGTTTGTTATTGCTCATTGCCTATTCCAAAGGACGCACTTGAATCATCTTTCTATATTATTTCAAGAGGTGAACCTTCTAGGAAGTTTTACACTCCATCTTCATCCATTCATCATTTTGTCCTAAAACCTTTCACACATTACTTTTAAGACTTGAGATAAATATTTTGCAAACATCTTCATGCTTTTAAACTAAAAAAACTGGACCCCAAGTCCTTGACTTTTTTCAAACTCCATTTTCATAATACTTCTTTTGAATCAATCTTAATCATACCTTGACCCTCCTTTTGTGAATAATCATAATCAATTAACTTCACCCATTCAATTGTTCTGTGGCTTTGTCCATTCTTGCTAAGTTTTCATACTTTAGCCATAGGTTTGATTTATCCTAGTTGGTTGATGTCAATCTCACCTATTTGTCCTTAGTTGATTGAATTGTAAGTCTTGCTTGCTTTATATAGGGTTAACCCCTCACTAGCAAGTTGAAGCTTTTCTCACATGGTGGACTTGTTGTTTGTATAAGGTTGAGTTTTCTCCCGTGGATAACGTAAGACCTTAAGGCTTGTGTTTAAAATTGAATCCACTAACTTTTGGAAATCTTTTAGCCGAACTACGGCGTTTTGATACTTACCTTTGATGGAAGGTACGTAGGCAACGAGTTCATCCGTTCGAACACAAAAACAATAAAAATTGTATATTCTTTTCTCATCATCCCAATCATGTTTGCACAATAAATATTTCATAACAAATAACAATTTTATACAACAAGTGTGAAAAGGGCTCCCTAGGAGTACCTAGGACGTGATGGGTGCCTAACACCTTCCCATTGCGTAATTTACCCCTTACCCAGACTCTCTGATCTTTTCATTAGTTTTCTACGCGTAAAACTTCTTAGGCTTTTGTTCGCTTTTTAGCCAGTCCTTTGGATAAATAAAAGTGCGGTGGCGACTCGAATTCATTAGATGCTTTGCTTATGGTTTAATCAATAAATCATATGGCGACGAATACACCGCTACAGAAAAGTGGCGACTCCGCTGGGGAGAAATCCTTGGTGGTATTGCCTACTTTTCACCCTTGTTGTGATATTGTTATTTGTTATATGGCATATTTTTGTACCATTTGGGATAACTGTATTGATTGTAATGTTTGAATTGCTTGATATACAATTGCTGTTTGCTTTGGTGATCTGTGAGATGAGTTCTATACCCGAACTCGAGTGCACTCTAGGATAGGAGAATGGCATAGTCTTGTTGACTAGTGTGGAGTATTCCTTAGCCAGTTGACTTGCGAGTCCATTCACTTGGTGGAGGTCATGTTGGATTAATAATGTCACATAAGTTATTTGTGGTTAGGCATTATTCTTTCAATCATATGCCGCAGAAGCCAAGGACCGTAGTTTACCAAACCCCTCTTGGCCTATTTTTAGGAACGTAGTGCGGAGGTCATTCAGATGAAAGTTCTGATGCGATTGTTACGCGATACTACACTCATAAGAGTTTCTCTTGAGAATATTTTTGGAATACGAGTATTCGTTCCTCCGATAATATTCGAAAGATGGAACGATGATTATGGGAACCTCTGGTAGAACATGCCTGGCAGGTCTAAACCCTAGTACACTCCCTTTGGGTGGTTCTTAACCGAGACTCCATGCTCGTGACTCTCAACAAACCCGTGATTCGTGGTTGAGTCGTTCAGACAACCTTAATATCAATGGAACCTGGGTGTTGATCAGGTATAAAACCTAAATCCCCCAAAACGGATGGTTGATATTAAGGATGTTCGAGCCGGTTCATGTACCGTTAATATCAATGGAACTTGGGTGTCGATAAGGTGAAAACCTAAATCCACCAAAATGGATGATTGATATTAGGGATACGATGAGCTTTCCCATGACCTTTGTTTGGTGTGACTTGTTTGATCCTTGAGTGTGATTGTTGCATTCATGCATTCATGCATTCATCTGCACTTCATGTCATCAGAAAAAAGAAAATTTTCAAGGAACTTAAAAGGGTTTATTTGCAAAATTTTCAGACATGGAAAGACCAAAAAGGCATACGAAGAAGTACAGCTTTAAACAGCCCGATGTAAAAGAGTTAAGGAATCTGACATCTTATGTATTAGATCCCTTGGGTTTCAAAGCTCGCTATGGGAAGCTTCTACCTCTGCTGACTACTCAGGTTGACGAAGGATTGATGAGTACTCTGGCTCAGTTTTATGATCCGCTGTATCATTGCTTGTCATTTCCGGATTTCCAGCTGTTGCCAACTTTGGAGGAGTATTCTCATCTCATTGGGATTCCGATTCTGGATCAAGTGTCGTTCAGTGGCCTAGAGAGTATTCCGACTGCTCGAGAGATTGCCAGCTTGTTGCATATAGATGAAGATCTGATTAAAGCTAATCTGACTACCAAAGGCGGAATTCAGGGTTTTCCTTCCGAGTTCCTCGTTGCTCAAGCTACCTTTTATGGGAAGGCCATGAGTGAGGATGCCTTTGAGGCTTTGTTTGTGCTGCTCATCAATGGATTGGTGTTGTTTCCCAACTTCGACAAGTTCGTGGACATGAACGCTATTAGGATCTTCTCAGTTCTTAATCCCGTTCCGACTTTGTTGGGCGATGCCTATGTCTCTTTGCATCTGAGGAACGCAAAGGGTGGAGGAGTTATTGTCTGCTGTCTACCCCTGCTGTACAAGTGGTTTATTTCGCACTTGCCGCAGAAAGTTGCTTTCAAGGAGAACAAGGGATGTCTACGGTGGTCTCAGAGACTTATGTCTCTCACCAATGATGATATCATTGGTATGATCGCGTGTATGATACCGTCCAGATCATTGACTATTGTGGTGAATTCCCTAATGTGCCTCTTCTTGGCACATGTGGTGGGATCAGCTACAATCCTATTCTCGCACGACGTCAGCTTGGGTTCCCCCTGAAGGATAAACCTCATAACATTCTGTTAGAAGGCGTATTCTTCCAGGAGGGTAAAGATCCCCAAGGCCTGAAAGCCAGATTTGTTCGTGCTTGGCGCATTATTCACAAGAAGAGTAGGAATGAGTTGGGTCCAAAGAACTGCATTGCTTTGGAGCCATACACCTCTTGGGTCAGACAGAGAGCTCCCGTGTACTTAATGCCATATGATCATCTGAGACCTACACCGTTGGATGTGGCTGGGCCTTCAACCCTCCCTACCCAACGTGTAGAGGAGTTGAGAGAAGAAGACCTTTCACGTGCTTGGATCCGTGAAAGAGAAGAATTGCTTCAGCAGCTTAAGGAGAAGGACGCTATGATTGAGTTCCTCGAGCATCGAGTGATCGACGATCCGAACGACACTTGGACCTCTCTGCTTCCTCAGTCTTCCAAATTCTGGAAGAGGAGGTATGATCGACTTGCAAAGGAGAAAGCAGACATGGAAGCGGCCTATGAGAGAGAGATCAAGAAGCTGTGTACTTCTCGTCTTCCAGCATCCCGAGCTTCTAGGGATCCATAGGATGTTTATTTCCCTTTTCTCTTTGTAATGATCAAAAAATGTTGTACTTCTTTGTCTCAATATATTGAATGAAATATTTTCCATGAAAAATTAAAATGCTTTAACTATTCAAGATATTGCAAATAATACCCTAAGGGTTCCTTGAAAATAAATAAAGCATCTGCACAAGCATTTCATGCATCATTTTTGCATAAGCAGGTACCCTTTGTTTCTGGTCTTCTTGTCCTAACTCTGTGTTCTTCATTTATTTTGAAGACAAGCTGACTCACCGGTATTATACTCGAGTCAATTCTGCGAGAGTCATGGAGCAGCTAGAACAAGAGAACAGAGAACTGAAAGAAGAGGTCGCCAGACTTGGCGCTTTGATGGAGCAACTCCTCGCTGCTCAAAATCAACCTGCTCAACCGCCTGCAACTCCTGTCCAGAGGACGGTCATTTCAGAGGTCTCCACTTCGACTGTGCCAGCCAGTGCTCCGGTGCCCAATGCTATGCCAGCCGGGTTCCCTTGGGGAATGCCTCCAGGTTTTATGCCTGATCGGCCTGCTCCAACTTTTGCTCACATGCCGGCATCTAGCCCGATCCCTGTTCCCGCTCCTCCTGTCGTGCATACCATGCCAAGGGTAGACGACACCATCTATCACTCCGAGCCATCTGAGGGCCCGGACGTTTATGAAAAGATGGACGCCATGAACGACCAGTTCCTTGAGCTGAGAAAGGAATTGAAGACTCTTCGAGGTAAAGATTTATTCGGCAAGTCTGCTGCCGAGTTGTGCCTTGTTCCCGGTGTGAAGATACCGATTAAATTCAAAGTACCTGACTTCGAAAAGTATAAAGGGAACACCTGTCCACTCGCCCACCTGGTCATGTACGCCAGGAAGATGTCTACCCAGACTGATAATGATCAGCTTCTAATTCATTATTTCCAAGACAGTCTGTCTGGTGCCGCGCTCAGATGGTACATGAGCTTAGACAGTGCCAATATCAGATCCTTCAACGACCTTGGCGAAGCTTTCGTCAAGCAATATAAGTACAACGTCGATATGGCGCCTGACCGAGATCAACTCAGGTCCATGTCGCAGAAGGACAAGGAAACGTTCAAGGAGTACGCCCAGAGATGGTGAGAGCTGGCAGCTCAGATTACTCCACCGCTTGAGGAGAAGGAAATGACCAAGATCTTTTTGAAGACTCTTGGCTCATTCTATTATGAGCGGATGGTAGCAAGCGCTCCCTCTGATTTCACCGAGATGGTGAACATGGGGATGCGTCTCGAAGAAGGTGTCCGTGAAGGACGATTGGCGAAGGATGAGAGCTCTTCCTCTAAACGATATGGAGCGTTTAAGAGGAAGGATGGGGAGGCACATGCTGTGCAATCCCATCCCACGCATAGAAGACCCTCTGCTCAGAGGAAGCCTGCACGCCGTGCCGGTCATCAGCACCAGGTGGCTCATATAGCACCTGTCTTCAAAGACAATGCTCAGCAACATCAGCAATATCAGCATCAACAACAATATCAACAACCTCAGTACCAGCAACAACACCGTCCACAGCAACAGGCTTACCAGCCTCGTGGAAGTACAACCAATCAAGCTAACGTGAATTATGATAGGAAAAAGATCAGCTTCGATCCAATTCCTATGTCATATACAGAGCTTTATCCTTCCTTGTTGGAAAGGAAATTGGTTTCTCCCAGGGATCCTCCTGCCATTCCTGCAAATCCACAATGGTGGTATAAACCAGATCAACATTGTGTTTACCATTCCGGTGCTCCGGGTCATAATATAGAGAATTGCTACCCACTCAAGACCAAGGTGCAAGACCTTATGAGATGTGGGATCTTGAGTTTTGAAGATTCAAGCCCGAATGTCACCAAGAACCCATTGCCTGCGCATGCGAAGTCAGTTAATATGGTTCAGGAATGCCTTGGGAAGTACAAGGTCAGATATGTAAGCCACATTAGGCAGTCGTTGGTTGAATTACACCGTTTGCTGTGTCAGTACAGCTACTTAGAGCATAACCACGACAAGTGTCGCGTCTGCTCGGTTAACCGCTTGGGTTGCGATCAAGTACGAAGAGAACTCCAGAAGTTGTTAGATGAGGGTACCATTGAGATTCTGCAGAATCACAATGTTGATAGAGATGAGCCTGAAGTGAATGTGATTTCACCAGTGTTCAAGTTGCCCGAGCCTGTTGTTGTTCGTTACAATAGCAGCAAGCCGAAGGCTTCCCCTTCTCTGGTCATTAAACCTGTAGGCCCTGTGCCTTACTCTTCAGACAGAGCCGTACCATTCAGATACAATCCTGTCGCTGTGCAAGATGGGGTAGAAGTGCCTTTGCCTTCAACTTCCGTGACCAACGTCGCTGACGTAAGTGGGTTGACCCGAAGTGGTCGTGTGTTTTCTGCACCTCCTAAGGTTGTTGCTTCTGATACTGTTGAGCGTCCTGTAGGGGCAGCTGTGAATATTCAGAATCAGGCACGTGATGTTGCCAAACCATCCTCCTCTGTACAAAAAACTCCTGTTTCTTCAGTTGGCCCGAGTGGCATTATAGATGAAGAATCTGATGAGATGCTGAGGCTCATCAGAAAGAGTGAGTACAATGTTGTAGACCAGCTTCTACAAACGCCATCCAAGATTTCCATTCTTTCTCTGCTGTTGAATTCAGAACCCCATAGGGAGGCTCTGCAGAAAGTGTTGGATCTGGCGTATGTTGATCACGACGTCACCATTGAGCAATTTGATAGTATTGTTGCAAACATTACCGCTTGCAACACTTTGAGCTTTTGTGACGCTGATCTCCCTGAGGAGGGAAGAGATCACAACATGGCTTTACATATCTCCATGAATTGCAAGTCTGATGCAATGTCCAATGTGCTGGTGGACACTGGATCATCTCTAAATGTATTGCCAAAAACCACACTCTCCAGATTGTCATATCAAGGTCCTTCTATGAGGCAGAGTGGGGTTGTTGTGAAGGCATTTGATGGGTCGCGTAAGACCGTGATTGGGGAAGTTGATCTCCCTATCAAAATCGGACCAAGTGATTTCCAGGTTACCTTCCAGGTAATGGATATCCACCCATCTTATAGCTGTCTCTTAGGCAGACCATGGATTCACGAGGCTGGCGCTGTGACATCCACCCTACACCAGAAATTGAAATTTGTGAAAAACAAGAAATTGGTTGTAGTAGGGGGAGAAAAGGCTCTCCTGGTTAGCCATCTGTCTTCTTTCTCGTACATTGACGCTGAAGATGAAGTTGGAACGCCATTCCAAGCTTTATCTATTGATGAACTAATCGAGAAGAAGTCTCCTTCATTCACCCTCCTACCGTGATGCAAAGCTGGCCATTGAATGTGGCGCAGTTGCTGGATTAGGGAAGGTGATTGAACTTGAAGATAATAGATCCCGGGCTGGCATTGGCTACTGTTCTGGGGCATGTAATGAGCAAGGTCTGTTCACAAGTGGAGGATTCATCCATGATGATCAACCTGAGAAGGAAGCTGCTGCTATCTTGGAAGAAGATACAGAAGACGTGAACAACTTCGTTATTCCTGGTGGTGTCTGCCACAATTGGGTCGCTGTAGATGTTCCTACGGTCATCCATAGATCAGAGTAATTGTTCACTTTGTTTGAAACCCTTCTCCCATGCCAAAAGGAGAAGTGATGACATTGTGGGCAAAGCATATATCCAATGATGTTTTCATTCAATTAATGCATTGTTAAACATTTGTTTTTCCTTTTGTTTTCACTTTTTGCTTTGTTTGCATGAAATCAGTGATCACAAAAAACCCATAAAAAAAAAACAAGAATAAAAGCAATCTTTTTCATCTGCATAATGGTTTGCTTGTTTAAAATTCTGAAGTTTTTCATTAACCAAAATCATTATGCAGGTTGATCCTAAAACCCATTGAACATAATGATCCAACGCCATCTCCCAATTTTGAATTCCCAGTATTTGAGGCAGAGGAAGATGACGTTGAGGGGATTCCTGATGAGATTACCCGTCTCCTTGAGCACGAAGAGAAGATCATTCAGCCGCATCTCGAAGACTTGGAAACAGTCAACTTGGGGTCTAAGGATTGTGTTCGCCAGGTGAAGATTGGGGCACTTCTTGAGGGACCTGTCAAGGAAGATTTGATCAGCTTGCTACGAGAATATTCAGATATCTTTGCTTGGTCCTATGAAGATATGCCGGGTTTAGATACAGATATTGTGCAACATTTCCTGCCTTTAAAGCCTGAGTGCGTGCCTGTGAAGCAGAAGCTCAGAAGAACTCATCCATATATGGCCGTGAAGATCAAAGAGGAAGTTCAGAAGCAAATTGATGCGGGGTTTCTGGTGACTTCTACATATCCTCAATGGGTGGCCAATATTGTGCATGTTCCTAAGAAGGACGGAAAAGTCCGTATGTGCGTTGATTATAGAGATTTGAACAAGGCTAGCCCGAAAGACGATTTTCCTCTACCACACATTGATATGTTGGTAGACAATACAGCTAAATTCAAAGTCTTTTCCTTTATGGACGGATTTTCCGGATATAATCAAATCAAGATGGCACCAGAGGATATGGAGAAGACAACATTCATCACACCTTAGGGAACATTCTGTTATCGAGTGATGCCCTTCGGTTTGAAGAACGCCGGAGCCACGTATCAACGAGCTATGACTACCTTGTTTCATGATATGATGCACAAGGAGATGGAGGTCTATGTTGATGATATGATTGCTAAGTCCCGAACGGAAGTTCAGCATATTGAGCATTTATTGAAGCTTTTCCAGCGTTTGAGGAAGTTTAAACTTCGCCTGAATCCAAACAAATGTACATTTGGAGTCCGTTCTGGCAAATTGTTGGGTTTTGTGGTAAGTGAAAGAGGTATTGAGGTTGATCCTGCAAAGGTCAAAGCAATACAAGAGATGCCCGCACCCAAAACTGAGAAGCAAGTCCGAGGTTTTCTCGGCCGCTTGAATTACATTTCCAGATTTATATCCCACATGACTGCCACATGTGCGCCGATATTCAAGCTCCTCCGGAAAGATTAGTCTCATGATTGGACCGAGGATTGCCAGAAAGCTTTCGACAGTATCAAAGAATATCTGTCTGAACCTCCGATATTGTCTCCACCTGTGGGAGGAAGACCTCTGATCATGTATTTGACAGTTCTTGAAGACTCGATGGGTTGTGTACTCGGTCAACAGGATGAATCAGGAAAGAAGGAATTTGCTATATACTACCTCAGTAAGAAGTTTACTGATTTTGAGTGTCGGTACTCTATGCTTGAGAAGACGTGTTGTGCTTTAGCTTGGGCTGCTAAGCGTTTGCGCCAGTACATGATAAATCATACAACTTGGTTGATATCCAGAATGGATCCAATTAAGTATATCTTCGAGAAGCCTGCTTTAACTGGGAGAATTGCCCGTTGGCAGATGTTGTTGTCTGAGTATGATATTGAGTATCGAGCTCAGAAAGCTATCAAAGGTAGTATCTTGGCTGACCACTTAGCGCACCAGCCGATCGAAGATCATCAGTCTGTTCAGTATGACTTCCCGGATGAGGAAATTCTGTATTTGAAGATGAAAGATTGCGATGAGCCTACACTTGATGAAGGTCTGGAACCTGGTTCTAGATGGACGATGGTGTTTGATGGCGCTGTTAATCAATATGGAAATGGAATTGGGGCAGTGATCATTACTCCTCAAGGTTCACACATTCCGTTTACAGCAAGGCTAACTTTCAAATGCACGAATAATATGGCGGAGTATGAAGCCTGTATTATGGGACTTGAAGAATGCATTGATTTGAGAATCAAGTATCTAGATGTGTATGGTGATTCGGCTCTGGTTGTTAATCAGATCAAGGGAGAATGGGAGACGAATCAACCTGGTCTCATTCCGTACAGAGATTATGCAAGGAGAATTTCAACATTCTTCACAGAAGTTGAATTTTATCACATTCCTCGAGAGGATAATCGGATGGCAGATGCTCTTGCTACGCTCGCTTCCATGATTGTAGTCAGATGGTGGAATGATGTCCCCAATATTACTGTGATGCGCTTGGACAGACCAGCTCACATATTTGCAATCGAAGAAGTGAAAGATGACAAGCCTTGGTATTTTGATATCAAGAATTTCCTCCAGAACCAGGTCTACCCGCCTGGGGCATCTGTGAAAGATAGGAAAACTTTGAGAAGGTTGTCAGGCAGTTTCTACCTCAGTGGTGAAGTGCTGTATAAAAGAAATTTCGACATGGTTTTGCTCAGATGCGTGGATAGACACGAAGCAAACCTATTGATGACTGAGGTCCATGAGGGTTCATTTGGTACCCATTCCAATGGACATGCCATGGCTAAGAAGATGTTGAGAGCAGGCTACTATTGGCTGACAATGGAGTCTGACTGTTGCAAGTATGTGAAGAAATGTCACAAGTGTCAAATTTATGCGGATAAGATTCATATTCCTCCGACACTTCTGAATGTGATTTCATCACCATGGCCTTTCTCTATGTGGGGAATTGACATGATCGGCATGATTGAGCCGAAAGCGTCCAACGGACACCGGTTTATTCTCGTAGCAATTGATTACTTCACCAAATGGGTTGAAGCCGCTTCGTACGCGAATGTAACCAGACAGGTGGTTGTAAAGTTTATCAAAAACCAGCTGATTTGCCGTTATGGTGTGCCAGAGAGGATCATTACTGATAATGGATCTAATCTGAATAACAAGATGATGGATGAGTTGTGCGCTGAATTCAAGATTGCACACCATAATTCCTCTCCCTACAGACCTAAGATGAATGGGGCTGTTGAAGCTGCTAATAAGAATATCAAGAAGATTATCCAGAAGATGATTGTCACGTACAAAGATTGGCATGAGATGCTGCCATTTGCTTTGCATGGATATCGTACGTCTGTACGCACTTCAACAGGGGCAACCCCTTTCTCTCTTGTTTATGGCATGGAAGTTGTTCTCCCAGTAGAGGTGGAGATCCCATCAATGAGAGTCTTGATGGAAGCCAAGTTGACTGATGCTGAATGGATGCAGAGTCGTTATGACCAATTGAATTTGATTGAAGAGAAGCGGTTAACTGCCATGTGTCATGGTCAGTTATATCAGCAGAGAATGAAGAAAGCATTCGATAAGAAGGTCAAGCCGCGTGTGTTCCGAGAAGGTGACCTCGTGCTCAAGAAAGTTTTGTCTTTCACGCCCGATTCCAGGGGCAAGTGGACTCCAAATTACGAGGGTCCGTATGTTGTTAAGAGAGCCTTTTCAGGCGGAGCTTTGATGCTTACAACAATGGATGGGGAGGATTTCACTCTTCCTGTGAATTCAGATGCAGTCAAGAGATACTTTGCCTAAAAAAAAAGTATATGCAAATGAAAAACAGAATAGCTCGCTAAGTTGAAAACCCGAAAGGGCGGCTTAGGCAAAAATGAGTGTCTCGGTGGAAAACCTGCAAGGGTAATCCAGGCAAAAATTAGAGACTTGAAAAAAAGAGAATATTTGCATCCCGCTAGATTGAGTACCTCACCCTGGGGCAATCTAGGCAAAAAATTAGGGATTTGGCAAGTAACTGCATCCTGACAAGACTTTCTGTTTCACCAGCTGTCATTTCGTCAGAGGATTCTCGATTCGTCGTCAAACTGAAGCTTCGAATACATCGAGATTCAAATTGGTAGAGAAAGGATCATTATGTTCAATGTAGCCCTCTTCCAATATATATCACTGATTTCAAATTTGTACAGATCTATGGAGTCTTGCCATTTGCAGGCTACCATTCCATCAAATGAATTTGAGCTTTTATCCAATTATTTGCATTCTTATTTGTTTCAATTCAACAAATGTTTTGCATGTTTTAATTGATGAAATATCATTGTTTTTAAACAAATCAAATTTTTCAAAATTTGCTGTTTTAAACAAAGTGAATATTCACAAGGTTGAAAGGATATTCAAAGATATCTCAGTGCTCTCCCAAGGGTGGCATGATCTCCAACAGGTAAGACATTTGGTTCATATTCCTGGTTTGGTTGTATCTTCTTTCTCCAGAACTTGTGATGGGGTTGTTCCCCAGCATAGTTGCAAACAGAGTGTTGTTGAAGACTCAGTTTTCTCCAATAGCAATTTTCCCAGTAGAGTTGCTTATGCAGTTGGATTCTACTTGGATGATGTTATTCTCCCCATGGGTTGTTCCCCGGAGTTGTTTGGAGTCACAAAGCTCTTTGTTTCTCAGTTGATGCTGAGATCCCCTGTGGATCTTTGAGATTTTCTCTTGTTCCCCAACAGATTCGTCTTGGTGGTTGTTTTGCCCGTTGTGACTTTCTGTACCCTGGTTGGGTTGTTTGCTGCTCCAGCATTCAGAGATTTGGTGTTTCCTGATATCTCTGATCCTCTGCTCCCCAGCAGTACCCGCAGATCTATGCTTTATAGCATGTAGATCTCCGCAGATTGGCTTTCCAGTTGGTTCTCCCCTGGAAGTATAGTACCGGGCGTTTGATTCCTGGACCTGTTTGTGTTAGATATGTCTGTTTTGTCAGCATTCATCAAAATCACGCATATTCATGCATATTCATAAACATTCAGATATTCATGTTGCATTTCTCGCCATATATCTTTTGTTGATTGTTCCTGCTATGGATGCAGATCCCCAATAGATCTCCCCTAGCAGATGTCGGGTGTTAAATCTCTCCATATAGAGTCAGCCCCATAAGAAGAAAGTGTTTGTTGTCGTTCCTTCTGCAGTTCCCCACTGAGATATTTCCTCGTGGATGACGGTTTCTTCTGTTTCCTCCCAACATAGATATTGGGATGGATTTTCCTATTTGAGTTACATCCTCATTAGGACGTGTCTTGATTCAGTCTGTCTTTTCGGATTATTCCCGAATTGGCTATTTATCAACTGTCTTGTGCTTCCCAGTGGGTTGTTCCCCAACGGAGTTTTTGCGGGCCTCTACCCTTATACCGGTAGTTGTAAGTCCTATTTTCCTTGCCCTTTTGATGGAATTGGTGGTTATATACCTTTATTCCGCGGCAAGAGTTTTGGTTTTCTACCTAGCAATCGGTAGTTGTAAATCCTTTTTTCCTGCTCTCCAGAGTTTGTGGTTTGTTATGAACCTTATTTTTGGTTCCCCGTGCGGATTTGTGATTTGTTCTATCCCCACGCAGAGTTGTTGGTCTTCTACCCAGTATTCGGTAGATGTAAACCCTAATTCATAATTATCCCCACCAGAGTATGGTTATTACCCCGTATTCGGTAATTGTAAGTCCTTTCTCTTTTCCCCTAACAGAGGTAACCTTTGTGGTTCGTCCTGATTGTAAGTGGATTTCTGTTGTTGTGGTTTTATCCCTAACAGAGTTGGTGTCTCCCTGTGGTGATTTCTATCCCCAGTTGAGTTTGTGGTCTCCTACCCCGTATTCGGTAGTTGTAAATCCCAAGTGTTGATGTTTCTCCCCAGCGGAGTTTGTGCCTTGTGGTACAATTGGATAATTGCCGGATGCTTGCAATTTATCCCCAGCGGGTCCCTTCACCGTTTGTCAGTGATTGCGTTCCCCGGATAGTTGATTGTCATCAATATATCCCCAGCTTGTCGTTGTGGATAATTGTTGTTTATGCAATTCATCCCCGGATCATAGATTCTCACCAGTGAATCCTCAGCAGATCGCCTTTCATTTACCCTCTTGTTGGTAATGTCTGTTGCTCCTTTTGATTGGTCATCATTATATACCTAGTTTGGTATCCCGATACCTTTCTTTTCGGTTGATTTATCCTTTATTAACCCAGTAACCGGTTGTGGATAATCTTCCATGCGAGTATGTTATTCACGGTCTGCCGGTAATGAATAATATATCTCATGCACTCTTCAGTCGAAGCCTTTTGTGTTTCCCTGGTCGAGTAAGTTTCGTTATTTCCCTTTTGCGGAATCGAATATTTGTTGTGTTGGAAAATTGCCGGATGCTTGCAATTTATCCCTTTGAGTTATCTTTCGTTTACCCGGATGCTTGGTATCGATTGTCTCTCTTCTTGGTTAGTCACCTATTATATACTTTGGTATCTCTGGTGTCTTTTCCTTTCGAGTATATTATTCACGGTCTGCCGGTAATGAATGATATGTCTCATGCGCTCTTTAGTTGGAATCCTTTGTTGATTTTCCCCAGCTGAGCAAGATTCGTATTCTTTGTAGAATCGAATATCCATCCCTTAACCAGTTTGTGTTTCGTATGATGAGTGTTTTGGCATATATACCAATTCACGTGTTCGGTAGATCACCTATTATATACCTTGGTATCTCTGGTGTTTCTTACCATGCTAGTTTATTATCTACGTTCTGACGGTAATAGATAACATATCTCATGCGAGTATTCTTATCCACGGTCTGCCGGTAATGGATATTATATCTCATGCACTCTTTGGGTTTGTGTCCCCAGTTGAGTAAGGTTCGTTTTCCCGTTGTGGATTCGGATGTCCATCCTATAAGTCGATTTGCTTTTTCAAGCCCTCCTTTCGGATGATGAGTATTTTGGCATATATACCAATTCACGCTTTGGTCGGTCACCTATTATATACTTCGGTATCCCTGGTGTTCCTTCCCCTTCTGCTCCCTATTATGACTTTGGTCCCTTGTGGAGTCAGATTTTCCTGAGTTTATGTACCTTTTCCAGGTCTTTCTCAGATGTTTGGTTAATTGATATCTCTCACCCTTATACCGGTCTTAGATATTCATTCTTCCTGAGTTTGTTGCCCTTATACCGGTAACACCTTATTCTTTGGTGCTTCCTCAGTGGAGTTTCCTATTGCTTCTCCCCAGGAGTCAGCTTGTGTCTCTCCAATGGATGTTTTTCCTTTGGAATTTTCTTTTCCCCAGTGTGAGTCCTTCACTCCTCAGTGAGGTCTCCAGTCTGATTCCTATTACCCTAATCAGAGTCGTGTCTTGTTCACGCTATGTCAGTTTTGTTTTTCCCCAACTTGAAGTCGTGCCCTACTCACGCATTCTTTTTCTTTTAGTATCCCCAACAAGAGTCTTGTTAGAGTCTCTGTTCCTGGTGAGTGTAATACTCCAATGGATCGTCTTTTCTTCTGTGTAAATCATATTCCCCACAGAATTTGTGTCTTTTACATGCATACATTTGCATCATGAGGTCTCTTAGGGACCAAAATTTGTCTCATTACTGTTATTTAAGCCCATTCTACCGCGTCGAGATGAAGATTTCTAAACTTCACTTCTCCGGCTAGAATGACCTTAAATAGGGGCATCTGTAAGACCCCAATTTTGTCCCTAAGATCCCTCATGGCATCATATCATATCATATCATTGCCTCAAGGATCTTTGTGCACCTTTGCTTCCCTCCTAGTGGGTGGGTTATCTTGTGAGTTTGGTTCTTGATCACCAAGCATGTGTGCATTTGTATATCATTGCTTTTCATCTGTCTATTGACCAAAGGTACAAAAATATTGTCATCTAACCATGTTACTTGCAGATGAAGCAAATTAGGTCAAATCAGTCAAACCAACCATTGAGATAGATGGTGGCCATTCTTGAAGAATTTGGGCACCATGATCATTCATCAAGAGTTCATTTGAGTTATGACATCATTTTGAATCAAGATATCAGGTGGTAGGGGCTTGGAATTCATCAGAACATGGTTCAGTCAACCAAAACCCTAGCAAAGTCAACTGAAGTCAACCGTGGTCAACTGTGCATTTAATCAGTGATTTGATGGTGGGAATTGGTTTGAGAGGTCTCATTAATGTCCATATAAGCCTCATATGACATGTCAAACATCCACAGTGAAGAATTTGAAGTCAGACAAGAAATTTCCAAAAATAGAAAGTTGACCTGTAATTGGAATTTGCCAAAAATGGAAAGTTCTTCTCTTCAAATTTACATCATCATGAAAGCTTCAAATGAATTTTTGTCCAACATGAAAGTTGAAGATCTTGTTCTCCCATTTCCAAAAAGTCCAAGAACACTCATTTCTCATTTATGGTTGGCAAGTTATGATCAAATCATTCTCAAAAAATTTTGAACTTCAAAGTGAGATATCTTCCAATCCATTTGGCCAAATTGAGTGAGGTTTTTTGCTACAAGTCATATTTGATGTGCTCTATCCAAATCCTTCATCACAATTCACCAAAAATCAACCAATCAAAATGGCCTTTTTCAAGTGGCTTGAATTTAAAATGAGGGAGGTGAAAAAGTGGATTTTCAAATTAACCATTTCCTACACATTTTACCATTTGCCAATGTTCAGAAATCATGTTTTGGATATGTCTAAGCCCAATTTTCGCACTGTAGCACATGCACATGCAACTTAAGTGAATTTCATTAATTGGCAAAAACACTTCATTTGAACTAAATCCAATTACCATTCCACTAACCAAGCTTAGCATTGTTAATGAGAAGTATATATTGCTCATTTTCTGATAGAAAAACCCTAGCCACACTTTGCCAAAACAGACCAAAACTTCATTTTCTCTCAAAATTCTCATTCTCCACTTGAACTCTTTTTCTGAAAATCTCAAAAGGACCCGTGTTCTTGAGCATTGTGCCATCACCTACCATCATTTTGGAGCCTTTTGCAAGCATCATCTTCCAACTGTAGAGCTGTTTCCGCCACTGTTGCATTGAGAGTTCTTCCATGGCAGATTTTGATTGGAGCTGTCTCAAAGGTTGTTGAGCTAAAATTCATTGTCCATTCATCAATACAAACCTCCAGGTGCATCTGTTTCAGCTCAACACAACTAAAGAACCACGAATCAACACAGTTCTGCAAATCTGGTAAGAAATTCGAACCATGCTTTTGATAAAATCATGTTATGCTTTATAAAGAGCTCTCCATGCTGGTTTCAATGAGCTTTGAATCATAAAAAATGGTTGAATATTAAGGAAGATACAGTGATTTAAAGTTTGATGTTTAGATGTTATTTTGCTCAATGCTTCCATGATAGTTTGATTTAGGTTAAATGATTGTTGATTTGTTAACGTACATGATGAGATGAATGCATTGGTATGTTGCTTATTGATTTTGGTTGGAAAATTCGATAGTGAACAAGATGAACATGATGCACTGTAGCCAAAACCCTAATTTCTAAAACCCAGAACTCGTGTTGGTCTGCTGGAATTTCTCTCTTTGCATGAAGTCCCTATTCCATTGCCATGTGACCATTAGCCGGACGCCACCTCACTAAGTGAAATGCGGCGTTTCACTTAGTGACTCCCTTATTTACCGTTTTGCCATTCCCGGTTTTATTATTTCAATTAAATCATTTCTTTTTTTCTATTTTATTTCATTTGGCTTGGCAACTTAGAAAAATTCATAAGTCACTCATTTTTAATCCAAATTTGATGGGATTTTTTGTGAAATGCTCCTCATGATCTCTAGTTTATTATGGTGATTTTTCCAGATTTTTTGCACGTGTGGATTTCTAAATGTGCTAGGGTTTGTTCATGTGTGTCCATTTTGTATATGCCATGCCATTTTTCTTGTGAAATGATGATACCTAATCCAATGAGGCTGAAATTTTTTGTGCTTAAACTAGACATGTTCATGGTGATTTTGGTGTAGAGTTTGTGAATTTATCATTGCTGGTTGATGAGATATGATTTTTTGAATAGAGGTGTGACAATTTGTGTCACACCATTCATGTCCAACTTCATGATTTTTGCATGAACATACTTGTGGATGTTGAGAATACATGTGATTGTTTCTGGAATTATTGATGGCATTTCCTATTTGATTGGAATTTTCTCCCCTGTTTGACCAAATTGTTGACTTTTTGTGACACATGTTTATATTTGATTTGTGAAATCCTCATGCTTAATTGGATGGATGTGAAATTTGACATGTGAATTGTAGACATCTTAAAGTTTGTCATGGTTTTAGTCCCATTCATTTATCATGTGTTGTCACTGTTTTATGATTTATTGAAGTTGGTGCATGTTTTGATGCTTTGTATGAGTTGGTTCGAACTTGCTTTGACTTTCTGATTTTCATTGACCTACTTCCCTTGATCCAAATGAGCTGAAATTTGGTATGCTTATCATGTTATGGAGGATGTTTGAGCATGAATTATTTGAGGATTTATTGAAATATTTGTGATTGGATTTGACTTGAATCTTTCTGTTGACTTCTTTGAGGTTCCATATGACATGCTTTGACCTAATTTGTTTGTGAAATGATAATGATGAATGATATGAACATGAAACCACTTCGGTTTGTTTCTTAATTGTTTGAACTTGATTTTGGATAGCTTTCACTTGCTGTTTTGGATTTCTTATCTCTTTTTGACCCTAGGCTTGTCCTAGTGGTCTTGTTTCTCATGTTTAAGTTTGCTTTTCAGGTTAAGAAGCAAATGCCTTAAGGAGACTTATGCAAGTTAATTGAGTTTGATTGATTATCATGAACTAACTTGTTTGTTTTGTAGGATGCTTAGCTCTTATGCTTTGAGCTTTGTGCATTGCACATTTGACTGATTGTGCTGATCCTTATCTTATATTGGTTTTGAATTTGAGTTGTATACTGATTTTATTTGATTGATTTCAGGTACCATTAGTTGCTCAGTTCTTTTAAGAACTTGCTTTGCTTTGCTTGATAGCATTTGCATTGAGGTAGAATCCTTCTTCTTCATGTAGTCTGGAAGACCTGGCCTGTTACTTGGCCAGGCAACTGTCTGAAGTCCTCCTTAAGAGGCGATGTTTGTGCTTGTTTACTTTTGTCCCAAGCAGGAAAAGTCCTTGAATAAGGCAATTGGTAGACAAAAGAGATATGTAGCCTATCTCCTACTATTCTGTGAGTCACTCACCTTGCTCACACTACTTGTGTTGATGCATAGTGAGTAAAAACCCAAGATCTATCGAGTCTAACTTGTGGAGAGAGTTCCATCTTTCTGAACTCCCACACCTTCTGATATTCAATAGCTCTCCCTGACCAGGGGTAAGAGAAATGAGGCACACCCCTCATGTCCTCTCATCTGCTTCACCTTGGCTCTCAATGTCAAGGTTAAGAGCACCATTAACCCTATTCCAGCTGGCTTCAATGCCTAACCCTTTGTATGAGCCTCGTTGTTTGGTTATAGAGTGTGCTGAATGACTTTGGTTGATTGATTACTTAGTTCATTTGTATATGTCTGCTTGCATGCTTGGTGCATTTATCATCATTTATTGCTCATTAGTGCATGATCATTTCATTGTCTTTGTGACATATCTTTGTTGATTGCCCATTGAGGACAATTGTAAGACCATCCATTGGCCATTGTTCCTATGATATGGAAGTGAGTATAAGACCATTTCATTGGCCACTCATCTTCTCTTTGCTTGATGCATTTGTTTGACTTATGTGAGGATGCAATTGTAAGTCCGTGTAATTTGGCATTTGTTTTCCTATGATCATATGTTGGAGGTTAGAATAAGCCCAGATAGATTGGCATCTGACATCCAAGTATTTGTTTTTGTTGGAGATTGGTATAAGCCCAGATAGATTGGCATCCGGTATCCACTTTTTATTTTCTTTGTTGAGGAGATTAGTATAAGTCCATAGAGTGGCCTCTGATATCCAGTTCTGTTTTAGGAGATTGGTATAAGTCCAGTGATTGGCATCCGGTATCCGCTTTTGTTGACTTTCTTCCTTTCCTTTGTTTGTTTGTTATTGCTCATTGCCTATTCCAAAGGACGCACTTGAATCATATTCTATATGATTTCAAGAGGTGAACCTTCTAGGAAGTTTTACACTCCATCTTCATCCATTCATCCATTTTGTCCTAAAACCTTTTCACACATTACTTTTAAAACTTGAGATAAATATTGTGCAAACATCTTCATGCTTTTAAACTAAAAAAACTGGACCCCAAGTCCTTGACTTTTTTCAAACTCCATTTTCATAATACTTCTTTTGAATCAATCTTAATCATACTTTGACCCTCCTTTTGTGAATAATCATAATCAATTAACTTCACCCATTCAATTGTTTTGTGGCTTTGTCCATTCTTGCTAAGTTTTCATACTTTAGCCATAGGTTTGATTTATCCTAGTTGGTTGATGTCAATCTCACCTATTTGTCCTTAGTTGATTGAATTGTAAGTCTTCCTTGCTTATTATAGGGTTAACCCCTCACTAGCAAGTTGAAGCTTTTCTCACATGGTGGACTTGTTGTTTGTATAAGGTTGAGTTTTCTCCCGTGGATAACGTAAGACCTTAAGGCTTGTGTTTAAAATTGAATCCACTAACTTTTGGAAATCTTTTAGCCGAACTACGGCATTTTGATCCTTACCTTTGATGGAAGGTACGTAGGCAACGGGTTCATCCGTTCGAACACAAAAACAATAAAAATTGTATATTCTTTTCTCATCATCCCAATCATGTTTGCGCAATAAATATTTCATAACAAATAACAATTTTATACAACAAGTGTGAAAAGGGCTCCCTAGGAGTACCTAGGACGTGATGGGTGCCTAACACCTTCCCATTGCGTAATTTACCCCTTACCCAGACTCTCTGATCTTTTCATTAGTTTTCTACGCGTAAAACTTCTTAGGCTTTTGTTCGCTTTTTAGCCAGTCCTTTGGATAAATAAAAGTGCGGTGGCGACTCGAATTCATTGTATGCTTTGCTTATGGTTTAATCAATAAATCATATGGAGACGAATACACCGCTACAATATTGACTTTATTTTTAAAAAGATAAAAAAAACTAACAACCTCATCTAATCATTTTGGCCACTTTGTGCCTTTTTCTTTTAAATTTTTCAAAAGAAAGTATTTAGATTTGAGTTATCTTTGATTGAGATATAATCCTCCCATTCCATGATATAGTGACATACTTGTTGATTGAATCCAAGTTGAAGTCTTCCCTCTTAAATATTGTAAAGCACTCATTATCGGTGGATGTTTGGTTCAGTATTTTCCCATTGATAACAAAAGATATTTAATATTTTGTTAAAATTAATGCACCCATCGTTGAAATTTTTACCATGAACTATGAGGTTTTGATCCCTCATTTTTATGTTGGTACGTAGGCATAAGACCGAAGATATTGTCAAACACAAAAATATAATAAATGAATTTTTTTCTCATCCCCACATTCAATTTTCAACACACATTTTTTCAACTAAAACACTTGCACAAAAAAAAAGGCTTCCTAGGAGTACCTAGGACACTTTGGGTGCTAATACCTTCCTTCTATGTAACTAACCCCATTACCTGTAATCTCTGACATTTTATTAGTTTTGATTTGAAAACTTATTATCTTTGGGTTTTGTTCGTACTTTTCCCTTTTTCCTTTGGAAACAATAAAAGCGCAGTGGCGACTCTGGTTTTATTGATGTTGAGTTAACTAATATATCAATGGTCATGAATTTACCGCTACAGCATGAACCCAAAGTTGTTTGACAAGCACATGATAGACTGGACCTGTGGGTCTCTAGAAGAACTTATTTCATCTTGGAATATTCAAGGTTTCGGTGAAATCAAAACCATTCTTCTTCAGATTTTTGAAGTCCACAATCGTTTCATAGAGCAATGTGAGTTCATTTACTAGAGTATGGAGAGTGAATTCAGGAATTCCTTCCAGTACAGTGCCTTAAGTGTGAAGTAACTATTCTGAAGACTTTGTAGATTGTTGAGCCATTGAAGATTGTTGTTCAGCCATTTGAGTGATGAAGAATAAAATGAAGAACAATTGAGAGAGAGAGAGAGAGTGAGTGAGAGTTTTGAGGTTGAAAAACTTGAAAGTGTAGGATAAATGTGCGTGTAGTGTGAAAATGTGAGTGATATGAGTTTAAAGAGACAATTTAGCAATGATGATAAAAGGTGCGCAGTCATGGGTGGAAGTGTAAAGGTTTAGACATAATTCCAAGAATTTTTAAACCCAATGTGTCACGCTTTAATCACGCATGCTCAGAAAGTGGGACAGTTGTCTCCACTGAGAATCAAATGACAAGACACCCATTAAATGCTTCAATTGTTCAGAATCAGGAAGACAAATCGATAAGATTGCTTTTGATCAAAGCCTTTCTGATTCATGAAAACTTCCTTACTTCAGAAAGCTTTAAGTTTCAGAGTCAGAAAGCAACACAATATCAGAATCTTACCTAGAGTTCTTGAGACTTTACATTATGAATAACATCTTTTCATTCTGGACACAGTTTCATAAATTGATTTTACAGAATGAATGTGAATCTATCTTAAACAGGGGGTTTTGTAAATATATCATCCCATTGATGGTCTGTATCAATAGATTTTAAGTGTAAAATTCCCTTCTGAACATAGACACATAAAAAATAATGTTTTATTTCAATATGTTTAGCCCTAGAATGCAAGATAGGATTCTTAAATAAACATATAGCGGAAGTATTATCACAGAGAATAGGAATATTACTCTCAAATATCTGATAATCTTCCAGATGACTCTTCATCCAGAGTATCTGAGTGTTGCATCTAGAAGTTGCAATGTATTTAGCTTTAGCTGTTGAAATTGTAATTGTTGACTGTCTCTCGCTATACCATGAGATTAAGTTATCTCCCAGAAATTGGCAACTTCCACAAGTACTTTTTCTTTCAATTCTATCTCCAGCGTATTCAACGCCACATTAGCCTACTAATTTATACTCACTAGATTTTCTATAAAATAAACCAAGATTAGTAGTAACTTTTAGATACCTAAAGATTCTCTTAACATCAATTAAGTGAGTTTCCCTAGAATCTGATTGGAAGCGAGCACATAAGAATACACTAAACAAGATATCAAGTCTAGAATTTGCTATATATTTAAGATGACTTATCATACCTCTAAAAAGCTTCTGATTTACCTTACTATTTACCTCTTCTTTCTCCAGAATGCATATAGGATGCATCAGAGTCTTTGCTAGCTTACATTCTGATAAGTTGAATTTATTCAAAAGTTCCTTTATATATTTGCTTTGATGAATATATGTGTCTTCTTGTATTTGATCAATTTGAATTCCCAAAAAGAACTCCAGTTCTCCCATCAGACTCATTTCAAATTCTGCCTGCATAGACTTAGCAAAATCTTTGCACAATGATGCATTATTAAAACCAAAAATAATATCATCAACATATATTTGCACAACTAGAATGTCATTCTTGAAGGTTTTACAAAAAAAGAGTTGTGTCCACTTTTCCACTGGTAAAATTATTTTCCAACAAAAAGTTGTATAGTCTATCATAGCAAGCTCTTGGAGCTTGCTTCAGACCATACAAATATTTTTTCAATTTAAAAACAAAATCAGGATTTTGAGAAATTTCAAAACCAGGAGGTTGATGCACATAAACTTCTTCAGAAATATAACCATTCAGGAATGCACTTTTAACATCCATATGATAAAGTATAATGTTATGATTGAATGCAAAAGAAATCAGAAGATGAATAGACTCTAACCTAACAACTAGAGCAAAGGTTTTTCTATAGATTATACCTTCTTGTTGACTATAACCTTCAGCTACCAGTCGAGCTTTGTTTCTGACAACTTCGCCTTTCTCATTCAACTTGTTTCTGAAAAACCATATGGTTCTAATGACATGGAAGCCTTTTGGTTTCTGAACAAGATCCTAAACATCGTTTCTGGTGAATTAATTCAGTTCATCTTGCATGGCCAAAATCCATTCATTAGCCAGAAGAGCTTCATCAATGGAGGTGGGTTCTATTAGAGACACCAAACCTAGAAGAGTTTCTTTAGAGGGTATGAATGAAGATCTAGTTTTGAGTGGAGCATTCTTGTCTCCCAAAATCAGTTCTTCAGAATGAGAAGTTCTTGATCTACTCTTCTTCTGATGAGTTGGATCAACAGTTGCTTCTGGTTGAGTCGTTTTTTCAAATTCTTTAGTCGTACCGTCTGATTCTTTTTCTTCCGAGACAATTTCTTTGGATTCTGAAAGATTTATCTTCAGATCTAAAAATTTCTCAACTAGCTTTGACTTATTAGGGTCAAGCTTATCATTGAATCTAACATGGATTGATTCTTTAACAATTCGTGTTTCTGTATTAATGATTATGTAGCCTTTAGAGTGTTCAGAATATCCTAACAGTAAACACTTATGTGCCTTAGAGTCAAACTTGCCAAGATTCCCTTCATTGTTTAACATAAAGCATTCACATCCAAAAGGATGAAAGTAAGAAATGTTGGGATTTCTGTTCTTCCATAGTTCATAAAGAGTCTTACCCATAATAGGTCGGATAAAAACCTTGTTCTGAATATAACATACTATGTTAACTGCTTCTGTCCAGAAATGCTTAGCCATATTAGTTTCTTGGATCATGGTGCGGGTCATTTCTTGGAAAGTCATATTCTTCCTTTCTACAATTCTATTTTGTTATGGAGTTCTAGAACAGGAGAAATCATGGGAAATACCATTTAAATCAAAAATAAATTTAAAGTGTTTATTTTCAAATTCGCCACCATGATCACTTCTGACTTTGACTCTTTTGCAATTCATTTTTGTTTGCACTAGTGAGCAGAAAGTTGAGAATACATAGTGAGACTCATCCTTGTGTTTTAATAAATTTACCCATGTCTAATGATTTTAGTCATCAACAATGACTAATCCGTACTTCTTTCTATTGATAGAAGCAGTTTTCACTTGGTCAAACAAATTAATGTGCAGAAGTTTTAATGGTCTAGAGGTAGAAACAACAGTTTTAGCTTTGAAAGATGTTTTAGAAAACTTTCCTTTCTGACATGCTTCACAAAGAGCATCTGAAGCAAACTTCAGTTTGGGTAAACCTCTGACTAACATGACCCAAACGTCAATGCCAGGCACATTGATCTTCGGTAACAGACATTAGACATTTTACATTTTGATCTTCAAGATCAGAAAGTCTAATTTTGTAAATGTTGTTTTTCCTATTTCCATTAAAAAGGATTATGCCATCTTTCTGACTAATAGCCTTACAAGACTTTTGGTTGAAAATGATATCATAACCATTGTCACTGAGTTGGATAATGGACAATAGATTACGCATTAGACCACCAACTAAAAGAAAATTAGTAATTGAAGGAAGTTTACTGTTACCAATGGTTCTAGAGCCAATAGTTTTCCTTTCTGGTTTCCTCTGAAACCCACAAAGCCTTCAGGCTTAAGTTCCAAATCTTGGAACATAGACCTTTTTCCTGTCATGAGTCGCGAGCATCCAATGTCCAGGTATCATGATTGGTGTTTCAGCTGAGCTGTTAAGGATGTTTACAACATAAATGATTTTATCCTTAGGTACCCACATTTTGGGTCCTCTTTTGTTAGTTTTCCCAGAGTTTCTCACAACTTTGGGTCTTTTAGCAGAAGGATAATCATGAGGGATTTTTTCATGATACTTAGATTTCAGAACAAAGTTCTTATCCTTAGTATGCTTTTGTATCTATGCAAAAATATTAGACTCAGTTCCAGCATGCACGAAATGCACACAGAGAGGTTTTGGTTTGACCTTTTGATCTTTGTTAGGATTTGTAGTTTATGTACAACCCAAACCTTTCTTGCCATTTCTACTAAATCCATAGATCAAATAATCCATTTTGCTGCTATCTATGCTTTTAGCTAGAAAGTACTAGAATGCTCTGTCATATATTATGACGCAATCAGTACAAGAAGCTTCTGAAGTTATTTCCTCCTCTAGTTTTGAAATTTTTCTTTTCAAAGCAGAGTTATTACTTTCTAAAGAAAATACTTTTTTTCGTTTAGAGAGGAAATATCATTCTCAAGCTCTTTCTGAGTTTCAGAAGCAATTACTTTGACATGTTTAAGGTCCTTGTATTTGCTTTGAGGACTCTGGTACTTTTCCAGCATTTCAGAAAGACAACTTTCAATATCAGAACAAGATAGATTAGAGAATACCTCTTCAGAATAGAAGTCTAATTCTGATTTTGACATAACTTTGTCTTCTGGTTCCTCGGAGCTTGTGGGATCCCTAGTAGTTTCCATCAGTGCAATATTAGCTTTTTCTTCGTCAAAATCTTCTTCTTCAGATTCTGAGTCATCCCAGGTAGCCATCAGCCCCTTCTTGACTTTGGAGAAGTTCTTCTTGGGCCTTCTGTCCTTCTTCAGCTTGGGACAATCATTCTTGTAGTGGCCTGACTCCTTGCACTCGAAACAGATAACTTCTTTTCCAAAAGTTTGCTTCTTTTGACCATATGAGGATTCGAAGTGAACGACAGTCTTTATGACTTCTTTGAATTTCCCTTAACCACTTTGCATGTATTTCCAGAGTCTATTGACTCTTGAGATTAGCGACAGTCCACCATCATCTTTTGAGTCTTCATCAGATCCTTCTGATTCCTCCTCAGCTTGATATTCTCTAGTCTTCTCAGGCTTAGATTTTAGAGCTATAAATTTACCTATCCTCTGAGGTTCATCTTATTCTAACTTAATATCATGACTTCTTAAAGAACTAACAATTTCTTTAAGACCGATGCTATTAAGATCCTTAGCTAGCTTTAGAGTAGTTACCATAGGTCTCCATTTTTTGGGAAGACTTCTGATAATTTTCTTGACATGATCAGCTGTAGATTACCCTTTGTCTAGAACCTTAAGTCCTGCAACAAGCATCTGAAACCTTGAGAACATGGTTTCAACATTTTCATTATCTTTCATTTTGAAAGCCTCATGTTTCTGGATTAAGGCCAAGGTCTTTGTTCCCTTTACTTGAGCGTTTCCCTCATTAGTCATTCTCAGAGAGTCAAAAATGGATTTGGTAGAATCTCAGTTTGTTATCTTCTCATACTCCATATAAGAGATAGCATTGAGCAAAATGGTTCTGGCCTTGTGATGATTTTTAAGGTCTTTCTTTTGTTGATCACACATAGCACTTCTTGCTAAAATAATTCCTTCGGCATTTACTGGGTGAATATATCCATCACCTACGAGATCCTAGGGATCAACATCGTAACCAAGAAAGAAATTTTCTATTCTTTTTTTTTCAGTGGTCAAATTTTTAACAATCAAAAATAGGTGGTTTAGCATTGTAATGATCTCTATCATCATTGTTAACAACATTAGCAGCGTTAGCAGCAGCAATTGTTTCTCACATAACTGGATCGATACTGAACATTGTGAGGTGTTGATAAAAGCTTTTTATCACAATTAGAACCGGAGCTCTGATGCCAATTGAAGATGTGAAAAATTAATCAAAGGGGGGGGTTTGAATTGGGTTTTAAAAGCAAAAGCTCTTTCCAAAACAAAAACACTACTAACAAGTTGAATAATGAAGAGATAAAAGCACAATGATTTTTATCCTCGTTCGCTTGAAACTCAAAGCTAATCCAGTCCACCCTCCAAGATCATTTGCCTTATACTTAAGGAATTAATCCACTATAATCAACAGATTACAATAAACACAGAGAATACCCTTCTTTGTCTTCTCAAGGATCCCACTAAACCTTAGTCTCCTCAAGGATTCACAAAGAAAAGCTTTCTTTCTCTTCTCAAGGATAACCTTCTTAAGGAATCAAACAAATAGTTTGAATACAAGTTTATGTGTTACAAGATGCTTCTTCAAAATAAGATTTTACACAAATGAATAATAAATAATTAAAGAACATTGAATATAAAAGATGATAGCTTTTCACAAAGAAAATTAGCTTCTTAAGATACTCGTAGTTCAGTAGCAAGAGAGCAAGTGAGAGTTCTGCAAGTCTCCAGTGCATGATTATATAGTGTAAGCATGTGACCGTTGGAGGGAAAAATATGGAAAGCTCCTTGAGAGGTAATCCACTGTTGGATGTGAAAGAAATGATGCCACGTACATCCTTTCTCCCACATATTCAGTGACAGGTATGATGAATAGTACAGACGTTACCCACGAAATCAGGTAGTTGAAAAGTTGTTCGGTTTGTACTATGTACTATTTGATCACGTTCCCATTTGATCTTATCTTCAGTTTCATTAGATTCTGATAAAAGATGATTGAATCATGAAGTGAAGAATTAGAGAGTTGGATTCAGAAACTTCAAAACCTTGGGTCAGAACCTTGACAACGTCAGTAGTCTGGCTTGAGTTCTTCAGTGTCTTCAAAATCTTCAAAGTCTTCAGAAACCTCAGTCAGAACCTTGATAACATCAATCATCTGTCTTGAGATCTTAAGAATCTTCAGCTACATAACACAACTTCATAAGCTTTCTATTCTTTAGAAGCTTATTGATCAGAGTCACGTCTAGAAGAAAAACAACTGAGAGAACATTGCAACAACAATATAGTGTCTCCTTAGAAGCTTTTGATGAGTGAGATAACGCAAAAGCAAAAATAACATTGTAGTAGCAATATTGGTGTCTTTCAGAACTTCTAATTGCAACACATAAGCGAATTTAGAACTCAAAGTTCAGAAACGGATGATGTTACACATCATATGATCAGAATCATAATTGTTTGTTTAAACTACATAGTAACAAACCATTAGGGTACCAAATTTGTTCTCACGCAAATAAAACGTTGTTATCATCATAACTCAAGGCATAGATGCAGAACCAAGTCTTGTTCTAACATTCCCTCCTTCGGATTAAGCCTCAAGTAAGCAAAATAAGAAAATAGTAATCCATGTATCAGATGAAACCAAAGTAACCAAGCCAAGTCTTCATAGAGAATTCCAAAGTCAATAGTATCAGATGAGTTCCAAGGTCTTAAGTCACAAATTCCAAAGCAAAGGTTAAGATCCTAATTCTAAGTCCATAACTTCATAATGATTCCAAGGATAGTAACCACAAGTCCATGAGTTAGGAGAAACAATTTATTTTTATTAATGCCTTCTTAACAATTATATAAATAAAAGTCTGAATAAACGGACAACAAAATGATATAAACACAAATAATATCATATGAAATGATAAACATAAAGCATAAAGTAATGACATGACATAAAAAATAAAGACATAAAGGTAAATGAATTTGGAGTAAAGTTTAATACAAGTGTTAGTAAAAGATGTTAGTGAAGATGAAAAGATGTTTTTGGTCATTTTTTGGAGAACACTCAACTATCCACTCACAAGCATAAAAATATGAACCTATACATCATTTATGAGAAGGGATCCAACTTGGATAAAATCAAAAAGTATGCCACTATCTCTCACAAATGGAAAAGAAGTAACATTTTCACACAATACCATGAGGAATAGGATACTTACAATCTCACTTATAAAAATGCCATTACCTTTGGGAAAAATTTAACGCTATGTTAAGCAATCGTAATTAGACTTATGTAGAAGTCACAAATATCTGAGGCCGGTTAATAATAATATTTGTGTTAATACATGCTAGAGAAATGATATGTAAATCATCGACCTAAAGCCATGCCACACAGAAAAGAAAAAGAAAGGGGATGATCAAGCACAAAGGCAAGGAGGATGGTCCATTACTTCAATCCACACTTCATGACACTTCGGACAAACTTATGCATCAATCCAAAGTACCTTAAATAATTCATGATCATTTAGAAGGTAGATTTAAAATGATGAAAGTTCATCAAGTACCAATCCACACATCAAGAACATGATGGACATAATACATCCAATTGATCAAATGGGAAAAGAAGGAGATGAAGAAGAAGGGGATAAGAGAGATCACAACCAAATTGGTTCAAAAAATTTGATCAAATCATCATCAAAATCAATCATCCATTTTGGTGGATTAGGGTTTTTACCCCATCAACACCCAAGATCCATTGAGTTTGATGAGACTTAAAGTTAAAATAATCATGATCCAAGGCCAACAAACGTCCACAAGGTCATACAAATTTAAAATGCAATTAAATGAAATAAAAAATGCATCAATGTTATTTTTAAAAGATTTTTAAAATAGAAATAAAACGGAAATTCCACAAAGTGCTTCAAAACACCAAATAAATGGTCAAGAAAATTATGGAAGGATGGAAATAAAATGAGAAACATATAATAAAATTTTTAGAATTTTAGAAACTATTTTTGGAAAAAGAAAAATCATGGAAAATAGAAAATCAATGAAATAAAATATGGAAAAATAAAAATCAGATGAAAAATAAAAGAGAATTTTAGAAATTATTTTGGGATTTTTTGGATAAAAAATGAAATTACTATGAATTTTTAAAGTAAAATCAATTTTAAAATAAAAATAGAAAAAGCAATAAATCAGAAAAAACCAGGAGTGTTGGATCACGTCTTATTAATTGACGTGGCAGATCCAACACTCCAAATACTGAGAAACATGATGGAACACGCAGCAAGTGTAAAACCCCAATTTTGACCCTAAGATCCCTCATACAATTCCATCATAAGCATTAGAATTGGGATCATATCTTGGCATCCTCCTTACCCCTCTTTCATTGGGTTTATTTTGGGAGAGATCACCAATCACTTTGTGATTATATCATACTTGTATTTTATCATTTCACTAACCAAAATATCAAAAATATGTCTTTGCATTTGCCTAACTCTTTTGTAGGAAGGACATGATCTCATTGCTTCATCAAATTCACATCTAGGGTTTGAGGCCCTAATGAACAAAGAGCACAACCAAGAATTGATCCAATAATGGTTATGAGCATCATATATGAGTCCCAATGTTCTCTACATGTTATATTGATCAAGTTTTCTTCAAGAATTTGAAAGTAATTTTCCTTGGAAACCCTAGCTTGACTGTGTATCTTGAGTAACTTCTCCAACAAGCTACCTCACCAATTGATCAAATTTCTCAATGGACACTTCAAAATTCATCATCTTGTGCATATATGATCTACCATGAGACAAGAAAGTCAAGATAATTGGAAGTTAGCAAGTTGGTTGATGGTGGTTGGCTAGATGGATTCATCTAATCAAAATTGGGTCTCCCTAGACCCTATCTCCTACAACTTTCACCACATGAAAATGATTCCAAGATAAAACTTACTATAAATGACATTCCAAACAACTTTCATGTTGAGACCAAGATCCAGTTTTGCTTGGAAAACCATTTTCTTTGTTGAAACATTATAGGTCATTTTGTCTAAACCCTAATTTGAAAGTCAACTTCCTAAGGCCATAACTTGCTCAATTTTTTATGAGATGAAATATTTCCAAATTTCACAATCAAGTTCAATGTGTCTACTTAAACATTGATGTTTGGAGTGCAAGCTAATTCAACTTTTTTGAGCATGTGATATAAGGTTATATTATAGGTCACTTTTGACCTATACCATTGATCAAGTGATTTTTCCAAACTTCAAAAATTCATAACTCTATCATTTTAAATCCAAATTACATGAAATTTGTGACCGTTGTGAAAGTATTTGAGAGAGATACAACTTTTATGAATATACTTTTCTCATTTGAAGCTCATATAAATAGTTAAGCAAGGTGGAATATTGAGACATAGGTTGCATATGGCATGAACATGGTGTCATCACTTGGCAAAGATCAAACTTCAAATCCTAATGTACACTTGCCTTGCAATCCAAGCTGAATTCAGACTATCTAACATTCATTTGTGGACTTATGGCAATGATTTTATGGGCCAATGCGCCCCCATGCACCCATGCATCATCAATGACCAAATTTGGAAAGTGATTTCAAGTGTGCAAATATCAATGGTTTCAGCTATAAATAGAGCCTCATATGCTCAGCAATGAGGACACATTCACGCCAACTTTGATCCCCCATCTCTAACCCTCACTTTGCAAAGGATAAACTTGAGAAATTCATTTGAATTTGAGGTTGAATTTCCACTATTTTGAAACTCAAATCTCCAGGAATCCACAACCTTTTAAGCATTCAATCCTCCTTCTGCAAGCATCTGGAGTGAGAACAAGCATGAGCAAGATCAAGATCAGTTGAATCCAGACCTCCATTGAAGGTATTTTCCATAAATTTTGATCTCTTCGATTCTCTCAAATTCTTGCTCAATTCAATTGATTCTTTGGTTGTCTGAAGTCCTACCAATGTAGGCAAGAAGATTGAGTTGCTTTGAGGCTAAATCGAAGCAACTCAGTTCATGTATCTCAAATTTCAACTCCATGTATCTCTCAATATACTTGGAGTTAGAGTGAATTGAGGCCAGATTCAAACTCAGTTCCATTTGCACTTTGAAATCATGTCCTTGTTTTTAATTTTGGTGATGGTTAAAGGTGGACCAGTCCGGTGAGGTCCACTGGAGAAGAAGACCGGAGCTACAGCTCCGACCATGCGTTGGCATGTCTCACAGCCACATGATCTGTGTAATTTGTTTTAATCACGATCATTCCTTTTGAATACTAATGTTATGGCGTGCTGACTCATGTGCACAGTGGAACGCGTGTTTCTGGCCAATTGATCTGCCACCTCAATTAATAAGGGAGATCAAGTGGTCCACGCTTTTTCTGATATTTTCATTTTCATTTTTATTGAATTATTTTCAATAATTCATATTAAATTCAATATTGATCCAAAAAAATATGGGACTTTCACAAATATTTTTCTCTTTCATATTCTGAATTAAAATTATTTTTTGGATCATTATTAATATTTTTTCATGAATTAATTGATTTTGAATTTATTTTTAATTGTTTAAAAATATTTTTAAATGTCCAAAAATTATGATTTTTTTTCTCCAAGGTCCTTTGACCTTATTTGCCCTATGATAAATCTCATGGTCATTTCTTTGGTGTTTTGATGAGATTTGACCTTGTTTAATTTAAATGCACTATTTTAGTATTTTAATTTGAATAAATGTCAAATAAATTTGTTGACCAATTGTGATGACTTGTTTATGTTTGACTCTTGTCGTTGGGCCTTGGTCAATGTTGATTTGACTTTGTCAAATTAATATCATTGGATTTAGGGGATTGATGGAATGTACATTCCATCTCCCAAAATGAATAGATGGTATTAATTTGGTAAAACTCCTCCTTTGACCAATTTGTGTTTTGATCCATTCCCCTCCCACTTCATCTTATTCCCTTTCTTCATTCATTCATTCCATTTGGCCGATGACATCTCAAAGTCCTAATGCTAGTTGATTGAAAAATTGACATGAGTATGGATAAGATTAGGTCATACCTTTTGCATATTCTTTTTGTGTGTGGTATGTTTCATGAGCATAGTCCATTATACTATGTCTCTAACATGCATTAACACCAAAATTCTATTGCCTGACCTCAAATAGTTGTGACTTCTACATAAGTCCAATTACGATTGCTTAACATAGCGCTAAATTTGTGACATAAAAGGCATAAGCATTCTAGTTAGTGAGATTGTAAGTCTCCCCTCTTTCATAGTATCGTGTGGAAACTTGGCCTTCTTTCCTTCCTTTGGAAGATGATTTGGTTCAAGGATTCATGCTTGTGACAAGTGGGTTGAGTGTTCTCCAAAGAATGTCTTGAAATGAAAAGCAAAAGCAAAACAATACTAACTTCTAACCAATTAACTACTAATTTTTAATTTCAAGTCTTTTACTTTAATGCCATTTAATTTTTGCCCCCTATTCATTTTCCATTGTTCATATCATTCTAATTGTTTATGTTAATGCAATTTTCACTTTGTCCACTTGGACCATATTGTGTGATATATCTTGTTTGTGTATACTTTGCTTGTTTGTATGGTCTTTGACCATTAATGTACATAATAACAACAAAAAAAACCCTAAAAAACTTTTGTGTGGACTGTTGGCTTGATCTTTGACAAATGGACTTAGAATCTAGGCAACCTTCCTGAGCTAAAGGACTTGGCCAATGCCAACCTGTTGAAGAACCAAATGCTTATAATTTGGAATTCATCAGATACATCTTTGAAGACCTCTCTAAGTTCATCTGCAACATGATCATTGTGAAGCTGTTATTTTGAACCTGTGACTTGTGGAATTCATTTGTTGCATGGGCTATTTTGGAGAAGATCATGGAATAGATAAGCTTAGATGTGGCCATCTTTATTTGATGCCTTGCTCTTCAAGATAATATAATTGTGCATTTCTGTGTTGCTTGATTCTAAAAGTCCAAGAGAATTCTGGGTTTCTATTGACATTCTTGTCTTTTGGATTGCTACCCATTTGGTCAGATCTTTTCAACTCTAAACTTTTAATTTTGTACATAGGATAGTCTCTTCATCTTCTCCCCATTTATTTAATTTCAAAATCTCTCCTTCCATTTTTCAAAATCTTCTTTGTGTGAACTACTTTTGTTCCAAACTTTGACCACTTTTGCAAAAAGATAGAAACTTTGGCCTTATGCCATTGCATTTTCAAACTTCTTTTCTTAAATCAAACTTGTAAATAGACTTAACTATACTTGACTTAAACTTTCAAAAAGCCAAAAAGAACAAACTCATTCAAACCACTTTTAGGCCTTTGTGCCTTTCAAACTTAATTTTTGTTAAAATCAATGCATCCACTTTTAAATTTGTATCACGAACTATGAGGTTTTGATCCCTCATTTTTATGTTGGTACGTAGGCACAAGACCAAAGGTCTTATCAAACACAAAAATATAATTAATGAATTTTTTTCTCATCTCCCCATTCTATTTGTTTGTAAACATCACTTTAGACCAAGTACCTATGCACACAAAAAGGGCTCCTAAGGAGTACCTAGGACACTTTGGGTGCTAACACCTTACCTCTGTGTAACCAACCCCCTTACCTATAATCTCTGACATTTTATTAGTTTTGATTTGAAAACTTCTTACTTTTTTGGGTTTTGTTCGTACTTTTTCCCTTTTCCCTTGGAAATAATAAAAGCGCGGTGGCGACTCTTGTTATTTGATCTCTAGCTTGTCAATAGCTTGATGATCATGAATTTCCCGCTACATAAATCAAGTGGCGACTCTGTTGGGGAGTAGCCTCCAGTAGGTTTAGCCTACTTTTCTTGTGACTATATTTGTATATATGTGATGTTTGTATATAGGTATGTGTGATATAATTTGCTTGTTGTGCTTGGTGATCTCTGAGTGGTGAGATAAGTTCTAACCTGAACTTGAGTGCAATTAAGATAGGAGGATGGTATAGTCATGTTCGACTTGTGTGGAATAGTCCTTAACAAGTTGGCTTGAGATCCATCTGCTCAGTGGAGACTCTTTTGGATTTGGAAATGTCACACAAGTATGTGTGGTTAGGCATTACTATTTCTAATTGGGTCTGAGAAGATGAGGACCTTAGAACATTTAACCCATCTTGGCCTATTTAGGACGTAGTGCGAGACTCTTCAAGTGTAGACTTGATAACAGTTGTTACGCGATACTACACTCGGAAGAGTTTCTCTTGAGAATATTATGGGTTGATGAGTCAGTCATCTTAACCTGTAATATCTGATAGATGGAATTAAGACTCTAGGGACTTTTTAGAACATGATCTACAATTTTTTATCCTTAGTTCACTCCTTTGGGATGGTTCTTACCCAGACTCCATGCTCGTGACTTGCAATAAACCCTTGATTCTTGGTTGATCCAATCAAGTCTTGTCAATATCAATGGAACTTGGGCGTTGATAAGGTGTAAACCATAAATCACCAAAATGGATAATTGATCTTGACAATGACTTGATTCATCCCTTGACCTTTGTTTGCCTTGTGTGTGATCCCTTATTTGTGATTGTTGCATTCATGCACTCATGCGCATCATAACATTCATCACACGAAAATTTCAAGGAACTAAGGTATCATTTGCAAATATTTTCAGACCATGGATTATGGACGAAGGAACACTAAGAAATACAGTTTCAGATGTCTCGACTTGAAAGAGTTAAGGAAGCTAGCATCTTTTGTATTAGATCCCTTGGACTTCAAACAACGTCATGGGAAGCTTTTGTCCATCTTGTCATCGGATGTGGTTGAAGGACTCTTGAGTGTGCTAGTGCAGTTCTATGATCCTCTCTACCATTGTTTCACTTTCTAGGATTTTCAGCTTGTGCCTACCTTGGAGGAGTATTCTCATCTTTTGGGGATACCTATTTCTAGTAGAGTTCCTTTTAGTGGATGGGAGGAGATTCCCCGATCTAGTATTATTGCTGAATCTCTCCACTTGAAGAAGTCTGAGATGGAGGCTCATTGGATGAATATAGGAGGGTTGTTTGGGTTGCCATCTATTTTCCTCATCAAGGAAGCTACTACTTTTGCTCAAGCTGGTAGTGTGGACGCTTTTGAAGCTATCTTTGTGTTGCTCATCTATGGATTAGCTTTGTTCCCTAACATTGACGGTTTTGTTGATGTTAACGCCATTAGACTTTTCTTGATTCGGATTCCTGTGCCTACTTTGTTGGGTGATATGTATTTCTCTTTGCATCTAAGGAATTCTAAGGGTGGTGGAACGATTGTCTGTTGCATTCCTCTTCTGTACACGTGGTTTATTTCGCACTTGCCTCAGACGCCTGCTTTTGTGGAGAACAAACAATGTCTAAGGTGGTCTCAGAGACTTATGTCTCTCACTAATGTTGATATAGTTTGGTATGATCCGTCCTTAAGCAGTTTGGAGATTATTGATAGTTGTGGTGAGTTCTCTAATGTGCCTCTCATGGGTACACAATGATGAATTAACTACAACCCTGCTTTGGCTCGTCATCAACTTGGGTTCCCCTTGAGATACAAACCTAATAACATGTTGTTAGAAGGTCTTTTCTATCAAGAGGGTAAATATCCCTAACATTTGAAGCAGAAGATTGTGCATGCTTGGCATAATATGCATAGGAAAGGAAGATCCTAGCTTGGTCAGCACAATTGTGTAGCTTTGGAAGCTTACACTCTTTGGGTGAAGAAGAGAGCTATGGAATTGAAGATGCCTTATCCTTGTGAATGACCTATGTCTATGGTTGTGGTTGAGCCATTAACTATCCCTAACCAAGATGTAAAGGAGTTGGAAGACGCACTCGTCAAGATGAAGCAAGAGAAAGATATGTGGGAAGAGTGTTTCCGTACTTTGATCAAGAAGCATGAAGAGTTGCAATTGGAGTCTTAGGAAAAAGATGCACTTATCGAGCTACTTGAAGACCGAGTGGCAAAGAGATAGAGAAAGCCAGAGGTTTCATCTTCTAGCATGCCTCAGCCTTCCGTTTCTTGGAAGAAGATTGTTGATCAGCATGTCCTCGAGAAGACTCAGATGAAGGCTTCTTTTGTGACCGAGATCCGTCGCATTCGAAGGAAGTACGCGCCTTCAGCCAGATCTTCTGACATTTTTGTTAGGGATCCTTAGGATGACTAGTCTCCTTTTCTCTTGTATCTTTTATTTTGGTTGCTGAAATTATACTCAATGTAATCCTTCCAATTTATATAAATAAAAAGAGATTTTTGGTCATATCAAATTGTTGCAATTTCCATTTAAATATTATATATTTGCAAATGATATAGTAAGTTCCTTGAAAAATAAAAATAATCAAGCATTTCATTTCATACATCATTTGCATAAGCAGGTTTTCGCCAGATGTCTGGTTGGTGTTTCTTCTGTGCTTTAGCCAAACTGACTCACCGGTACAATATCCGAGCCAATCATCAGAAAATCATGGAACATTTGGAACAAGAGAACATAGAGCTAAAGGACGAGATCACCCGCCTGACTGCCATTATGGAGTCAGTTCTTGCTGCTCAGAATCAAGCTTCTCCAACACCTGTAACTCCTCCCGCTAGGACTGTTACTTCAGAGGTGACTACCTCTACCATGCTTGCTGCTACCGCCCACTTCGCGCCGAATATGCCTGCCGGATTCCCGTGAGGAATGCCGCCTAACTTTGTTCCCGAAGGCTTTGCGCCTACGTTTGCTTCCATGTCGGCATCTAGCCCAGTCATGTCCGTGCCACCTCCCGTTGTGCACACTTTGCCTTGCGTAGAGGATACCAACTATCATTCCGAGCCTTCTGAGGCTCCGGATGTTTATGAGAAGATGGACGAAATGAAAGATTAGTTTCTTGAGCTACGTAAGGAATTGAAGACACTGAGAGGTAAAGATCTGTATGGGAAGAGTGCTGCCATGTAGTGTTTGGTGCCCAATGTCAAGATCCCGGTGAAGTTCAAAGTGCATGACTTTGAAAAGTATAAGGGGAATTCTTGTCCGCTCAGTCATCTTGTGATGTATGCTCATAAGATGTCTACTCAGACCGACAATGATCAATTGCTTATTTACTACTTCCAAGATAGTTTAACTGGTGCTGCACTCCGTTGGTACATGGGGTTGGATAGGGCAAGCATTCACACTTTCAACGACTTGGGAGAGGCCTTTGTGAAGCAATACAAGTATAATGTGTACATGGTGCCGGATAGAGACCAGTTGAGGTCTATGTCTCAGAAGGACAAAGAGACATTTGAAGAATACGCACAAAGATGGAGGGAGTTGGCTGCCCAAATCACTCCTCCTTTGGAGGAGAAAGAGATGACAAAGATCTTCTTGAAAACTCTCAGTTCGTTTTATTATGAACGCATGATCTCTAGCGCCCCCAGTGATTTTACCGAAATGGTAAACATGGGGATGAAACTTGAGGAAGGAAGGAGTCCGTGAAGGACGGTTGTCAAGAAATGAGGTGTCAACAAGCAAGAGATATGGTAGCAACTTTGGTAAGAAGAAGGATAGTGAGACCAACGCAGTAATCACTGGAAGGCAGAGGAGGCCTCAGATCAGAAGAAATCCACCACCCCGTCAACATCATCATCATCAAGTGTCATCAGTAATTCCAGTATTTTCTAATCAACAAACAACATCAATTCAACAACAACAACAACATCAACATCAACAACAACAACAACCGCAACAAAGAATGAACACCTACAATAACAACAATACCAACAACAATCATCATCATCAAAACTTTGAGAGGAAGAAGGTCTCTTTTGACCCGATTCCTATGTCGTATGTAGAGTTGTATCCCTCGCTAGTTCTCAAGAACTTAATTCAACGAGAAACCCACCGTAGATCCCAGAACCACTTCCCTGGTGGTATAAACATGAGCTTCATTGTGCTTTTCATCAAGCAGCACCCGAACACGATATTGAAAACTGTTATCCATTGAAGTATGAGGTTCAAAAGCTTATGAAGAGTGGTATGGTGTCCTTTGAGGACCACGCGCCAAATGTGAGAGCAAACCCTTTGCCCGCTCATGGGAACTCTTCAGTGAATATGGTGGAAGGTTGTCCTGGAGAATTAAAGGTTTATGACGTCCGGTTTATCCGAAGATCCTTGATGCAGATGCATAAGGATATTTGTATGGTAAGTGATTGTGAACATGACCATGATGGTTGTGTTGTTTGTAGTGGGAACCCAAGAGGGTGTGATGTAGTGAAAAGGGACATCCAACGTCTGATGGATGAAGGCATGATTCAAATTGTTCAATCTCGTCACGTAGATGACGACGTCAATGTCATAGTGCCCGTTTTCAAACAATAAGAGCAGTTGGTAATTCAATACGACAACAACAACAATAAGAATGTCAGTCAAATATCAGTATCGCCGTTGGTAATAAGGTTAGTGGTCCCAGTCCCGTATTCATCTAATAAGGTTGTACCATACTAGTACAATGCTAAAATAATAAAGAATGGTCAAGAGGTCCTGTTACCTACGACTGGTTCACTAGTGAGCATTGTCGATGTAGCGAAGGTGACCAGTGGTCGAGTGTTTGGGCCAGTGTTCCCAGAAAACAAAGAGGAAACGATATTTGGTAAGAAGGTGGAGGTGACTAATGTATATCTGGTTGGTTGTTCAAAAGATAAGTCTGGTGAATCTAGCAAATTGAAAGCCAATGGTAATGATAAGGTACTCCGGTTGATAAAAAAGAGTGAGTTTAATGTGGTTGAGCAGCTGCTCCAAACCCCCTCAAAAATATCAGTGTTGTCTCTGCTTTTGAATTCCGAAGCGCACAGAGAAGCCATACAGAGAGTTCTTGAGAAAGCATACGTAGAGCATGATGTTACTGTGGATCAGTTTGATCACATCGTAGCTAACATCACTTCATGCAATAATTTGAGCTTCTGCGATGAAGAACTCCCTGAGGAGGGAAGAAATCATAATCTGGATTTGCATATTTCAATGAACTGTAAGGAAGATGCTTTGTTAAATGTGCTTGTTGACACCGGTTCGACACTGAATGTGCTTCCAAAGTTAACTTTGTCGAAGGTATCTTACCAAGGAGCGCCTATGAGGTATAGCGGTGTAATCGTCAAAGCATTTGATGGTTCGCGCAAGACAGTAATTGGTGAAGTGGACCTTCTAGTCAAGATAGGTCCGAGTGATTTTCATATTACTTTTCAAGTAATAGATATCCACCCGGTCTACAGCTGTTTATTGGGAAGGCCCTGGATTCATGAGGCAGGAGCTGTTACCTCCACTCTACATCAGAAATTGAAATTTGTCAAGAAGGGAAAGCTTGTGATTGTTGGAGGAGAGAAGGTGTTGTTGGTTAGCCATCTGTCATCTTTCTCGTATGTTTAAGCTGAGGATGAGGTTGGAACTCCATTTCAAGCCTTTTATGTTGTTGCTGAGAAGAGAGTTGGGGCACCTATGTCCTCTTTGAAAGATGCTTAGAAGATTGTTGAAGAAGGTATTGTTGATCAATGGGGGCGCATGGTAGAGGTCTCCAACAATAAGGGAAGAACCGGTTTGGGGTTCCAGAAAGGCTCATCAACTGTTATATCTGAAGATATGCAACTCAGCTTCCGTAGCGGTGTGTAAGACCCTAATTTTGACCCTAAGATCCCTCATGGCATCATAACATTGCATTTGCATTACCTCAAGGATCATAAGCATCTTGGCTCCTTACCTTTGGGGTGGGGTCTCTTGTGAGTTGGTTTGAGATCACCAAGCATGCTTGAATTATATATTATTGCTTTTCTCATTTTTATTTACTAACCAAAAGCACAAAAATATGTCACTAACATCTCTTGTTTGTAGCTTGAGCAGTCACAAGGTCAAAAGCTTCTAGGAGATCCTGTGTGCATTGATATGGTCAAGAGAAGATGAAAGAAAACATGGTCATGGTTCCCAAAGCTTGCATTTATCAAATATTCCTCCCAAGTATCTCAATTCATCATTTTTATCAAAGCAAATCAAAGGGTTTGAGGTTTGTTTCCCAAGGAAACCCTAATTCATCTATTCATCAACTTTGCCTTGCTCATGAAGCAACCTCAACCCATGGTCAAATACAATCAAGGGAAGTTCTTTAATTCATCATTTCATGCATATTTGAACTTATTTGAGTGTCCTCAATCATCCATTCATCAAGATATGAGTTTTGGACTTGAGAAGTTGATCAGTCAATTCATCTGACTATTTTGAAACACACTGAGACCTAACTTTTTATGTGTTGGTTAAATGGAGATGACCCCAAGAGAAAAAATGTTCTTAAGAACCATATGAACAACTTTAATGTTCATCAAATTTTGAAAATATATACAACTTTCATGTTGAAGGTTTTATCATTTGGAGCTTGCATCATTAAGACAAAAGGGCTTGAACTTTGGCCAATTTTGAAAATTCCACATATGCATGTTTTGCACCCTACACTTCAAGTTCGATTTTCATTAATTTCCAAGGCCCAAATGGAGTTTTGATCAACATGACATTTGTTACTTATGCAACAAGCTTTCCAACCATTACTCATAAGGTTGCATTTTAATTTTGGACATGGTATTTTCGAAGGCTTGAACATTATGGCACATTTTGGAAAAATCAATTAATTTGCGTTGCATGAACCAATGTTACATAAGCTGTATGTCCAATTTGCTTCTATCATGCATCGGTTGCCAAATCCAAGTGGAGTTGGGCCCTCCATGCGCCTGTACAGGCCCATGCATGGAGGCCCTTTCCATTCATGCAAGTTTGATATCATGCATTCCAGCATTGCTTTGCCTATAAATACATTGCATATGAGCTTCATTTCACTAACCTGAAGGCGCCCCAAATGCTGTGCAATTGAAACCTCACCCTCACACCAAAGGAACTCTCTCTTTTTCTCTCAATTTTCAGATCTAGAATTCAATTACCTCGATTGTTTTCTGAGATCTAAAGTTCCTTAGCCTTCTTCCCTTTGATCCAAAGAACAAACTGCAAGCATCCATAGCAAGGAATTATGCTCTCAATCTCTGCAAATCAGAGGTTTACTTCTAATTTTAATTTCTTCGAATCAACTCATATATTGCTTGTTTCTTATTGTTGTTGTGTTGTCTAAAGTCCTCTTCATAGAGGCGATCATTTCATGCTTTTAATTTTCAAAATCCAACAAGTTTCAGTTGAACTCCATGAAATTCAACCTCTGATTTCTCTCTCAATAGGAATCTAGAGTGGATTTGGTTGGTACAGGGGTGATGTACATCACCCCACCTTTCGTTTGGTACCTAGGTCGTGGCTTTTCGTGCACATTTATTTCTCTGTAATTTTTGGACTTCGCCGGAGCTGGCCGGAGAAGACGGTGGCGCTATTGTGGAAGAGGATGCAAAGGATTCTAGCAACTTTGTCATCCCTGGAGGGGTCTGCAATAATTGGGTCGCTGTTGATGTTCCGACAGTTATCCATAAGTCAAAGTAATGTTCATTGTGTTTAAAAACCCTTCTCCCATGCCAAAAGGAGAAGTGATGACATTGTTGGCGCATAAATACAATGATATTTACATTCAATTCATGTTAAATGTTTGTTTCTCCAATTATTTTCCCTTTTCGCTTTTGCATGAAATTGGTGATCACATAAAACCCTAAAAAATATAAAAAGAATAAAAATTAATCTTTTCATATGCATAATGATTTGCCTTGTTTGAATTCTAAAATCTCTTTTATCTCCAAAATCATTATGCGGGTTAATCAAACCCATTGAACATAATGATCCAACACCATCTCCCAACTTTGAATTCCCTATATTTGAGGCGGAAGAAGATGATGTTGAAGAGATTCCTTATGAGATTACCCGTCTGCTTGAGCATGAAGAGAAGATCATTCAGCCGCATCTTGAGAATTTGGAAACAGTCAACTTGGGGTCTGAAGATTGTGTTAAAGAAGTAAAGATTGGGGCACTTCTGGAAGAATCTGTTAAGAAGGGGTTGATTGAGTTGCTACGAGAATATGCCGACGTCTTTGCCTGGTCATATGAAGACATGCCTGGTCTAGATACTGATATCGTGCAACATTTCCTGCCTTTGAAGCCTGAGTGCGTGCCTGTAAAGAAGAAGCTCAGAAGAACTCATCCTGATATGGCAGTAAAGATCAAACAAGAAGTTCAGAAGCAAATTGATGCAGGGTTTCTGGTGACTTCTACATATCCTCAATGGGTGGCCAATATTGTGCCCGTGCCTAAGAAAGATTGAAAAGTCCGAATGTGTGTGGACTATCGAGACTTCAATAAAGCCAGTCCGAAAGATGATTTCCCTCTACAACATATTGACATGTTGGTAGATAATACAGCTAAATTCAATGTCTTCTCATTTATGGACGGATTTTCTGGATATAATCAGATTAAAATGGCACCCGAGGATATGGAGAAGACAACATTCATCACACCTTGGGGAACATTCTGTTATCGAGTGATGCCCTTCGGTTTGAAGAACGCCGAAGCCACGTATCAAAGAGCTATGACTACCTTGTTTCACGATATGATGCACAAGGAGATCGAGGTATATGTTGATGATATGATTGCAAAGTCGAGAACGGAGGTTGAACATGTAGAGCACTTGTTGAAGCTTTTTCAGTGTTTGAGGAAGTATAAGGTTCGTCTGAATCCTAACTAGTGTACAGTTAGAGTTCGTTCCGGCAAGTTATTGGGCTTCATTGTCAACGAAAGAGGTATTGAGGTTAATCCTGCGAAGGTCAAAGCAATACAAGAGATGCCTGCGCCCAAAACTGAGAAGAAAGTCCGAGGTTTTCTTGGTCGCTTGAATTATATTTCCAGATTCATATCCCACATGACTGCCACATGTGCGCCGATATTCAAGCTCCTCCGGAAAGACCAGTCTCATGATTGGACCGAGGACTGCCAAAAGGCCTTTGATAGTATTAAAGACTATTTGTCTGAGCCTCCGATTCTGCCTCCGCCTGTGGAAGGGAGACCGTTGATTATGTATCTGACAGTTCTTGAAGACTCGATGGGTTGTGTCCTTGGTCAGTGTAAGACCCCAATTTTGTCCCTAAGATCCCTCATGGCATCATATCATACCATATCATTGCCTCAAGGATCTTTGTGCACCTTTGCTTCCCTCCTAGTGGGTGGGTTATCTTGTGAGTGTGGTTCTTGATCACCAAGCATGTATTGCATTTGTATATCATTGCTTTTCATTTGTTTACTAACCAAAAGTACAAAAATATTGTCATCTAACCATGTTACTTGCAGATGAAGCCAGCTAGGTCAAATCAGTCAAAACAGTCATTGAGCAATAGATGGTGGCCATTCTTGAAGAATTTGGGCACCATGATCATTCATCAAGAGTTCATATGAGTTGTGACATCATTTTGAATCAAGACCTCAAGTGGTAGGGGCTTGGAATTCATCAGAACATGGTTCAGTCAACCAAAACCCTAGCAAAGTCAACTGTGGTCAACTGTGCATTTAATCAGTGATTTGATGGTGGGAATTGGTTTGAGAGGTCTCATTCATGTCCATATAAGCCTCATATAACATGTCAAACATCCACAGTGAAGAATTTGAGGTCAGACAAGAAACTTCCAAAAATAGTAAGTTGACCTGTAATTGGAATTTGCCAAAAATGGAAAGTTCTTCTCCTCAAAATTACATCATCATAAAAGCTTCAAATGAATTTTTGTCCAACATGAAAGTTGAAGATCTTGTTCTCCCATTTCCAAAAAGTCCAAGAACACTCATTTCTCATGTGTGGTTGGCAAGTTATGATGAAATCTTTCTCAAATATTTTTGAACTTCAAAGTGGCATAACTTCCGAACCATTTGGCCAAATTGAGTGAGGTTTTTCGCTACAAGTCATATTTGATGTGCTCTATCCAAATCCTTCATCACATTTCACCAAAAATTATCCAATCAAAATGGCCTTTTTTCAAATGCATTGAATTAAAAAAGGGAGGTGAAAAAGTGACTTTTCAAATTAACCATTTCCAATACATTCTACCAATTGCAAATGTTCAGAAATCTCATTTGGGATGTGTTGCCTAAGCCCATTTCGCACTGTAGCACATGCACATGCAATTTGAGTTAATTTCACTAATTAAACAAAATATTTCCATTTGAGCTAAATGCAGTTACCACTTCATTAACCAAACTTAAGCTTCATTAAACAGAGTATATATGGCTCATTTCTGATGGAAAAACCCTAGCCACTATTCACCAAACCAGATCAAAAATTTCATTTTCTCTCAAGAACTCTCATTTCATCACTTGGTTTTTTTTTCTGAAAATCATCAAAGAACTCGTGTTCTTGAGCTTTGGTCCATCATCTGCCAACATTTTTGGAGCTTCAGCTCATCATAACCAAATAACCACTGTTCCATCATTGTTCTTCAAATCTGGTAAGATTTCGAACCTAGCCATTGTTAAAATCATGTTGTGCTTTGGATAGATCTTGCCTTGCTGGTGATACTGAACTTTAAATCGTGAAATTTCATCGAGTTTTGTGAAAGTTATGTTGACATGAAGTTTCATATGTGGACGATATTTTGCTCGATTCTTTCATTTCAGCATGATTTAGTGTTAATGATTGTTGGTTTGTTGATGTACATGATGAGATGAACACAATGGTATGTCGATTTTTGATTTTTGTTGCAAAAAGTTCTTGCTGAAGAAATCTGGAAATGATGATGATTAACTGTAGCGAAACCCTAATTTTCCTGGCCAAATCCCGTGTTTGATCGTTGCTGAACCAATTTTGCATGAAATCCACTGTTCCATTCCCATGTGCCCAATCAGCACGCGACACACCCTTAAGTGAAACGCAGCGTTTCACTTAATGGACCGGTTATTTACAAGTTTGCCACTGCCGGTTTTATATTTTAATTAAATCATTTTCTTTTTTCTATTTTATTTCATTTTGTATGGCAATCTTCAAAAATTCATAAGTTCTTCAATATTTGTCCAAATTTTATGGAATTTTTTGTGAAGTGCTCCTCATGATCTCTAGTTTATTATGATGATTTTTCCAGATTTTTTGCACGAGTAGGTTTTTAAATGTGCTAGGGTTTGTTCATGTGTATCCATTTTGTGTATGCCATGCCATTTTGCTTGTGAAATGATGATACTTAATCCAATGCCTCTGAAATGTTTTGTGCTTAAACTAGACATATTCATGGTGATTTTGGTGTAGAGTTTGTGAATTTATCATTGCTGGTTGATGAGATATGATTTTTTGAATAGAGGTGTGACAATTTGTGTCATACCATTCATGTCCAACTTCATGATTTTAATTACCATGCTTATTGAACTCAAAATGGTCTGGATTTTTGCATGAACATACTTATGGATGTTGAGAATACATGTGAATTTTTCTGGAATTATTGATGGCATGTCCTATTTGATTGGAATTTTCTCCCCTGTTTGACCAAATTGTTGACCCCTTGTGATACATGTTTGTATTTGGTTTGTGAAATTCTAATGCTTAATTGGATGGACTTGAAATTTGATATGTGAATTGTAGACATCTTAAAGTTTGTCATGGTTTTAGTCCCATTCATTTATCAGGTGTTGTCACTGTTCTATGATTAATTGAAGTTGGTGCATGTTTTGGTGCTTTGTTTAGAGTTTGCTTGAACTTGCTTTGAAATTCTGATTTTCATTGACCTACTTCCCTTGATCCAAATGAGCTGAAATTTGGTATGCTTATCATGTTATGGATGATATTTGATCATGAATTATTTGAGGATTTTTTGAAATGTTTGTGATTGGATTTGAGTTGAGTCATTCTGTTGACTTCTTTGAGGTTCTATATGACATGCTTTGACCTACTTTGTTTGTGAAATGATAATGATGAATGATATGAAAATGAAACCACTTGGGTTTGTTTCTTAATTGTTTGAACTTGATGTTGGATAGCTTTCACTTGCTATTTTGGATTTTTTATCTCTTTTTGACCCTAGGCTTGTCCTAGTGGTCTTGTTTTTCATGTTTAAGTTTGCTTTTCAGGTTAAGAAGCAAATGCCTTAAGGAGACTTATGCAAGTTGATTAAGTTTGATTGATTATCATGAACTAACTTGTTTGTTTTGTAGGATGCTTAGCTCATATGCTTTGAGCTTTGTGCATTGCACATTTGACTGATTGTGTTGACTGTTGATCCTTATCTTATATTGGTTTTGAGTTTGAATTGTATACTGATTTTGTTTGACTGGTTTCAGGTACCATTAGTTGCTCGGTTCTTTTAAGAACTTGCTTTGCTTTGCTTGATAGCATTTGCATTGAGGTAGAATCTCTTGTCTTCATGTAGTCTGGAAGACCTGGCCTATTACTTGGCCAGGCAACTGTCTGAAGTCCTCCTTAAGAGGCGATGTTTGTGATTGTTTAATTTTGTCCCAAGCAGGAAAAGTCCTTTGAATAAGGCAATTGGTAGACAAAAGAGATATGTAGCCTATCTCCTACTATTCTGTGAGTCACTCACCTTGCTCACACCACATGTGTTGATGCATAGTGAGTAAAAACCCAAGATCTATAGAGTCTAATTTGTGGAGAGAGTTCCTACTTTCTGAACTCCCACACCTTCTGATATTCAAAGCTCTCCTTGACCAGGGATAAGAGCATGAGGCACACCCCTCATATCCTTTCATCTGCTTCACCTTGGCTCTCAATGTCAAGGTTAAGAGCACCAGTAACCCTATTCCAGTTGGCCTCAATGCCCACCCTTTGTATGAGCCTAATTGTTTGGTTATAATGTGTGCTGAATGCCTTTGGTTGATTGATTACTTAGTTCATTGGTACACGTCTGTTTGCATGCTTTGTGCATTTATCATCATTAATTGCTCATTAGTGCATGATCATTTCATTTGTCTTTGTGACATATCTTTGTTGTTTGCCCATTGAGGACAATTGTAAGACCATTCATTGGCCATTGTTCCTATGATATGGAAGTGAGTATAAGACCATTTCATTGGCCACTCATCTTCTCTTTGCTTGATGCATTTGTTTCATTTATGTGAGGATGCAATTGTAAGTCCATGTAATTTGGCATTTGTTTTCCCATGATCATATGTTGGAGGTTAGAGTAAGCCCAGATAGATTGGCATCTGACATCCAAGTGTTTGCTTTTTTTGTTGGAGATTGGTATAAGCCCAGATAGATTGGCATCCGGTATTCCCTTTTTTTATTTCTTTGTTGAGGAGATTGGTATAAGTCCATAGAGTGGCCTCTGATATCCGGTTCTGTTTTAGGAGATTGGTATAAGTCCAGTGATTGGCATCCGGTATCAGCTTTTGTTGACTTTCTTCCTTTGTTTTGCTTGTTTATCATTGCTCATTGTCTATTCCAAAGGACACACTTGAATCATCTTCTATATGATCTCAAGAGGTGAACCTTCTAAGAAGTTTTACACTCAATCTTCATCCATTCATCCCTCTTTGTCCTAAACCTTTTCACACATTACTTTCAAAGCTTGAGATAAATATTGTGCAAACATCTTCATGCTTTTAAATTAAAAACCTGGACCCCAAGTCCTTGACTTTTTCAAACTCCATTTCATAGTACTTCTTTTGAATCAATCTTAATCATACTTTGACCCTCCTTTTGTGAATAATCATAATCATTAACTTCACCCATTCAATTGTTTTGTGGCTTTGTCCATTCTTGTTAAGCTTTCATACATTAGCCGTAGGTTTGATTTATCCTAGTTGGTTGATGTTAATCTCACCTATCTGTCCTTAGTTGATTGAATTGTAAGTCTTCCTTGCTTATTATAGGGTTAACCCCTCACTAGCAAGTTGAAGCTTTTCTCACATGGTGGACTCGTTGTTTGTATAAGGTTGAGTTTTCTCCCGTGGATAACGTAAGACCTTAGGGCTTGTGTTTAAAATTGAATCCACTAACTTTTGGAAATCTTTTAGCCGAACTACGGCGTTTTGATCTTTACCTTTGATGGAAGGTACGTAGGCAACGGGTTCATCCGTTCGAACACAAAAACAATAAAAATTGTATATTCTTTTCTCATCATCCCAATCATGTTTGCACAATAAATATTTCATAACAAATAACAATTTAGTACAACAAGTGTGAAAAGGGCTCCCTAGGAGTACCTAGGACGTAGTGGGTGCCTAACACCTTCCCATTACGTAATTTACCCCTTACCCAGACTTTCTGACCTTTTGATTAGTTTTCTATGTGTAAAACTTCTTAGGCTTTTGTTCGCTTTTTAGCCAGTCCTTTGGATAAATAAAAGTGTGGTGGCGACTCGATTTCATTGTATGCTTTGCTTATGGTTTAATCAATAAATCATATAGCGACGAATACACCGCTACAGAAAAATGGCGACTCTGCTGGGGACAATGATCCTTGGTGGTATTGCCTACTTTTCACCCTTGTTGTGTGCTATATTGTTATTTGTTATATGACATATTTTTGTACAATTTGGGATGACTGTATTGATTGTAATGTTTGAATTGCTTGATATACAATTGCTGTTTGCTTTGGTGATCTGTGAGATGAGTTCTATACCCGAACTCGAGTGCACTCTAGGATAGGAGAATGGCATAGTCTTGTTGACTGGTGTGGAGTATTCCTTAGCCAGTTGACTTGCGAGTCCATTCACTTGGTGGAGGTCATGTTGGATTAATAATGTCACACAAGTTATTTGTGGTTAGGCATTATTCTTTCAATCATGTGCCGCAGAAGCCAAGGACCGTAGTTTACCAAACCTATCTTGGCCTATTTTTTAGGACGTAGTGCGGAGGTCGTTCAGATGTAAGTTCTGATGCGATTGTTACGCGATACTACACTCATAAGAGTCTCTCTCGAGAATATTTTTGGAATACGAGTATTCGTTCCTCCGATAATATTCAAAAGATGGAACGATGATTATGGGAACCTCTGGTAGAACATGTCTGGCAGGTTTAAACCCTTGTACACTCCCTTTAGGTGGTTCTTAACCGAGACTCCATGCTCGTGACTCTCAACAAACCTGTGATTCGTGGTTGAGTCGTTCAAACAACCTTAATATCAATGGAACCTGGGCGTTGATCAGGTATAAAACCTAAATCCCCCAAAACGGATGGTTGATATTAAGGATGTTCGAGCCGGTTCATGTACCGTTAATATCAATGGAACATGGGTGTCGATAAGGTGAAAACCTAAATCCACCAAAATGGATGATTGATATTAGGGATACAATGAGCTTTCCCATGACCTTTGTTTGGTGTGACTTGTTTGATCCTTGAGTGTGATTGTTGCATTCATGCATTCATACATTCATCTGCACTTCATGTCATCAGAAAAAGAAAATTTTCAAGGAACTTAAAAGGGTTTATTTGCAAAATTTTCAGACATGGAAAGACCAAAAAGGCATACGAAGAAGTACAGCTTTAAGCAACCCGATGTAAAAGAGTTAAGGAATCTGACATCTTATGTATTAGATCCCTTGGGTTTCAAAGCTCGCTATGGGAAGCTTCTACCTCTGGTGACTACTCAGGTTGACGAAGGGTTGATGAGTACCCTGGCTCAATTTTATGATCCGTTGTATCACTGCTTCTCATTTCCGGACTTCCAGTTGTTGCCAACCTTGGAAGAGTATTCTCATCTCATTGGGATCCCGATTCTGGATCAAGTGTCGTTCAGTGGCCTAGAGAGTATTCCGACTGCTCGAGAGATTGCCAATTTGTTGCACATAGATGAAGATCTGATTAGGGCTAATCTAACTACCAAAGGCGGAATTCAGGGTTTTCCTTCCGAGTTCCTCATTGCTCAAGCTACCTTTTATGGGAAGGCCATGAGTGAGGATGCCTTTGAGGCTTTGTTTGTGCTGCTCATCTATGGATTAGTGTTATTTCCCAACTTCGACAAGTTCGTGGACATGAACGCCATTAGGATCTTCTTAGTTCTTAATCCCGTTCCGACTTTGTTGGGAGATGCCTATGTCTCTTTGCATCTGAGGAACGCAAAGGGTGGAGGAGTTATTGTCTGCTGTCTACCCCTGCTGTACAAGTGGTTTATTTCACACTTGCCGCAGACAATTGCTTTCAAGGAGAACAAGGGATGTCTACGGTGGTCTCTGTAAGACCCCAATTTTGGGCCCTAAGATCCCTCATGGCCCATATCATTCATATCATGGCCTCAAGGATCATTGCATGCCTTAGTCCCCTCCTAGTGTGTGGTTGCCTTGTGGGTTTGTTTCTTGATCACCAAGCATACTTTGCATTTGTATATCTTTGCTTTCATATGTTTATCATTCAAAAAGTACAAAAATATTGTCAGTCTAACCTTGTTGCTTGCAGTTGAAGCAATCATCAGCAATTAGGTCAAAGTCAGTCATTGATCAGTCAAAGCAATGGATGGTGGCCATTCTTGCAGAATTTGGGCACCATGATCATTAATCAAAAGTTCATACATCTTGGGACACCATTTGAAGTCAAGTTCTCAAGGAATTAGGGTTTGGAATTCATCAGAAATGCTTCAATCAGTCCAAAACCCTAGAAAAGTCAACCTTGGTCAACTGTTGATTTAATCAGAGATTTGATGGATAGAATTGATTTGAAGGAGTTCATTCATGCTTGTACAAGCCTCATCTATCATGTCAAACCTCATCATGGAAGAAAATCAAGTCAATCAGAAAATTTCCAGAAATAGAAAGTGGACCTGTAATTTCAACTGCCAAAAATGGAAACTTCTTGATCTTAAACTTACATCATGATACAAGCTTCAAATGAATTTTTTCCCAACATAAAAGTTGAAGATCTTGTCTTCCCATTTTCAAAAAGTCCAAGAACACCAAAATCCCATGTGTGGTTGTCAAGATATGATCAAATCATTTTCACCAATTTTTGAACTTCAACAAGCCATATCTCTCAAACCATAAGGCCAAATTTGGTGGGGTTTTTTCCTACAAACCACATTTTTCATCCTCTTTCCAAAAATATAAATTTCATGACCTAAAACCTTGCCAATCAAAATGGCATTTTTGGACCTTTTTCATTTAAATTCAAAGTTTGACCAAACTTTGACTTTTTGATTCTTTGACTTTTTCTTGATTTTGCCAATTGGGAAATGTTTCATATCCTATTTGTGATTTGCTCCAAGACTAAAATCATCATCATATCACCATTATGCTATCATTTGGACCAAAATGCAAAAAAAAACTTGAAAATTGGCAAGAAGCTTCACATAAGTAAAATCAGTACAGCTTTTCACATGTACAACCAAAGCAGCATTTTGCATAGTCTGTACAGCCTGTGCCCAGCCCATTCGACCACTAACTCACACCTCCATTTTCATTTGTACCAACTTAGCAAAAGATGCAAATAAGTTCATTAAAGCTAAGCAAGCTTAGCATGTGATTAGTGGAGCCTAAACAGCACATATAAGTGCATTTTTCTGCCATTTGCAACCCTAGGAATTGACAGCAGCCAACAAAATACTCTCATTTCCTTTACTCTTGCATTTTTGCACCAGAGCATTTTCTGCACAAAAACTTCAAAGGACCTCGAGTTTTCTTCATAGCTCCACCATCTGGACATCATCTTGAGTCCCTTTCAAGCATCGAACCCCAGCTGTGACCACCATTCCATAACTGCTTCTTCAAGAGCACTGTTAATGGCAGATCTCGAGCTGGACCAAGCTATGCATTCTTGAGCTAAATTCCTGCAAGCATTCAACCTTTGGAAGCTGTGTGACTATCTGTTTCGAGCTATATCCATCAATCCACCACTGTTTCAACAATTTCTTCAAAACCAAGTAAGTAATCGACTTCCATTATATGCCTTGCTATGTTATGTTTATGAGAGGTCTCTGAATGCTGATTCTGAAATGCTATGCCTTGTTGGAAATGGTGCTATTATGTTGAAGAAATCTGAGTTTCTTATTTTGTATCCAAATGCATTTCTGCTCGATCTGCCATGCTTGCATTAGTTTGATGGGTTTTGATGCTATATTCTTGCTGCCTATTGCTTGATGATGCTATTGGTGCACTTAATTTTAAGTTCTGAGCATTTTGATTTTTCATGCTTACATGAAGATGATGATCCTGCTGTGATGCTTGAACCCTATTTCTGTCCAGAAATTCCTCATGCTTGAGTGGTATTGCTGTTAGCTAGGGCTGCTTGTTGATAAATGCTCATGACCATGTTTTATTGTGGGTGTTGGTTCATAATTTGGTGATTGATGCTTGAATAATGAAGATGAATGCTGTTAGGTTTTAGAATCCTAAGTTCATTTCCAGAAATTTAAGGTTCTTGTGTTTTGTTTGTTTGAATGGTGATTGCCTGAGTATCATTTGTTTCACTGTATGCTATTTGGAGCTGGTGCTGTTTGAATGATGAACTTGATGCATTGCCCTGCTGTTTTGAGTTTGTTTGTTGGACTTCATTTTGATCAATTGCATGAAGTTACATGAGTTTGAATGCTGAATGCCAATGCTGCTGTTCCAACCTGATGTTATATCCAGATAAACTCCCATGTTTGCTTCTGTTTAGTTGTTTTCAAATGTTGTATGAGAATAGTGTTCCATGGCTGTGCTTGATTTTTGTGGCTGTTTACCTGGTGATATTTTGATCGATAACATGGAGATAAATGCTGAAGGCCATGCTGTTTATGTGCTGTTGTGATTGCTTGCTCAAATTTTGTGTTATGAGGTTGATGACATGATGCTGCTAAGCCATGCTGTTTATGTGCTTTTGTTTGAAAACCTAGCTCTGTCAAGATTTCCATGATTTATGTTTTGTAGTTGAGACTGCATGTTGAAATTCTTGCTATGCTGTTGTGTGTTGTGGTCGAATCATGTTTTGTTTGATGTGGTTGAACAATGAACATGCCCTGCTATTAAACCATGAACATTGTCCAGAAAATCCATGTGAAACATTAATGTCCTGCTGCTGTTATTGGTATTTGCTGATCATTTGTACTGCTATGCTGAAGTTGATGTACTGCTATGCTGAATCTCAATTGATAATGATTGATAAACATTAATGTCCTGCTGCTGCTATTGGTATATGCTGTTGTCCATGATTGGTGTTTGAATGATGATTAGTGATGAATACATGATACCATGCTGTTAAGCCTTAAGCTGCCATGAAAAACCATATGAATTGTGAACATTGCTGTTGTTTGGTTGCCATTTGCACATTGATGCCATGCTGTTACCAGAATATTGAAATGTTGATGATGTTGAACATGAAGATAATGCTTGCTGCTGTTATAATGAGTATGCCCAGGAATTTGGTCTGAATGTGTATTGGTTTGTTGCATCATTGCCATGATTAGTTGTTGCTGCTGTGTTGTTTTGAAAAAACTCTAAGATTAATTCCCATAAATCTTCCTGCTGTATCTTGATGTCTATGTATGATGAAACATGATGATGGTGTTGTATGCTGTGGACTGCTTGCTGCAAGAACCTTGCCAACTACCATGCTGTGTTGGTTGAATGAGGAACATTGATGTTCAATACCATGCTGTCTATGTGCTGTTGTTGGATTAATTAACTGCTTGATGAGTGAACATTGCTGAATGCTATGCCGTTTTATGCTGGTCGAGTTTGTGCTGATGTTTGAATGAAATGCCTTTGTCATGCTGCACATAAACCCTAGGGTTTTTCCAACTCAGAAAATTTGAGCTATTGGCCGTGTCCACTGTTCCATTGGCTGAGAGCCAATAGGAACATTCCATTTCCCTCATCAAAACGCTGTAGTTTTAGTTAGTGACTTCACTATTTACACAATTGCCATCGGTTGACTTGGTTTGACCCCATTTGCTATGCTTTCATGTTCATATTTCATCCAAATGTTCATCAACTTCCATAATTCATTTCTAATTCATTTTAACTCCAAAAATTGTGGGATTTCTTGCATTAAACTCATGAATGTGTCCTCTATTTTATTGTGAATTTTAATTAATTTTTCAGTGGCTGGATTTTAAATGATAATTATTTTCCAAACATGTATGCATAAATGATACATTGTGCCATTTCAATTGTGAAATACTCATGTTGCATCCAATGAGTTTGAAATTTTTTGTGGTGAAACTAGACACATTGACCTTCATTTCCATATAAAGTTTGTGCATTTATCATTTGTGGATTGAGAGTTATGATTTTCGGAAGTTATGTGTTACATTTGGTGCTATACCATGATCATGTATTTTCCCAATTTTTGTTCACATGCTTCCTCTTATCCAATTGACCCCAAATTTTGCATGAACCATCCTTTGTATGTCTAGTTTGTGTATGAATTTTCTTGGAATTAATCTTGCTGTTTTCCATTTGATTGAGAATTTTCTTCCATACTTGGTCATTTGTTGACTTTTTGTGCTATGCCTTGCCAAATCTTTTGTGAAATTCTCAAATCTTATTGTATGATCATGAAATTTCATATGTGATAACTAGACCTCTCAAGCTTTGCATTGGTGTTAATCTCATTCATTTCTCTTCTGTTTTCAAATTGATATGATTTTTTGAAGTTGACCCATGCTTGTTGACTTTCACCATGCTTACTTGAATTTGGTTTGACTTCATGATTTTACTTGACTGCCTTCCTCTCATCCAAATGCATTGAAATTTTACATGCTTACCATGTTAGATGTTAGGATTGAGTGTGATTTATTTCATAATTTTTGGGATTGTTTGAGTTGACTTTTGAATGAAGTCTTTGCTGTTGACTTTTGTATGCTTCTCTTGCCATGCTTTGCACCCTTTTGCATATGAAATGACCATGATGCATGATTTTATTATGAATCCAATTGAGAATGCTTCTTGAATGTTTAGACTTGGTTTAGGTTGACTTTTCCTTGCTGCCTTGACTTTCTCTTTCATCTTTGACCCTAGGCTAGTCCTAGTGGTCTTCTAAGCTTATGTTGAGTTCATCTGTTTCAGGTTGAGCTACAATACCTCAAAGACCTTTCAATTTTGGTTGAGTTGGATTGTTTATCATGTGCTAACACTTTGTTTTGTAGGTGACTCATATGCTTGAGTCTTTGTGCCTTGCACAATTGGTCCCTCTGTGGTTGACTATTGGGTTATTTCCTTTTGATTTTGACTGTTGAGCTGTTTACTAATTGGTTTGACTTTTTCAGGTGCTTTAGTTGCTTAAGTTCTTTGAACTTGCTTGCTTGCTTTGCTTTTTAGCGTTTGCTTTGAGGTATATATACTTCTTCTTCATGTAGTCTGGAGACCCGGTCTGTTATTTGACCGGGCAAACTGTCTGAAGTCCTCCTTAAGAGGCAATGCCTGTGTTTGTTTATATTTGTCCCAAGCAGGAAAAGTCCTTCAAGTAAGGCAATTGGTGGAAGGTAGCGATAAGCAATCTATCCCCCACTATTCAGTGTGTCCTCTCTTTGCTCCCATTACATGGTTGAAGCATTGAGATAAATACCCAAGATCTAATCGAGTCAATAATGTGGAGAGAGTTCCTACTTTCTGAACTCCCACACTTTCTTTGATGCTCTCTCTAATCTGAGATAGAAGCAATGAGGCACACCCCTCATCTCCTATTCATCTGCTTCACCTGAGCCCCTCAATGGCCAGGTTAAGAGCGACCTTCACCCATTACAGTGGACTTTCAAAGTCAAACCCTCTTGTGTGAGCCCCCCATTGTTTGGCTATAGAGTGTGCTGTTTGATATTCATTGATTGATTGATTGCTTCATGTGCACTTGCTTGCTTGTATGTTATGCATCTATCATCATCAATTGCCATTAATGCATGATCATCTCATTTGCTTTTGTGATGCTATCATTGTTGTTTGCCCATTGAGGACAATTGTAAGTCCATCCCTTTTGGCATTTGCTCCTATGATATGGAAGGATAGAGTGTAAGACCTCATTGGTCACTCATATCTTCTGTTTTATCTGTTTGTATGGGAGGATACAGTTATAAGTCCCTGTAAGCTGGCATCTGTTATCCTGTGATCATAATTTGATCTGTTTGATTTGTATGTGAGGTTGCAGTTATAAGTCCCTGTAAGTTGGCATCTGCTTTCCTGTGATCATAGTTTGTTTATCTGTTTGTGTGAGAGGTTGCAATTATAAGTCCCTGTAAGTTGGCATTTGCATTCCTGTGATCATATTGTTGCTTTTGTTCTTGTATGTGAGGATCCATTGTAAGTCCCTGTGATGTGGCATTGGATTTCCTAGGACCATACTGTGGAGTTAACCTAAGTCCAGACAGATTGGCAGTTAACTTCCATCTTTCATCTTTGTTTTTCTTCTGAGGAGATTAGTGTAAGTCCATCGAGTGGCATCTGATATCCTGTTCTGTTTTAGGAGACTGGTGTAAATCCATCTATTGGTATCCGGTATCCGCTTTTATTTCTTTGCCTGTGGAGATTAGTGTAAGATCATTGAGTGGCATCTGACATCCCATTCTGTTTTAGGAGATTGGTATAAGACCAGTGATTGGCATCCGATATCCGCTTTTGCTTCTTTGTTTGTCTGTTATTATATTCATGCTATTCCAAAGAACACACTTGAATCATCTCCCATATGATTTCAAGAAGTGAACCTTCTAAGAAGTTTTACTATCCATCCTCATCCATTCACCATTCACTATGTCCTAAACCTTTTCACACTTTATCTTTCAAACTTGACATAAGTGTTGTGCAAACATCTTCATGTTTTTTTCAAATTAAAAACCTGGACTCAAGTCCTTGACTTTTTTTCAAACTTCATTTCATAATACTTCCTTCAAATCAATCTTAATCATACTTTGACTTCATTTTCATAATCACAATCAATTAACTTCACTCATTCACTTGTTTTGGCTCTGTCCATTAATCTTTTCATGCATTAGCCATAGGCTTCAATTATCTTTGTGGTTGATGTAAATCTTGCCTATCCTTAGTGAGTCGACAGTAAGACTTCCGTACTTCAAACAGGGCTAACCCCTCTAGTACGTCGAAGCTATCCTCGCATGGTGGATGTTGTTCTTGGTCGAGTGTTCTCCCATTGATAATGAAAAGCCTCAGTGCTTGTGTTTAAAACTGAATCCACCAACTTTTGGAAATCTTTTAGCCGAACTACGGCGTTCTGATCCTTACCTTTGATGGAAGGTACGTAGGCAACGGGTTCATCCGTTCGAACCCAATAACCCAATAAAATGTATATTCTTTTCTCACCATCCCAATCATGTTTGCACAATCTTTATGTCATAACAAATAACAATTTAGCATAACAAGTGTGAAAAGGGCTCCCTAGGAGTACCTAGGACGTAGTGGGTGCCTAACACCTTCCCATTGCGTAATTTACCCCTTACCCAGAATCTCTGATCTTTTTATTAGTTTTCTACGTGTAAAACTTCTTAGGCTTTTGTTCGCTTTTTAGCCAGTCCTTTGGATAAATAAAAGTGCGGTGGCGACTCGAAAATTTCAATGTATCTCCTAGCTTATGATTTAATCGATAGATCATATAGCGACGAATACACCGCTACAGAAAAGTGGCGACTCTGCTGGGGAGTATGTCACAGAAAAGTGGCGACTCTGCTGGGGAGTATGTCACAGAAAAGTGGCGACTCTGCTGGGGAGATGTCACAGAAAAGTGGCGACTCCACTGGGGATCGAACCCAGAATCTCTGGTTGTATTGCCTACTTTTCACCCTTGTTGTGATATATTATTATTTGTCATCTGACATATTTTTGTACAATTTGGGATCACTGTATTGATTGTAATGTGTGAATTGCTTGATATACATTTGCTGTTTGCTTTGGTGATCTGTGAGATGAGTTCTATACCCGAACTCGAGTGCTCTCTAGGATAGGAGAATGGCATAGTCCTGTTGACTGGTGTGGAGTATTCCTTAGCCAGTTGACTTGCGAGCCCATTCACTTGGTGGAGGTCATGTTGAACTAATAATGTCACACAAGTTATTTGTGGTTAGGCATTATTCTTTCAATCATGTTCCGCAGAAGCCAAGGACCTTAGTTTACCAAACCCACCTTGGCCTATTTTTAGGACCGTAGTGCGGAGGTCGTTCAGATGTCAGTTCTGATACGATTGTTACGCGATACTACACTCATAAGAGTTTCTCTTGAGAATATTCTTGGAATACGAGTATTCGTTCCTCCGATAATATTCGAAAGATGGAACGATGATTATGGGAACCTCTGATAGAACATGTCTGGCAGGTTTAAACCCTAGTACACTCCCTTTGGGTGGTTCTTAACCGAGACTCCATGCTCGTGACTCTCGACAAACCCGTGATTCGTGGTTGAGTCGTTCAAGCATTGTTAATATCAATGGATCCCGGATCAGGTGTAAAACCTAAAATCCACCAAAGCGGCTGGTTGATATTAAGAATGTTTGAACCGGTTCATGTACCGTTAATATCAATGGAACTTGGGTGTCGATAAGGTGAAAACCTAAATCCACCAAAATGGATGATTGATATTAGGGATACAACGAGCTTTCCCACGACCTTTGTTTGGTGTGCTTTGCTTGATCCTTGAGTGTGTTTGTTGCATTCATACATTCACGCATCCATCCGCATCCGTATCATCAGATAAAAAGAAAATTTTCAAGGAACTCAAAGGAGTTTATTTGCAAAAATTTTCAAAACATGAAAAAACCGGGAAAATTTTTTCACCTGATATATCTGATGAGATATTCTCATGTATGATCAAAATGCTCAAATCTTTCAAAGTTTGCAAATAAAACCCTCGGGTTCCTTTGATATAAAAAACAAGCATATGCATAAACACTTCATGCATCATTTGCATAAACAGGTGTTTTGGTCCGGTCTCCCGTCCTGTGGTCTGACCCTGCGACCTTCATTCATTTTGAAGACGCACTTTGCCGGTATTATACCAGAGCCAACTCTGCCAGATTGATGGATCATCTAGAGCTAGAGAATTTGTGAACTCCGAGGAGGATTTTGCCAGCCTTAGTGCTTTTAATGGATTTACTCCTGTTGATGGATTTATTCCTGTTGATGGATTTATTCCTGTTGATGGATTTATTCCTGGCTAACCGATCCCGGGCTGGCATTGGCTACTGTTCTGGGGCACTTAATGAGCAAGGTTTGTTCGAGTGGAGGACTCATCCATGACGATCAACCTGAAGAAGAAGAAACTGCTGCTATCTTTGAAGTAGATACAGAAGATCTTGAACAATTTCATCATTCCTGGTGGTGTCTTGCCACAATTGGGTCGCTGTGGATGTTCCTACGGTCATTCATAAATCAGCGTGATTTGTTCATTTTGTTTAAAACCCTTCTCCCATGCCAAAAGGAGAAGTGATGACATTGTTGGCAGCATTTAATACAATGATGTTTTCATTCAAATAATGCATTGTCAAACATTTGTTTTTCCTTTGTTTTCACTTTTTGCTTTTCTTTATGAAATCAGTGATCACAAAAAACCATGAAAAACAAAAACAGCATTTTTCATCTGCATAAATGATTTGCTTGTTTAAATTCAAAAGCTTTTCATTATCCAGAATCATTATGCAGGGATTTCTAAACCCATTGAACATAATGATCCAACGCCATCTCCCAATCTTGAAGTCCTTGTATCTGAGGCAGAGGAAGATGATGTTGAAAGGGATTCCTGATGAGATTACCCGCCTTCTTGAGCACGAGAGAAGCTCATTCAGCTGTATCACGAGAATCAGCAGACCAGTCAAACTGGGGATTACAAAAAAAAAAAAAAAAAAAAAAAAAAAAAAAAAAAAAAAAAAAAAAAAAAAAAAAAAAAAAAAAGAGGGTGAAAAAGAATAAAAAATCAAAAATCAGCAAAAATTTTTTCAAGATTTTTCCAAAGAAAAAGAAAAATTATACCCTCAAGTCCCTAGTTGACTAATGCTGAGTGGATTCAGAGTCGTTACGACCAGTTGAATTTAATTGAAGAGAAGCGATTAACTGCCATGTGCCATGGTCAGTTGTATCAGCAAAGAATGAAGAAAGCATTCGATAAGAAGGTCAAGCCTCGCGTGTTCCGAGAAGGTGACCTCGTGCTCAAGAAAGTTTTGTCTTTCGCGCCCGATTCCAGGGGCAAGTGGACTCCAAACTACGAGGGTCCATATGTTGTTAAGAGAGCCTTTTCAGGCGGTGCTTTGATGCCTACAACAATGGATGGGGAGGATTTCACTCGTCCTGTGAATTCAGATGCAGTCAAGAGATACTTTGCCTAAAAAAGAGTATATGCAAATGAAAAAACAGAATAGCTCGCTAAGTTGAAAACCCGAAAGGGCGGCTTAGGCAAAAATGAGCGTCTCGGTGGAGAACCCGCAAGGGTAATCCAGGCAAAAATCAGAGACTTGAAAAAAAAGATATATTTGCATACCCGCTAGATTGAGTACCTCACCCTGGGGCAATCTAGGCAAAAATTAGGGATTTGGCAAGTAACTGCATCCTGACAAGACTTTCTGGTTTAACAGTCGTCATTTCGTCAGAAGATTCTCGATTCGTCGTCAACTGAAGCTTCGGATACATCGAGATTCAAATTGGTAGAGAAAGGATCATTATGTTCAATGTAGCCCTCTTCCAATATATATCACTGATTTCAAATTTGTACAGATCTATGGAGTCTTGCCATTTGCGGACTACCATTCTATCAAATCAATTTGAGCTTTTTATCCAGTTATTCGCACTCTTATTTGTTTCAATTCAGCAAATGTTTTGCATGTTTTAAATTGATAAAATGTCATTGTTTTAAACAAATCAAATTTTTTCAAACTTTTTTTGTTTTAAACAAAGTGAACATTCACAAGATTGAAAGGATACTCAAGAATATCTCAGTGCTCTCCCAAGGGTGGCATGATTTCCAACAGGTAAGACATTTGTTCATATTCCTGGTTTGGTGGTATTTTCTTTCTTCAGATCTTTGTTGAGGTTGTTCCTCAGACAGAGTCGTTGTTGGGGCTGTTCCCCAGTACAGTTGCAAGTGATTTGTTGTTGAAGACTTCGTTTCTCCAGCAGCAGTTTTCCCCGGCATGGGTGTTTTCTTGAGAAGTTTCGGCGGTTGATGGTTTGTTACCTTGGTGCCCCGTTACTTTCTCCAGTGGGTCGTATACCCCCAGACTTTATTCGTCTCCTCAGCAGTCATGAGTATAGCTGATTGATTGGTACTCCCCTCGGAGTCGCGAGTAGAGCTGTTATTGATATCCCCACCAGGGTTGCAAGTGGAGTTGTTACCTCTTTTCCCCATGCAGTGTGCCAGTAGGATTTGTCTGTCTCCTCAGCACGTTTGTTTTCTTTTGAAGACTCGGTAAGTCAGTGGTTTGATACCCGGTACTTTACCTTTTCCCCGGCGAAGTCGTCTGTGGAATTTTTGCTATCTCTCCATCAGAGTTATCTCTTCAGCAGAGCAGGATTTATTTTCCTATTTCAGTGGTTGTTTCGGGTTGACATCCCAGTTTTACAACCACCTTTTCCTCAGCTTAGTCTGCAGAGTGTTCGTTGTGGTAGTTTCGCCCGTTGAATACTTCCTTCAATCCCCAACATGGTCGGATGATGGCTCTGGCCTCCAGTGAACGGATTTGATTTCCTGACTATTTGTGATCCCCAGTAGAGTGGCTTGTATTGCAGAATCTACTCGTCGTGATCAGTTTGCTGTGTATTCTCCCCAAGTGGATTGGTTCGTTGCAGAATCTACTTGTTTGATCTGTCCTCCCTCAGTGGTTTGTTCCCAAGAGAGTAGCCGACAGTTTTCCCCAGTAGAGTTGCTTATGCAGTGTGATTCTACCTGGATGATATCATTCTCCCTCAGTGGGTTGTTCCCCAGTGGAGTTGTGTGGATTTGCCTCTACAGCAGTTGGTGCTTGTGCAACGCATCTTTTTGTTTCTCAGTTAACACTGGGATCCCTTGCAGATGCTTTGGGGTCTCTCTTGTTCCCCTACAGATTTGTCTTGGTGGCTGTTTTGCCCGTTGCGACTTTCTGTACCCTGTTTGGGTTGTTTCCTAATATCCCTGATTCTCTGCTTCTTCAGCAGTACCTGCAGATCTTTGCTTTACAGCATATGAAGATCTCCGCAGATTGGCTCTCCAGCTGGTTCTTTCCCCTGGAAGTATAATACCGGGCGTTTGGTTCCTGGACCTGTTGTGTTAGATATGTCTGTTTTGTCAGCATTCATCAAACATAAATCACGCATATTCATGCATATTCATAAAACATTCAGATATTCATGTTGCATTTCTCGCCATGTATCTTTTGTTTGTCGTGTCTCCTGCTATGGTGATATGGATCTCTTTACAGATCTCCCCAAGCAAATGTCGGGTGTTATAAATCTCTCCATATAGAGTCAGCCCCATAAGCAGAAAATGTCTGTCCTTCCTTCTGCAGTTCCCCACTGAGATATATCCTCGTGGATGACGGTTTCTTCCGTTTCCTCCCAACACATATATTGGGATGGATTTTCCTATTTGAGTTATATCCTCATTAGGACGTGTCTTGATTCAGTCTGTCTTTTCGGATCATTCCCGAATCGGCTATTTGTCATGTCTTGTGCTTCCCAGTGGGTTGTTCCCCAGCGGAGTAGTTTTGGGCCTCTACCCTCATAACCGGTAGTTGTAAGTCCTATCTTTTCCTGGCTTTCTTGACAGAATTTGTGGTTATACACCTTTTATTCTCCAGCCAGAGTTTTGGTTTTCTGCCTACTACCCGGTAGTTGTAAATCCTATTTTCCTGCTCTTCAGCAGTTTGTGGTTTGTTATAGACCCTATTTTGGTTTCCCGTGCGGATTTGTGATTTGTTCTATCCCCACGCGGAGTTGTTGGTCTTCTACCCCGTATTCGGTAGATGTAAACCCTAATTTTGTGGTTATCTTCATTCAATATTTGATGATGATTTTCCTTTGCTTGGATAAGTTGCTCAGATCAGCACTTATATCCCTAGCAAGTCTTTTGTGGATAATTGCCGTATGCTAGCAATTTTTATCCCCAGTGGGTCTTTTCACCGTATGCTAGTGATTTGTTCCCCGGATCATTGGTTGTATACCAATGTATCCCCAGCTAGTCTTCTGTCGATAATTGTCGGATGCTTGCAATTTATCTTCAGCAGATCGCCTTTCATTTACCCTTTTGTTGGTAATGTCTGTTGCTCCTTTTTGATTGGTCATCATTATATACCTAGTTTGGTATCCCGATGCCTTTCTTTTCGGTTGATTTATCCTTTATTAACCCAGTAACCGGTTGTGGATAGTCTTCCATGCGAGTATATTATTCACGGTCTGCCGGTAATGAATAGTATATCTCATGCACTCTTCAGTCGAAGCCTTTTGTGTTTCCCCAGTCGAGTAAGATTCGTTTTTTCCCTTTGTGGAGTCGAATATTTTCTTGTTGTTGGATAATTGCCGGATGCTTGCAATTTATCCTTTGAGTTGTCTTTCGTTTACCCGTATGCTTGGTATCGATTGTCTCTCTTTTTGGTTAGTCACCTATTATATACCCAGTAACCGGTATCTCTGGTGTCTTTTCCTTGCGAGTATATTATTCACGGTCTGCCGGTAATGAATAATATATCTCATGCGCTCTTTAGTTGGAGTCCTTTGTTGATTTTCCCCAACTGAGCAGGATTCGTATTCTTTGTAGAATCGAATATCCATCCTTTAACCAGTTTGTGTTTTGGATGATGAGTGTTTTGGAAGTGAAAACCAATTCACGTTTCGGTAGATCACCTATTATATACCCAGTAACCGGTATCTCTGGTGTTTCTTACCATGCGAGTTTATTATCTACGTTCTGACGGTAATAGATAATATATCTCATGCGAGTATCTTATCCACGGTCTGCCGGTAATGGATATTGTATCTCATGCACTCTTTGGGTTTGTGTCCCCAGTTGAGTAAGATTCGTTTTCCCGTTGTGGATTCGAATGTCCATCCTGTAAGTCGATTTGCTTTTTCAAGCCCTCCTTTCGGATGATGAGTGTTTTGGAAGTGAAAACCAATTCACGTTTCGGTAGGTCACCTATTATATACCCAGTAACCGGTATCTCTGGTGTTTCTTACCATGCGAGTGTATTATTCACGGTCTGCCGGTAATGAATAGTATATCTCATGCGCTCTTTAGTTGGAATCCTTTGTTGATTTTCCCCAACTGAGCAAGATTCGTATTCTTTGTAGAATCGAATGTCCATCCTTTAACCAGTTTGTGTTTTGGATGATGAGTGTTTTGGAAGTGAAAACCAATTCACGTCTTCGGATTTTATCCTATAAACAACCCAGTAACCGGTTCAGGATAATTTTCCTTTCGAGTACATTATTCACGGTCTGCCGGTAATGAATAATATGTCTCATCTGAGTATTCTATCCACGTTCTGACGGTAATGGATATTATATCTCGTGCGCTCTTGAGTCAATCTTTTGATTGTTTTCCCCTCAGAGTAAGATTCATTTTCCTTGTGGAATTGAATGTCCATCCTATAAACAAGTTTGCTTTTCTAGCTCTCTTCAGGATGATGAGTGTTTTGGAAGTGAAATCCAATTCACGCTTTGGTCGGTCACCTTTTATATACCCAGTAACCGGTATCCTTGGTGTTCCCTCCTTTCTGCTCCCTATTATGACCTCAGTCCCCCTGTGGAGTCAGATTTTCCTGTTTTGTTACCCGTATGCCTGGTAACATCTCATTTCTTTGTTGCTTCCCTCAGTGGAACTTTTTGTTGCTTCTCCCCCAGGAGTCAGCTTGTGTCTCTCCAATGGATTTATTTTCCTTTGGAAATCGGTTCCCCAGTGTGAGTCCTTCACTCCTCAGTGAGTTCTCCAGTCTGTTTTCTGTTTTTTCTAATCAGAGTCGTGTCTTGTTCACGTTGTGTCAGTTTTGTTTTTCCAGTTTGGAGTCGTGTATTGTTCACACATTTCTTTTTCTTTTATTATCCCCATAGAGTCTTGTTAGAGTCTCTGTTCCTGGTGAGTGTGCTACTCCGATGGATCGTCTTTTCTTCTGTGTGAATCATATTCCTCACAGAATTTGTGTCTTTTGCACGCATACATCTGCATCATGAGGTCTCTTAGGGACCAAAATTTGTCTCATTACTGTTATTTAAGCCCATTCTACCGCGTCGAGATGAAGATTTCTAAACTTCACTTCTCCGGCTAGAATGACCTTAAATAGGGGCATCTGTAAGACCCCAATTTTGGGCCCTAAGATCCCTCATGGCCCATATCATTCATATCATGGCCTCAAGGATCATTGCATGCCTTAGTCCCCTCCTAGTGTGTGGTTGCCTTGTGGGTTTGTTTCTTGATCACCAAGCATACTTTGCATTTGTATATCTTTGCTTTCATATGTTTATCATTCAAAAAGTACAAAAATATTGTCAGTCTAACCTTGTTGCTTGCAGTTGAAGCAATCATCAGCAATTAGGTCAAAGTCAGTCATTGATCAGTCAAAGCAATGGATGGTGGCCATTCTTGCAGAATTTGGGCACCATGATCATTAATCAAAAGTTCATACATCTTGGGACACCATTTGAAGTCAAGTTCTCAAGGAATTAGGGTTTGGAATTCATCAGAAATGCTTCAATCAGTCCAAAACCCTAGAAAAGTCAACCTTGGTCAACTGTTGATTTAATCAGAGATTTGATGGATAGAATTGATTTGAAGGAGTTCATTCATGCTTGTACAAGCCTCATCTATCATGTCAAACCTCATCATGGAAGAAAATCAAGTCAATCAGAAAATTTCCAGAAATAGAAAGTGGACCTGTAATTTCAACTGCCAAAAATGGAAACTTCTTGATCTTAAACTTACATCATGATACAAGCTTCAAATGAATTTTTGCCCAACATGAAAGTTGAAGATCTTGTCTTCCCATTTTCAAAAAGTCCAAGAACACCAAAATCCCATGTGTGGTTGTCAAGATATGATCAAATCATTTTCACCAATTTTTGAACTTCAACAAGCCATATCTCTCAAACCATAAGGCCAAATTTGGTGGGGTTTTTTCCTACAAACCACATTTTTCATCCTCTTTCCAAAAATATAAATTTCATGACCTAAAAACTTGCCAATCAAAATGGCATTTTTGGACCTTTTTCATTTAAATTCAAAGTTTGACCAAACTTTGACTTTTTGATTCTTTGACTTTTTCTTGATTTTGCCAATTGGGAAATGTTTCATATCCTATTTGTGATTTGCTCCAAGACTAAAATCATCATCATATCACCATTATGCTATCATTTGGACCAAAATGCAAAAAAAAACTTGAAAATTGGCAAGAAGCTTCACATAAGTAAAATCAGTACAGCTTTTCACATGTACAACCAAAGCAGCATTTTGCATAGTCTGTACAGCCTGTGCCCAGCCCATTCGACCACTAACTCACACCTCCATTTTCATTTGTACCAACTTAGCAAAAGATGCAAATAAGTTCATTAAAGCTAAGCAAGCTTAGCATGTGATTAGTGGAGCCTAAACAGCACATATAAGTGCATTTTTCTGCCATTTGCAACCCTAGGAATTGACAGCAGCCAACAAAATACTCTCATTTCCTTTACTCTTGCATTTTTGCACCAGAGCATTTTCTGCACAAAAACTTCAAAGGACCTCGAGTTTTCTTCATAGCTCCACCATCTGGACATCATCTTGAGTCCCTTTCAAGCATCGAACCCCAGCTGTGACCACCATTCCATAACTGCTTCTTCAAGAGCACTGTTAATGGCAGATCTCGAGCTGGACCAAGCTATGCATTCTTGAGCTAAATTCCTGCAAGCATTCAACCTTTGGAAGCTGTGTGACTATCTGTTTCGAGCTATATCCATCAATCCACCACTGTTTCAACAATTTCTTCAAAACCAAGTAAGTAATCGACTTCCATTATATGCCTTGCTATGTTATGTTTATGAGAGGTCTCTGAATGCTGATTCTGAAATGCTATGCCTTGTTGGAAATGGTGCTATTATGTTGAAGAAATCTGAGTTTCTTATTTTGTATCCAAATGCATTTCTGCTCGATCTGCCATGCTTGCATTAGTTTGATGAGTTTTGATGCTATATTCTTGCTGCCTATTGCTTGATGATGCTATTGGTGCACTTAATTTTAAGTTCTGAGCATTTTGATTTTTCATGCTTACATGAAGATGATGATCCTGCTGTGATGCTTGAACCCTATTTCTGTCCAGAAATTCCTCATGCTTGAGTGGTATTGCTGTTAGCTAGGGCTGCTTGTTGATAAATGCTCATGACCATGTTTTATTGTGGGTGTTGGTTCATAATTTGGTGATTGATGCTTGAATAATGAAGATGAATGCTGTTAGGTTTTAGAATCCTAAGTTCATTTCCAGAAATTTAAGGTTCTTGTGTTTTGTTTGTTTGAATGGTGATTGCCTGAGTATCATTTGTTTCACTGTATGCTATTTGGAGCTGGTGCTGTTTGAATGATGAACTTGATGCATTGCCCTGCTGTTTTGAGTTTGTTTGTTGGACTTCATTTTGATCAATTGCATGAAGTTACATGAGTTTGAATGCTGAATGCCAATGCTGCTGTTCCAACCTGATGTTATATCCAGATAAACTCCCATGTTTGCTTCTGTTTAGTTGTTTTCAAATGTTGTATGAGAATAGTGTTCCATGGCTGTGCTTGATTTTTGTGGCTGTTTACCTGGTGATATTTTGATCGATAACATGGAGATAAATGCTGAAGGCCATGCTGTTTATGTGCTGTTGTGATTGCTTGCTCAAATTTTGTGTTATGAGGTTGATGACATGATGCTGCTAAGCCATGCTGTTTATGTGCTTTTGTTTGAAAACCTAGCTCTGTCCAGATTTCCATGATTTATGTTTTGTAGTTGAGACTGCATGTTGAAATTCTTGCTATGCTGTTGTGTGTTGTGGTCGAATCATGTTTTGTTTGATGTGGTTGAACAATGAACATGCCCTGCTATTAAACCATGAACATTGTCCAGAAAATCCATGTGAAACATTAATGTCCTGCTGCTGTTATTGGTATTTGCTGATCATTTGTACTGCTATGCTGAAGTTGATGTACTGCTATGCTGAATCTCAATTGATAATGATTGATAAACATTAATGTCCTGCTGCTGCTATTGGTATATGCTGTTGTCCATGATTGGTGTTTGAATGATGATTAGTGATGAATACATGATACCATGCTGTTAAGCCTTAAGCTGCCATGAAAAACCATATGAATTGTGAACATTGCTGTTGTTTGGTTGCCATTTGCACATTGATGCCATGCTGTTACCAGAATATTGAAATGTTGATGATGTTGAACATGAAGATAATGCCTGCTGCTGTTATAATGAGTATGCCCAGGAATTTGGTCTGAATGTGTATTGGTTTGTTGCATCATTGCCATGATTAGTTGTTGCTGCTGTGTTGTTTTGAAAAAACTCTAAGATTAATTCCCATAAATCTTCCTGCTGTATCTTGATGTCTATGTATGATGAAACATGATGATGGTGTTGTATGCTGTGGACTGCTTGCTGCAAGAACCTTGCCAACTACCATGCTGTGTTGGTTGAATGAGGAACATTGATGTTCAATACCATGCTGTCTATGTGCTGTTGTTGGATTAATTAACTGCTTGATGAGTGAACATTGCTGAATGCTATGCCGTTTTATGCTGGTCGAGTTTGTGCTGATGTTTGAATGAAATGCCTTTGTCATGCTGCACATAAACCCTAGGGTTTTTCCAACTCAGAAAATTTGAGCTATTGGCCGTGTCCACTGTTCCATTGGCTGAGAGCCAATAGGAACATTCCATTTCCCTCATCAAAACGCTGTAGTTTTAGTTAGTGACTTCACTATTTACACAATTGCCATCGGTTGACTTGGTTTGACCCCATTTGCTATGCTTTCATGTTCATATTTCATCCAAATGTTCATCAACTTCCATAATTCATTTCTAATTCATTTTAACTCCAAAAATTGTGGGATTTCTTGCATTAAACTCATGAATGTGTCCTCTATTTTATTGTGAATTTTAATTAATTTTTCAGTGGCTGGATTTTAAATGATAATTATTTTCCAAACATGTATGCATAAATGATACATTGTGCCATTTCAATTGTGAAATACTCATGTTGCATCCAATGAGTTTGAAATTTTTTGTGGTGAAACTAGACACATTGACCTTCATTTCCATATAAAGTTTGTGCATTTATCATTTGTGGATTGAGAGTTATGATTTTCGGAAGTTATGTGTTACATTTGGTGCTATACCATGATCATGTATTTTCCCAATTTTTGTTCACATGCTTCCTCTTATCCAATTGACCCCAAATTTTGCATGAACCATCCTTTGTATGTCTAGTTTGTGTATGAATTTTCTTGGAATTAATCTTGCTGTTTTCCATTTGATTGAGAATTTTCTTCCATACTTGGTCATTTGTTGACTTTTTGTGCTATGCCTTGCCAAATCTTTTGTGAAATTCTCAAATCTTATTGTATGATCATGAAATTTCATATGTGATAACTAGACCTCTCAAGCTTTGCATTGGTGTTAATCTCATTCATTTCTCTTCTGTTTTCAAATTGATATGATTTTTTGAAGTTGACCCATGCTTGTTGACTTTCACCATGCTTACTTGAATTTGGTTTGACTTCATGATTTTACTTGACTGCCTTCCTCTCATCCAAATGCATTGAAATTTTACATGCTTACCATGTTAGATGTTAGGATTGAGTGTGATTTATTTCATAATTTTTGGGATTGTTTGAGTTGACTTTTGAATGAAGTCTTTGCTGTTGACTTTTGTATGCTTCTCTTGCCATGCTTTGCACCCTTTTGCATATGAAATGACCATGATGCATGATTTTATTATGAATCCAATTGAGAATGCTTCTTGAATGTTTAGACTTGGTTTAGGTTGACTTTTCCTTGCTGCCTTGACTTTCTCTTTCATCTTTGACCCTAGGCTAGTCCTAGTGGTCTTCTAAGCTTATGTTGAGTTCATCTGTTTCAGGTTGAGCTACAATACCTCAAAGACCTTTCAATTTTGGTTGAGTTGGATTGTTTATCATGTGCTAACACTTTGTTTTGTAGGTGACTCATATGCTTGAGTCTTTGTGCCTTGCACAATTGGTCCCTCTGTGGTTGACTATTGGGTTATTTCCTTTTGATTTTGACTGTTGAGCTGTTTACTAATTGGTTTGACTTTTTCAGGTGCTTTAGTTGCTTAAGTTCTTTGAACTTGCTTGCTTGCTTTGCTTTTTAGCGTTTGCTTTGAGGTATATATACTTCTTCTTCATGTAGTCTGGAGACCCGGTCTGTTATTTGACCGGGCAAACTGTCTGAAGTCCTCCTTAAGAGGCAATGCCTGTGTTTGTTTATATTTGTCCCAAGCAGGAAAAGTCCTTCAAGTAAGGCAATTGGTGGAAGGTAGGGATAAGCAATCTATCCCCCACTATTCAGTGTGTCCTCTCTTTGCTCCCATTACATGGTTGAAGCATTGAGATAAATACCCAAGATCTAATCGAGTCAATAATGTGGAGAGAGTTCCTACTTTCTGAACTCCCACACTTTCTTTGATGCTCTCTCTAATCTGAGATAGAAGCAATGAGGCACACCCCTCATCTCCTATTCATCTGCTTCACCTGAGCCCCTCAATGGCCAGGTTAAGAGCGACCTTCACCCATTACAGTGGACTTTCAAAGTCAAACCCTCTTGTGTGAGCCCCCCATTGTTTGGCTATAGAGTGTGCTGTTTGATATTCATTGATTGATTGATTGCTTCATGTGCACTTGCTTGCTTGTATGTTATGCATCTATCATCATCAATTGCCATTAATGCATGATCATCTCATTTGCTTTTGTGATGCTATCATTGTTGTTTGCGCATTGAGGACAATTGTAAGTCCATCCCTTTTGGCATTTGCTCCTATGATATGGAAGGATAGAGTGTAAGACCTCATTGGTCACTCATATCTTCTGTTTTATCTGTTTGTATGGGAGGATACAGTTATAAGTCCCTGTAAGCTGGCATCTGTTATCCTGTGATCATAATTTGATCTGTTTGATTTGTATGTGAGGTTGCAGTTATAAGTCCCTGTAAGTTGGCATCTGCTTTCCTGTGATCATAGTTTGTTTATCTGTTTGTGTGAGAGGTTGCAATTATAAGTCCCTGTAAGTTGGCATTTGCATTCCTGTGATCATATTGTTGCTTTTGTTCTTGTATGTGAGGATCCATTGTAAGTCCCTGTGATGTGGCATTGGATTTCCTAGGACCATACTGTGGAGTTAACCTAAGTCCAGACAGATTGGCAGTTAACTTCCATCTTTCATCTTTGTTTTTCTTCTGAGGAGATTAGTGTAAGTCCATCGAGTGGCATCTGATATCCTGTTCTGTTTTAGGAGACTGGTGTAAATCCATCTATTGGTATCCGGTATCCGCTTTTATTTCTTTGCCTGTGGAGATTAGTGTAAGATCATTGAGTGGCATCTGACATCCCATTCTGTTTTAGGAGATTGGTATAAGACCAGTGATTGGCATCCGATATCCGCTTTTGCTTCTTTGTTTGTCTGTTATTATATTCATGCTATTCCAAAGAACACACTTGAATCATCTCCCATATGATTTCAAGAAGTGAACCTTCTAAGAAGTTTTACTATCCATCCTCATCCATTCACCATTCACTATGTCCTAAACCTTTTCACACTTTATCTTTCAAACTTGACATAAGTGTTGTGCAAACATCTTCATGTTTTTTTCAAATTAAAAACCTGGACTCAAGTCCTTGACTTTTTTTCAAACTTCATTTCATAATACTTCCTTCAAATCAATCTTAATCATACTTTGACTTCATTTTCATAATCACAATCAATTAACTTCACTCATTCACTTGTTTTGGCTCTGTCCATTAATCTTTTCATGCATTAGCCATAGGCTTCAATTATCTTTGTGGTTGATGTAAATCTTGCCTATCCTTAGTGAGTCGACAGTAAGACTTCCGTACTTCAAACAGGGCTAACCCCTCTAGTACGTCGAAGCTATCCTCGCATGGTGGATGTTGTTCTTGGTCGAGTGTTCTCCCATTGATAATGAAAAGCCTCAGTGCTTGTGTTTAAAACTGAATCCACCAACTTTTGGAAATCTTTTAGCCGAACTACGGCGTTCTGATCCTTACCTTTGATGGAAGGTACGTAGGCAACGGGTTCATCCGTTCGAACCCAATAACCCAATAAAATGTATATTCTTTTCTCACCATCCCAATCATGTTTGCACAATCTTTATGTCATAACAAATAACAATTTAGCATAACAAGTGTGAAAAGGGCTCCCTAGGAGTACCTAGGACGTAGTGGGTGCCTAACACCTTCCCATTGCGTAATTTACCCCTTACCCAGAATCTCTGATCTTTTTATTAGTTTTCTACGTGTAAAACTTCTTAGGCTTTTGTTCGCTTTTTAGCCAGTCCTTTGGATAAATAAAAGTGCGGTGGCGACTCGAAAATTTCAATGTATCTCCTAGCTTATGATTTAATCGATAGATCATATAGCGACGAATACACCACTACAGTCTCAGAGACTTATGTCTCTCACCAATGATGATATCACTTGGTATGATCGCGTGTATGATACCGTCCAGATCATTGACTATTGTGGTGAATTCCCTAATGTGCCCCTTCTTGGCACATGTGGTGGGATCAGCTACAATCCCATTCTCGCACGACGTCAGCTTGGGTTCCCCTTGAAGGATAAACCTCATAACATTCTGTTAGAAGGTGTGTTCTTCCAGGAGGGTAAAGATCCCCAAGGCCTGAAAGCCAGATTTGTCCGTGCTTGGCGCAGTATCCATAAGAAGAGTAGGAACGAGTTGGGTCCAAAGAACTGCATTGCTTTGGAGCCATACACCTCTTGGGTCAGACAGAGAGCTGCCGTGTACTTAATGCCGTATGATCATCCGAGACCTACACCGTTGGATGTGGCTGGGCCTTCAACCCTCCCTACCCAACGTGTAGAGGAGTTGAGAGAAGAAGACCTTTCACGTGCTTGGATCCGTGAAAGAGAAGAATTGCTTCAGCAGCTTAAGGAGAAGGACGCTATGATTGAGTTCCTCGAGCATCGAGTGATCGACGATCCGAACGACACTTGGACCTCTCTGCTTCCTCAGTCTTCCAAATTCTGGAAGAGGAGGTATGATCGACTTGCAAAGGAGAAAGCAGATATGGAAGCGGCCTATGAGACAGAGATCAAGAAGCTGTGTACTTCTCGTCTTCCAGCATCCCGAGCTTCTAGGGATCCATAGGATGTTTATTTCCCTTTTCTCTTTGTAATGATCAAAAATGTTGTACTTCTTCGTCTCGATATATCGAATGAAATATTTTCCGTGAGAAATTAAAATGCTTTAACTATTTAACATATTGCAAATAATACCCTAAGGGTTCCTTGAAAATAAACAAAACATCTGCACAAGCATTTCATGTATCATTTTTGCATAAGCAGGTACCCTTTGTTTCTGGTCTTCTTGTCCTAACTCTGTGTTCTTCATTTATTTTGAAGACAAGTTGACTCACCGGTATTATACTCGAGTCAATTCTGCGAGAGTTATGGAGCAGCTAGAACAAGAAAACAGAGAACTGAAAGAAGAGGTCGCCAGACTTGGCGCTTTGATGGAGCAACTCCTCGCTGCTCAAAATCAACCTGCTCAACCGCCTGCAACTCCTGTCCAGAGGACGGTCATTTCAGAGGTCTCTACTTCGACTGTGCCAGCCAGTGCTCATGTGCCCAATGCTATGCCAGCCGGGTTCCCTTGGGGAATGCCTTCAGGTTTTATGCCTGATCGGCCTGCTCCAACCTTTGCTCATATGTCGGCATCTAGCCCGGTCCCTGATCCCGCTCCTCCTGTCGTGCATACCATGCCAAGGGTAGACGACACCATCTATCACTCCGAGCCGTCTGAGGGCCCGGACGTTTATGAAAAGATGGACGCCATGAACGACCAATTCCTTGAGCTGAGAAAGGAATTGAAGACTCTTCGAGGTAAAGATTTGTTCGGCAAGTCTGCTGCCGAGTTGTGCCTTGTTCCCGATGTGAAGATACCGATTAAATTCAAAGTACCTGACTTTGAAAAGTATAAAGGGAACACCTGTCCACTCGCTCACCTGGTCATGTACGCCAGGAAGATGTCTACCCAGACAGATAATGATCAGCTTCTGATTCATTATTTCCAAGACAGTCTGTCTGGTGCCGCACTCAGATGGTACATGAGCTTAGACAGTGCCAATATCAGATCCTTCAATGACATTGGCGAAGCTTTCGTCAAGCAATATAAGTACAACGTCGATATGGCGCCGGACCGAGATTAACTCAGGTCCATGTCGCAGAAGGACAAGGAAACGTTCAAGGAGTACGCCCAGAGATGGCGAGAGCTAGCAGCTCAAATTACTCCACCGCTGGAGGAAAAAGAAATGACCAAGATCTTTTTGAAGACCCTTGGCTCATTCTATTATGAGCGGATGGTAGCAAGCGCTCCCTCTGATTTCACCGAGATGGTGAACATGGGGATGCGTCTTGAAGAAGGTGTCCGTGAAGGACGATTTGCGAAGGATGAGAGCTCTTCCTCTAAACGATATGGAGCGTTTAAGAGGAAGGATGGGGAAGCACATGCTGTGCAATCCCATCCCACGCATAGAAGACCCTCTGTTCAGAGGAAGCCCGCACGCCGTGCCGGTCATCAGCACCAGGTGGCTCATATAGCACCTGTATTCAAAGACAATGCTCAGCAGCATCAGCAGCAATATCAACAACCTCGGTATCAGCAACAACACCGTCCACAGCAACAGGCTTACCAGCCTCGTGGCAGTACAACCAATCAAGCTAACTTGGGTTATGATAGGAAGAAGATCAGCTTCGATCCAATTCCTATGACATATGCAGAGCTTTATCCTTCCTTGTTGGAAAGGAAATTGGTTTCTCCCAGGGATCCTCCTGCCATTCCTGCAAATCCACAATGGTGGTACAAACCAGATCAACATTGTGTTTACCATTCCGGTGCTCCGGGCCACAACATCGAGAATTGCTACCCACTCAAGACTAAGGTTCAAGACCTTATGAGATGTGGAATCTTGAGCTTTGAAGATTCAGGCCCAAATGTCACCAAGAACCCATTGCCTGCGCATGGGAAATCAGTTAATATGGTTCAGGAATACCTTGGGAAGTACAAGGTCAGATATGTAAGCCACATTAGGCAGTCGTTGGTTAAATTACATCGTTTGCTGTGTTAGTACAGCTACTTAGAGCATAACCACGACAAGTGCCGCGTCTGCTCGGTTAACCGCTTGGGTTGCGATCAAGTACGCCGAGAACTTCAAGAGTTGTTGGATAAGGGTACCATTGAGATTCTGCAGAATCGCAATGTTGACAAAGACGAGCCTGAAGTGAATGTGATTTCACCAGTGTTCAAGCTGCCCGAGCCTGTTGTTATTCGTTACAATAGCAGCAAGCCGAAGGCTTCCCCTTCTTTGGTCATTAAACCTGCAGGCCCTGTGCCTTACTCTTCAGACAAAGCCGTACCATTCAGATACAATCCTGTCGCTGTGCAAGATGGGGTAGAAGTGCCTTTGCCTTCAACTTCTGTGACCAACGTCGCTGATGTAAGTGGGTTGACCCGAAGTGGTCGTGTGTTTTCTGCGCCTCCTAAGGCTGTTGCTTCTGATTCTGCTGAGCGTCCGGTTGGGACGGCTGTAAATATTCAGAATCAGGCACGTGATGTTGCCAAACCATCCTCCTCTGTACAAAAAACTCCCGTTTCTTCAGTTGGCCCGAGTGGCATTGTAGATGAAGAATCTGATGAGATGCTGAGGCTCATCAGAAAGAGTGAGTACAACGTTGTAGACCAGCTTCTACAAACGCCATCCAAGATTTCCATTCTTTCTCTGCTGCTGAATTCGGAACCCCATAGGGAGGCTTTGCAGAAAGTCTTGGATCTGGCGTATGTTGATCACGACGTCACCATTGAGCAATTTGATAGTATTGTTGCAAACATTACCGCTTGCAACACTTTGAGCTTTTGTGACGTTGATCTCCCTGAGGAGGGAAGAGACCACAACATGGCCTAACATATCTCCATGAATTGCAAATCTGATGCAATGTCCAATGTGTTGGTGGACACTGGATCTTCTCTAAATGTATTGCCAAAAACCACACTCTCCAGATTGTCATATCAAGGTCCTCCTATGAGGCAGAGTGGGGTTGTTGTGAAAGCATTCGATGGGTCGCGTAAGACAGTGATTGGGGAAGTTGATCTCCCAATCAAAATTGGACCAAGTGATTTCCAAGTTACCTTCCAGGTAATGGATATCCACCCATCTTACAGCTGTCTCTTGGGCAGACCATGGATTCACGAGGCTGGCGCCGTGACATCCACCCTACACCAGAAGTTGAAATTTGTCAAAAATAAGAAACTGGTCGTAGTAGGGGGAGAAAAGGCTCTCCTGGTTAGCCATTTGTCTTCCTTCTCGTACATTGACGCTGAGGATGAAGTTGGAACGCCATTCCAAGCTTTATCTATTGATGAACCAATCGAGAAGAAGTCTCCTTCATTCACTTCCTACCGTGATGCGAAGCTGGCCATTGAATGTGGTGCAGTTGCTGGATTAGGGAAGGTGATTGAACTTGAAGACAATAGATCCCGGGCTGGCATTGGCTACTGTTCTGGGGCATGTAATGAGCAAGGTTTGTTCACAAGTGGAGGATTCATCCATGATGATCAACCTGAGGAGGAAGCCGCTGCTATCTTGGAAGAGGATGCAGAGGACGTGAGCAACTTCGTTATTCCTGGTGGTGTCTGCCACAATTGGGTCGCTGTAGATGTTCCTACAGTCATCCATAGATCAGAGTAATTGTTCACTTTGTTTAAAACCCTTCTCCCATGCCAAAAGGAGAAGTAATGACATTGTTGGCAAAGCATATATACAATGATGTTTTCATTCAATTAATGCATTGTTAAACATTTGTTTTTCCTTTGTTTTCACTTTTTGCTTTTGCATGAAATCAGGGATCACAAAAAACCCATAAAAACAAGAATAAAAGCAATCTTTTTCATCTGCATAATGGTTTGCTTGTTTAAATTCTAAAAGTTTTTCATTAACCAAAATCATTATGCAGGTTGATCCTAAAACCCATTGAACATAATGATCCAACGCCATCTCCCAATTTTGAATTCCCTGTATTTGAGGCAGAGGAAAATGACGTTGAGGGGATTCCTGATGAGATTACCCGTCTCCTTGAGCACGAAGAGAAGATCATTCAGCCGCATCTCGAAGACTTGGAAACAGTCAACTTGGGGTCTGAGGATTGTGTTCGTCTGGTGAAGATTGGGGCACTTCTTGAAGGGTCTGTCAAGGAAGATTTGATCAGTTTGCTACGAGAATATTCAGATATCTTTGCTTGGTCCAATGAAGACATGCCGGGTTTGGATACAGATATTGTGCAACATTTCCTACCTTTAAAGCCTGAGTGCGTGCCTGTGAAGCAGAAGTTCAGAAGAACTCATCCAGATATGGCAGTGAAGATCAAAGAGGAAGTTCAGAAGCAAATTGATGCGGGGTTTCTGGTGACTTCTACATATCCTCAATGGGTGGCCAATATTGTGCCTGTTCCTAAGAAGGATGGAAAAGTCCGTATGTGCGTTGATTATAGAGATCTGAATAAGGCTAGCCCGAAAGACGATTTTCCTCTACCACACATCGACATGTTGGTAGACAATACAGCCAAATTCAAAGTCTTTTCCTTTATGGACGGATTTTCCGGATATAATCAAATCAAGATGGCACTAGAGGATATGGAGAAGACAACATTCATCACACCTTGGGGAACAAGGGATGTCTACGGTGGTCTCAGAGACTTATGTCTCTCACCAATGATGATATCACTTGGTATGATCGCGTGTATGATACCGTCCAGATCATTGACTATTGTGGTGAATTCCCTAATGTGCCCCTTCTTGGCACATGTGGTGGGATCAGCTACAATCCCATTCTCGCACGACGTCAGCTTGGGTTCCCCTTGAAGGATAAACCTCATAACATTCTGTTAGAAGGTGTGTTCTTCCAGGAGGGTAAAGATCCCCAAGTCCTGAAAGCCAGATTTGTCCGTGCTTGGCGCAGTATCCATAAGAAGAGTAGGAACGAGTTGGGTCCAAAGAACTGCATTGCTTTGGAGCCATACACCTCTTGGGTCAGACAGAGAGCTGCCGTGTACTTAATGCCGTATGATCATCCGAGACCTACACCGTTGGATGTGGCTGGGCCTTCAACCCTCCCTACCCAACGTGTAGAGGAGTTGAGAGAAGAAGACCTTTCACGTGCTTGGATCCGTGAAAGAGAAGAATTGCTTCAGCAGCTTAAGGAGAAGGACGCTATGATTGAGTTCCTCGAGCATCGAGTGATCGACGATCCGAACGACACTTGGACCTCTCTGCTTCCTCAGTCTTCCAAATTCTGGAAGAGGAGGTATGATCGACTTGCAAAGGAGAAAGCAGATATGGAAGCGGCCTATGAGAGAGAGATCAAGAAGCTGTGTACTTCTCGTCTTCCAGCATCCCGAGCTTCTAGGGATCCATAGGATGTTTATTTCCCTTTTCTCTTTGTAATGATCAAAAATGTTGTACTTCTTCGTCTCGATATATCGAATGAAATATTTTCCGTGAGAAATTAAAATGCTTTAACTATTTAACATATTGCAAATAATACCCTAAGGGTTCCTTGAAAATAAACAAAACATCTGCACAAGCATTTCATGTATCATTTTTGCATAAGCAGGTACCCTTTGTTTCTGGTCTTCTTGTCCTAACTCTGTGTTCTTCATTTATTTTGAAGACAAGTTGACTCACCGGTATTATACTCGAGTCAATTCTGCGAGAGTTATGGAGCAGCTAGAACAAGAAAACAGAGAACTGAAAGAAGAGGTCGCCAGACTTGGCGCTTTGATGGAGCAACTCCTCGCTGCTCAAAATCAACCTGCTCAACCGCCTGCAACTCCTGTCCAGAGGACGGTCATTTCAGAGGTCTCTACTTCGACTGTGCCAGCCAGTGCTCATGTGCCCAATGCTATGCCAGCCGGGTTCCCTTGGGGAATGCCTTCAGGTTTTATGCCTGATCGGCCTGCTCCAACCTTTGCTCATATGTCGGCATCTAGCCCGGTCCCTGATCCCGCTCCACCTGTCGTGCATACCATGCCAAGGGTAGACGACACCATCTATCACTCCGAGCCGTCTGAGGGCCCGGACGTTTATGAAAAGATGGACGCCATGAACGACCAATTCCTTGAGCTGAGAAAGGAATTGAAGACTCTTCGAGGTAAAGATTTGTTCGGCAAGTCTGCTGCCGAGTTGTGCCTTGTTCCCGATGTGAAGATACCGATTAAATTCAAAGTACCTGACTTTGAAAAGTATAAAGGGAACACCTGTCCACTCGCTCACCTGGTCATGTACGCCAGGAAGATGTCTACCCAGACAGATAATGATCAGCTTCTGATTCATTATTTCCAAGACAGTCTGTCTGGTGCCGCACTCAGATGGTACATGAGCTTAGACAGTGCCAATATCAGATCCTTCAATGACATTGGCGAAGCTTTCGTCAAGCAATATAAGTACAACGTCGATATGGCGCCGGACCGAGATTAACTCAGGTCCATGTCGCAGAAGGACAAGGAAACGTTCAAGGAGTACGCCCAGAGATGGCGAGAGCTAGCAGCTCAAATTACTCCACCGCTGGAGGAAAAAGAAATGACCAAGATCTTTTTGAAGACCCTTGGCTCATTCTATTATGAGCGGATGGTAGCAAGCGCTCCCTCTGATTTCACCGAGATGGTGAACATGGGGATGCGTCTTGAAGAAGGTGTCCGTGAAGGACGATTTGCGAAGGATGAGAGCTCTTCCTCTAAACGATATGGAGCGTTTAAGAGGAAGGATGGGGAAGCACATGCTGTGCAATCCCATCCCACGCATAGAAGACCCTCTGTTCAGAGGAAGCCCGCACGCCGTGCCGGTCATCAGCACCAGGTGGCTCATATAGCACCTGTATTCAAAGACAATGCTCAGCAGCATCAGCAATATCAGCATCAGCAGCAATATCAACAACCTCGGTATCAGCAACAACACCGTCCACAGCAACAGGCTTACCAGCCTCGTGGCAGTACAACCAATCAAGCTAACTTGGGTTATGATAGGAAGAAGATCAGCTTCGATCCAATTCCTATGACATATGCAGAGCTTTATCCTTCCTTGTTGGAAAGGAAATTGGTTTCTCCCAGGGATCCTCCTGCCATTCCTGCAAATCCACAATGGTGGTACAAACCAGATCAACATTGTGTTTACCATTCCGGTGCTCCGGGCCACAACATCGAGAATTGCTACCCACTCAAGACTAAGGTTCAAGACCTTATGAGATGTGGAATCTTGAGCTTTGAAGATTCAGGCCCAAATGTCACCAAGAACCCATTGCCTGCGCATGGGAAATCAGTTAATATGGTTCAGGAATACCTTGGGAAGTACAAGGTCAGATATGTAAGCCACATTAGGCAGTCGTTGGTTAAATTACATCGTTTGCTGTGTTAGTACAGCTACTTAGAGCATAACCACGACAAGTGCCGCGTCTGCTCGGTTAACCGCTTGGGTTGCGATCAAGTACGCCGAGAACTTCAAGAGTTGTTGGATAAGGGTACCATTGAGATTCTGCAGAATCGCAATGTTGACAAAGACGAGCCTGAAGTGAATGTGATTTCACCAGTGTTCAAGCTGCCCGAGCCTGTTGTTATTCGTTACAATAGCAGCAAGCCGAAGGCTTCCCCTTCTTTGGTCATTAAACCTGCAGGCCCTGTGCCTTACTCTTCAGACAAAGCCGTACCATTCAGATACAATCCTGTCGCTGTGCAAGATGGGGTAGAAGTGCCTTTGCCTTCAACTTCTGTGACCAACGTCGCTGATGTAAGTGGGTTGACCCGAAGTGGTCGTGTGTTTTCTGCGCCTCCTAAGGCTGTTGCTTCTGATTCTGCTGAGCGTCCGGTTGGGACGGCTGTAAATATTCAGAATCAGGCACGTGATGTTGCCAAACCATCCTCCTCTGTACAAAAAACTCCCGTTTCTTCAGTTGGCCCGAGTGGCATTGTAGATGAAGAATCTGATGAGATGCTGAGGCTCATCAGAAAGAGTGAGTACAACGTTGTAGACCAGCTTCTACAAACGCCATCCAAGATTTCCATTCTTTCTCTGCTGCTGAATTCGGAACCCCATAGGGAGGCTTTGCAGAAAGTCTTGGATCTGGCGTATGTTGATCACGACGTCACCATTGAGCAATTTGATAGTATTGTTGCAAACATTACCGCTTGCAACACTTTGAGCTTTTGTGACGTTGATCTCCCTGAGGAGGGAAGAGACCACAACATGGCCTAACATATCTCCATGAATTGCAAATCTGATGCAATGTCCAATGTGTTGGTGGACACTGGATCTTCTCTAAATGTATTGCCAAAAACCACACTCTCCAGATTGTCATATCAAGGTCCTCCTATGAGGCAGAGTGGGGTTGTTGTGAAAGCATTCGATGGGTCGCGTAAGACAGTGATTGGGGAAGTTGATCTCCCAATCAAAATTGGACCAAGTGATTTCCAAGTTACCTTCCAGGTAATGGATATCCACCCATCTTACAGCTGTCTCTTGGGCAGACCATGGATTCACGAGGCTGGCGCCGTGACATCCACCCTACACCAGAAGTTGAAATTTGTCAAAAATAAGAAACTGGTCGTAGTAGGGGGAGAAAAGGCTCTCCTGGTTAGCCATTTGTCTTCCTTCTCGTACATTGACGCTGAGGATGAAGTTGGAACGCCATTCCAAGCTTTATCTATTGATGAACCAATCGAGAAGAAGTCTCCTTCATTCACTTCCTACCGTGATGCGAAGCTGGCCATTGAATGTGGTGCAGTTGCTGGATTAGGGAAGGTGATTGAACTTGAAGACAATAGATCCCGGGCTGGCATTGGCTACTGTTCTGGGGCATGTAATGAGCAAGGTTTGTTCACAAGTGGAGGATTCATCCATGATGATCAACCTGAGGAGGAAGCCGCTGCTATCTTGGAAGAGGATGCAGAGGACGTGAGCAACTTCGTTATTCCTGGTGGTGTCTGCCACAATTGGGTCGCTGTAGATGTTCCTACAGTCATCCATAGATCAGAGTAATTGTTCACTTTGTTTAAAACCCTTCTCCCATGCCAAAAGGAGAAGTAATGACATTGTTGGCAAAGCATATATACAATGATGTTTTCATTCAATTAATGCATTGTTAAACATTTGTTTTTCCTTTGTTTTCACTTTTTGCTTTTGCATGAAATCAGGGATCACAAAAAACCCATAAAAACAAGAATAAAAGCAATCTTTTTCATCTGCATAATGGTTTGCTTGTTTAAATTCTAAAAGTTTTTCATTAACCAAAATCATTATGCAGGTTGATCCTAAAACCCATTGAACATAATGATCCAACGCCATCTCCCAATTTTGAATTCCCTGTATTTGAGGCAGAGGAAAATGACGTTGAGGGGATTCCTGATGAGATTACCCGTCTCCTTGAGCACGAAGAGAAGATCATTCAGCCGCATCTCGAAGACTTGGAAACAGTCAACTTGGGGTCTGAGGATTGTGTTCGTCTGGTGAAGATTGGGGCACTTCTTGAAGGGTCTGTCAAGGAACATTTGATCAGTTTGCTACGAGAATATTCAGATATCTTTGCTTGGTCCAATGAAGACATGCCGGGTTTGGATACAGATATTGTGCAACATTTCCTACCTTTAAAGCCTGAGTGCGTGCCTGTGAAGCAGAAGCTCAGAAGAACTCATCCAGATATGGCAGTGAAGATCAAAGAGGAAGTTCAGAAGCAAATTGATGCGGGGTTTCTGGTGACTTCTACATATCCTCAATGGGTGGCCAATATTGTGCCTGTTCCTAAGAAGGATGGAAAAGTCCGTATGTGCGTTGATTATAGAGATCTGAATAAGGCTAGCCCGAAAGACGATTTTCCTCTACCACACATCGACATGTTGGTAGACAATACAGCCAAATTCAAAGTCTTTTCCTTTATGGACGGATTTTCCGGATATAATCAAATCAAGATGGCACTAGAGGATATGGAGAAGACAACATTCATCACACCTTGGGGAACATTCTGTTATCGAGTGATGCCCTTCGGTTTGAAGAACGCCGGAGCCACGTATGAACGAGCTATGACTACCTTGTTTCATGATATGATGCACAAGGAGATAGAGGTCTATGTTGATGACATGATTGCTAAGTCCCGAGCGGAAGTTGAGCATATCGAGCATTTGTTGATGCTTTTTCAGCGTTTGAGGAAGTTTAAACTTCGCCTGAATCCGAACAAATGTACATTGGAGTCCGTTCCGGCAAGTTGTTGGGTTTTGTGGTAAGTGAAAGAGGTATTGAGGTTGATCCTGCAAAGTTCAAAGCAATACAAGAGATGCCTGCACCCAAAACTGAGAAGCAAGTCCGAGGTTTTCTTGGCCGCTTGAATTATATTTCCAGATTTATATCCCACATGACTGCCACATGTGCGCTGGTATTCAAGCTCCTCCGGAAAGATCAGTCTCATGATTGGACCGAGGATTGCCAGAAAGCTTTCGACAGTATCAAAGAATATCTGTCTGAACCTCTGATATTGTCTCCGCCTGTGGAAGGAAGACCTCTGATCATGTATTTGACAGTTCTTGAAGACTCGATGGGTTGTGTACTTGGTCAACAAGATGAATCAGTTGAAGAAGGAATTTGCTATATACTACCTCAGTAAGAAGTTTACTGATTGTGAGTCTCGATACTCTATGCTTGAGAAGACGTGATGTGCTTTAGCTTGGGCTGCTAAGCGTTTGCGCCAGTACATGATAAATCATACAACTTGGTTGATATCCAGAATGGATCCAATTAAGTATATCTTCGAGAAGCCTGCTTTAACTGGGAGGATTGCCCGTTGGCAGATGTTGTTGCCTGAGTATGATATTGAGTATCGAGCTCAGAAAGCTATCAAAGGTAGTATCTTGGCTGACCATTTAGCGCACCAGCCGATCGAAGATCATCAGCCTGTCCAGTATGACTTCCCGATGAGGAAATTCTGTATTTGAAGATGAAAGATTGCGATGAGCCTACGCTTGATGAAGGTCCGGAACCTGGTTCCATGTGGACGATGGTGTTTGATGGCGCTGTTAATCAATACGGAAATGGAATTGGGGCAGTGGTCATTACTCCTCAAGGTTCACACATTCCGTTTACAGCAAGGCTAACTTTCAAATGCACGAATAATATGGCGGAGTATGAAGCCTATATTATGGGACTTGAAGAATGCATTGATTTGAGAATCAAGCATCTTGATGTGTATGGTGATTCGGCCCTGGTTGTTAATCAGATCAAGGGTGAGTGGGAGACGAATCAACCAAGTCTCATACCATACAGAGATTATGCAATAAGGATTTCAACTTTCTTCACAGAAGTTGAATTTTATCACATTCCTCGAGAGGATAATCGGATGGCAGATGCTCTTGCTACGCTTGCTTCCATGATTGTGGTCAGACGGTGGAATGATGTCCCCAATATTACTGTGATGCGTTTGGACAGACCAGCTCACATATTTGCAATTGAAGAAGTGAAAGATGACAAGCCTTGGTATTTTGATATCAAGAATTTCCTCCAGAACCAGGTCTACCCGCCTGGGGCATCTGTGAAAGATTGGAAAACTTTGAGAAGGTTGTCAGGCAGTTTCTACCTCAGTGGTGAAGTGTTGTATAAGAGAAATTTTGATATGGTTTTGCTCAGATGCGTGGATAGACACGAAGCAAACCTATTGATAACTGAGGTCCATGAGGGTTCATTTGGTACTCATTCCAATGGATATGCCATGGCTAAGAAGATGTTGAGAGCAGGCTACTATTGGCTGACAATGGAGTCTGACTGTTGCAAGTATGTGAAGAAATGTCACAAGTGTCAAATTTATGCGGATAAGATTCATATTCCTCCGACACTCCTGAATGTGATTTCATCACCATGGCCTTTCTCTATGTGGGGAATCGACATGATCGGCATGATTGAGCCGAAAGCGTCCAACGGACACCGGTTTATCCTCGTAGCAATTGATTACTTCACCAAATGGGTTGAAGCCGCTTCGTATGCGAATGTGACCAGGCAGGTGGTTGTGAAGTTTATCAAGAACCAGCTGATTTGCCGCTATGGTGTGCCAGAGAGGATCATTACTGATAATGGATCCAATCTGAATAATAAGATGATGGATGAGGTGTGCGCTGAATTCAAGATTGCACACCATAATTCCTCTCCCTACAGACCTAAGATGAATGGGGCTGTTGAAGCTGCTAATAAGAATATCAAGAAGACTATCCAGAAGATGACTGTCACGTACAAAGATTGGCATGAGATGCTGTCATTTGCTTTGCATGGATATTGTACGTCTGTACGCACTTCAACAGGGGCAACCCCTTTCTCTCTTGTTTATGGCATGGAAGTTGTTCTCCCAGTAGAAGTGGAGATCCCATCAATGAGAGTCTTGATGGAAGCCAAGTTGACTGATGCTGAATGGATTCAGAGTCGTTATGACCAATTGAATTTGATTGAGGAGAAGCGGTTAACTGCCATGTGTCATGGTCAGTTATATCAGCAGAGAATGAAGAAAGCATTCGATAAGAAGGTCAAGCCTCGTGTGTTCCGAGAAGGTGACCTCGTGCTCAAGAAAGTCTTGTCTTTCGCGCCCGATTCCAGGGGCAAGTGGACTCCAAACTACGAGGGTCCATATGTTGTTAAGAGAGCCTTTTCAGGCGGAGCTTTGATGCTTACAACAATGGATGGGGAGGATTTCACTCGTCCTGTGAATTCAGATGCAGTCAAGAGATACTTTGCCTAAAAAAAAAAAGTATATGCAAATGAAAAATAGAATAGCTCGCTAAGTTGAAAACCCGAAAGGGCGGCTTAGGCAAAAATGAGCGTCTCGGTGGAGAACCCGCAAGGGTAATCCAGGCAAAAATTAGAGACTTGAAAAAAGAAGAATATTTGCATCCCGCTAGATTGAGTACCTCACTCTAGGGCAATCTAGGCAAAAATTAGGGATTTGGCAAAGTAACTGCATCCTGACAAGACTTTCTGTTCCACAGCTGTCATTTCGTCAGAGGATTCTCGATTCATCGTCAAACTGAAGCTTCGAATACATCGAGATTCAAATTGGTAGAGAAAGGATCATTATGTTCAATGTAGCCCTCTTCCAATATATATCACTGATTTCAAATTTGTACAGATCTATGGAGTCTTGCCATTTGCAGGCTACCATTCCATCAAATGAATTTGAGCTTTTTATCCAATTATTTGCATTCTTATTTGTTTCAATTCAACAAATGTTTTGCATGTTTTAATTGATAAAATATCATTGTTTTTAAATAAATCAAATTTTTCAAAATTTGCTGTTTTAAACAAAGTGAATATTCACAAGGTTGAAAGGATACTCAAGAATATCTCAGTGCTCTCCCAAGGGTGGCATGATCTCCAACAGGTAAGACATTTGGTTCATATTCCTGGTTTGGTTGTTTCTTCTTTCTTCAGATCTTGTGATGGGGTTGTTCCCCAGCATAGTTGCAAGCAGAGTGTTGTTGAAGACTCAGTTTTCTCCAGCAGCAGTTTTCCCCTGTAGAGTTGCTTATGCAGTTGGATTCTACTTGGGGGATGTTTTTCTCCTTCAATGGGTTGTTCCCAGGATTTGTTTGGAGTTGCAAAGCTCTTTGTTTCTCAGTTGATGCTGAGATCCCCTGTGGATCTTCGAGATTTTCTCTTGTTCCCCAACAGATTCGTCTTGGTGGCTGTTTTGCCCGTTGTGACTTTTTGTACCCTGATTGGGTTGTTTGCTGATCCATCACTCAGAGATTTGGTGTTCCCTGATATCTCTAATCCCCTGCTTCTCCAGCAGTACCCGCAGATCTATGCTTTATAGCATGTAGATCTCCGCAGATTGGCTTTCCAGTTGGTTCTCCCCTGGAAGTATAGTACCGGGTGTTTTGATTCCTGGACCTGTTTGAGTTAGATACGTCTGTTTTGTCAGCATTCATCAAACATAAATCACACATATTCATGCATATTCATAAACATTCAGATATTCATGTTGCATTTCTTGCCATATATCTTTTGTTGATTGTTCCTTGCTATGGTGGTGCAGATCCCCAATAGATCTCCCCTAGCAGATGTCGGGTGTTAAATCTCTCCATATAGAGTCAGCCCCATAAGCAGAAAGTGTTGTCTTTCCTTCTGCGGTTCCCCACTGAGATATATCCTCCTGGATGACGGTTTCTTCCGTTTCCTCCCAACACATATATTGGGATGGATTTTCCTATTTGAGTTACATTCTCATTAGGACGTGTCTTGATTCAGTTTGTCTTTTCGGATTATTCCCGAATTGGCTATTTGTCAAAATGTCTTGTGCTTCCCAGTGGGTTGTTCCCCAACGAAGTCTTCTCGGGCCTCTACCCTCATACCGGTAGTTGTAAGTCCTATTTTCCTTGCCCTTTTGATGGAATTGGTTGTTATATACCTTTATTCCGCGGAAAGAGTTTTGATTTTCTACCTAGCAATCGGTAGTTGTAAATCCTTTTTTTTCCTGCTCTCCAGCAGTTTGTGGTTTATTATGAGCTTTATTTTGGTTTCCCGTGCGGATTTGTGATTTGTTCTATCCCCACGCAGAGTTGTTGGTCTTCTACCCAGTATTCGGTAGATGTAAACCCTAATTCATAATTATCCCCACCAGAGTATGGCTATTACCCCGTATTCGATAGTTGTAAGTCCTATCTCTTTTTCCCTAACAAAAGGTAACCTTTGTGGTTCGTCCTGATTGTAAGTGGATCCCTGTTGTAGTGGTTTTATCCCTAACAGAGTTGGTGTCTCCCTGTGGTGATTTCTATCCCCAGTTGAGTTTGTGGTCTTCTACCCCGTATTCGGTAGTTGTAAATCCCAAGTGTTGATGTTTCTCCCCAGCGGAGTTTGTGCCTTGTGGTAGAGTTGGATAATTGCCGGATGCTTGCAATTTATCCCCAGCGGGTCTCCTTTCATTTACCCTTGTGTTGGTAATGTTGTTGTTCCCTTTGATTGGTCATCATTATATACCTAGTTTGGTATCCCGGTGCCTTCCTTTTCGGTTGATTTATCCTTTATTAACCCAGTAACCGGTTGTGGATAATCTTCCATGCGAGTATATTATTCACGGTCTGCCGGTAATGAATAATATATCTCATGCACTCTTCAGTCGAAGCCTTTTGTGTTTCCCTGGTCGAGTAAGTTTCGTCTTTCCCTTTGTGGAATCGAATATTCTTTGTTGTAGGATAATTGCCAGATGCTTGCAATTTATCCCTTTGAGTCGTCTTTCGTTTACCCGGATGCTTGGTATCGATTGTCTCTCTTTTTGGTTAGTCACCTATTATATACTTCGGTATCTCTGGTGTCTTTTCCTTTCGAGTATATTATTCACGGTCTGCCGGTAATGAATAATATGTCTCAAGCGCTCTTTAGTTGGAATCCTTTGTTGATTTTCCCCAGCTGAGCAAGATTCGTATTCTTTGTAGAATCGAATATCCGTCCTTTAACCAGTTTGTGTTTCAGATGATGAGTGTTTTGGCATATATACCAATTCACGTTTTCGGTAGATCACCTATTATATACCTCGGTATCTCTGGTGTTTTCTTACCATGCGAGTTTATTATCTACGTTCTGACGGTAATAGATAATATATCTCATGCGAGTTTTCTTATCCACGGTCTGCCGGTAATGGATATTATATCTCATGCACTCTTTGGGTTTGTGTCCCCAGTTGAGTAAGGTTCGTTTTCCCGTTGTGGATTCGAATGTCCATCCTGTAAGTCGATTTGCTTTTTCAAGCCCTCCTTTCGGATGATGAGTGTTTTGGCATATATACCAATTCACGCGTTGGTCGGTCACCTATTATATACCTCGGTATCCCTGGTGTTCCTTCCTTTCTTCTCCCTATTATGACCTCGGTCCCCTGTGGAGTCAGATTTTCCTGAGTTTATGTACCGTTTTCAGGTCTTTCTCAGATGCTTGGTTGATTGATATCTCTCACCCTTATACCGGTCTTAGATATTCATTCTTCCTGAGTTTGTTGCCCTTATACCGGTAACATCTCATTCTTTGGTGCTTCCTCAGTGGAGTTTCCTGTTGCTTCTTCCCAGGAGTCAGCTTGTGTCTCTCCAATAGATGTTTTTTCCTTTGGAATTTTCTTTTCCCCAGTGTGAGTCCTTCACTCCCCAGTGAGGTCTCCAGTCTGATTTTTATTACCCTAATCAGAGTCGTGTCTTGTCCGCGCTGTGTCAGTTTTGTTTTTCCCCAACTTGAAGTCGTGTCCTGCTCACGCATTCTTTTTCTTTTACTATCCCCAACAAGAGTCTTGTTAGAGTCTCTGTTCCTGGTGAGTGTATTACTCCGACGGATCGTCTTTTCTTCTGTGTGAATCATATCCCCACAGAGTTTGTGTCTTTTGCATACATGCATTTGCATCATGAGGTCTCTTAGGGACCAAAATTTGTCTCACTACTCATATTTAAGCCCATTCTACCGCGTCGAGATGAAGATTTCTAAACTTCACTTCTCCGGCTAGAATGACCTTAAATAGGGGCATCTGTAAGACCCCAATTTTGTCCCTAAGATCCCTCATGGCATCATATCATACCATATCATTGCCTCAAGGATCTTTGTGCACCTTTGCTTCCCTCCTAGTGGGTGGGTTATCTTGTGAGTGTGGTTCTTGATCACCAAGCATGTATTGCATTTGTATATCATTGCTTTTCATTTGTTTACTAACCAAAAGTACAAAAATATTGTCATCTAACCATGTTACTTGCAGATGAAGCCAGCTAGGTCAAATCAGTCAAAACAGTCATTGAGCAATAGATGGTGGCCATTCTTGAAGAATTTGGGCACCATGATCATTCATCAAGAGTTCATATGAGTTGTGACATCATTTTGAATCAAGACCTCAAGTGGTAGGGGCTTGGAATTCATCAGAACATGGTTCAGTCAACCAAAACCCTAGCAAAGTCAACTGTGGTCAACTGTGCATTTAATCAGTGATTTGATGGTGGGAATTGGTTTGAGAGGTCTCATTCATGTCCATATAAGCCTCATATAACATGTCAAACATCCACAGTGAAGAATTTGAGGTCAGACAAGAAATTTCCAAAAATAGTAAGTTGACTTGTAATTGGAATTTGCCAAAAATGGAAAGTTCTTCTCCTCAAAATTACATCATCATACAAGCTTCAAATCATTTTTTGTCCAACATGAAAGTTGAAGATCGTGTTCTCCCATTTCCAAAAAGTCCAAGAACACTCATTTCTCATGTGTGGTTGGCAAGTTATGATCAAATCTTTCTCAAAAGATTTTGAACTTCAAAGTGGCATAACTTCCAAACCATTTGGTCAAATTGAGTGAGGTTTTTTGCTACAAGTCATATTTGATGTGCTCTATCCAAATCCTTCATCACATTTCACCAAAAATCATCCAATCAAAATGGCCTTTTTTCAAATGCATTGAATTAAAAAAGGGAGGTGAAAAAGTGACTTTTCAAATTAACCATTTCCAATACATTCTACCAATTGCAAATGTTCAGAAATTTCATTTGGGATGTGTTGCCTAAGCCCATTTCGCACTGTAGCACATGCACATGCAATTTGAGTTAATTTCACTAATTAACCAAAATATTTCCATTTGAGCTAAATGCAATTACCACTTCATTAACCAAACTTAAGCTTCATTAAACAGAGTATATATGGCTCATTTCTGATGGAAAAACCCTAGCCACTATTCACCAAACCAGATCAAAAATTTCATTTTCTCTCAAGAACTCTCATTTCCTCACTTGGTTTTTTTCTGAAAATCTTCAAAGAACTCGTGTTCTTGAGCTTTGGTCCATCATCTGCCAACATTTTTGGAGCTTTAGCAAGCAGCATTTCATCACTGTAGAGCAAGAATCGACACTGTTGCATTGAGCTTCCTTCCATGGCAGTTCGGGTTTGGAGCTTCACAAAGCATTGTTGAGCCACAATTCGTTCTCTATTCATCATCTGGAACATCCTTGCGCATCTGTTTCAGCTCATCATAACCAAATAACCACTGTTCCATCATTGTTCTTCAAATCTGGTAAGATTTCGAACCTAGCCATTGTTAAAATCATGTTGTGCTTTGGATAGATCTTGCCTTACTGGTGATACTGAACTTTAAATCGTGAAATTTCATCGAGTTTTGTGAAAGTTATGTTGACATGAAGTTTCATATGTGGACGATATTTTGCTCGATTCTTTCATTTCAGCATGATTTAGTGTTAATGATTGTTGGTTTGTTGATGTACATGATGAGATGAACACAATGGTATGTCGATTTTTGATTTTTGTTGCAAAAAGTTCTTGCTGAAGAAATATGGAAATGATGATGATGAACTGTAGCGAAACCCTAATTTTCCTGGCCAAATCCCGTGTTTGATCGTTGCTGAACCAATTTTGCATGAAATCCACTGTTCCATTCCCATGTGGCCAATCAGCACGCGACACACCCTTAAGTGAAACGCAACGTTTCACTTAAGGGACCGGTTATTTACAAGTTTGTCACTGCCGGTTTTATATTTTAATTAAATCATTTTCTTTTTTCTATTTTATTTCATTTTGTATGGCAATCTTCAAAAATTCATAAGTTCTTCAATATTTGTCCAAATTTTATGGGATTTTTTGTGATATGATCCTCATGATCTCTAGTTTATTATGGTGATTTTTCCAGATTTTTTGCACGTGTAGGTTTTTAAATGTGCTAGGATTTGTTCATGTGTATCCATTTTGTGTATGCCATGCCATTTTGCTTGTGAAATGATGATACTTAATCCAATGCCTCTGAAATTTTTTGTTCTTAAACTAGACATGTTCATGGTGATTTTGGTGTAGAGTTTGTGAATTTATCATTGCTGGTTGATGAGATATGGTTTTTTGAATAGAGGTGTGACAATTTGTGTCACACCATTCATGTCCAACTTCATGATTTTAATTACCATGCTTATTGAACTCAAAATGGTCTGGATTTTTGCATGAACATACTTATGGATGTTGAGAATACATGTGAAGTTTTCTGGAATTATTGATGGCATGTCCTATTTGATTGGAATTTTCTCCCCTGTTTGACCAAATTGTTGACCCCTTGTGATACATGTTTGTATTTGGTTTGTGAAATTCTAATGCTTAATTGGATGGACTTGAAATTTGATATGTGAATTGTAGACATCTTAAAGTTTGTCATGGTTTTAGTACCATTCATTTATCATGTGTTGTCGCTGTTTTATGATTAATTTAAGTTGGTGCATGTTTTGGTGCTTTGTTTGAGTTTGCTTGAACTTGCTTTGACTTTCTGATTTTCATTGACCTACTTCCCTTGATCCAAATAAGCTGAAATTTGGTATGCTTATCATGTTATGGATGATGTTTGATCATGAATTATTTGAGGATTTTTTGAAATGTTTGTGACTGGATTTGAGTTGAGTCATTCTGTTGACTTCTTTGAGGTTCTATATGACATGCTTTGACCTACTTTGTTTGTGAAATGATAATGATGAATGATATGAACATGAAACCAATTGGGTTTGTTTCTTAATTGTTTGAACTTGATGTTGGATAGCTTTCACTTGCTGTTTTGGATTTCTTATCTCTTTTTGACCCTAGGCTTGTCCTAGTGGTCTTGTTTCTCATGTTTAAGTTTGCTTTTCAGGTTAAGAAGAAAATGCCTTGAGGAGACTTATGCAAGTTGATTAAGTTTGATTGATTATCATGAACTAACTTGTTTGTTTTGTAGGATGCTTAGCTCATATGCTTTGAGCTTTGTGCATTGCACATTTGACTGATTGTGTTGACTGTTGATCCTTATCTTATATTGGTTTTGAGTTTGAATTGTATACTGATTTTGTTTGACTGGTTTCAGGTACCATTAGTTGCTCGGTTCTTTTAAGAACTTGCTTTGCTTTGCTTGATAGCATTTGCATTGAGGTAGAATCTCTTGTCTTCATGTAGTCTGGAAGACCTGGCCTGTTACTTGGCTAGGCAACTGTCTGAAGTCCTCCTTAAGAGGCGATGTTTGTGATTGTTTAATTTTTTCCCAAGCAGGAAAAGTCCTTTGAATAAGGCAATTGGTAGACAAAAGAGATATGTAGCCTATCTCCTACTATTTTGTGAGTCACACACCTTGCTCACACCACATGTGTTGATGCATAGTGAGTAAAAACCCAAGATCTATAGAGTCTAATCTGTCGAGAGAGTTCCTACTTTCTGAACTCCCACACCTTCTGATATTCAAAGCTCTCCATGACCAGGGATAAGAGCATGAGGCACACCCCTCATATCCTTTCATCTGCTTCACCTTGGCTCTCAATGTCAAGGTTAAGAGCACTAGTAACCCTATTCCAGTTGGCTTCAATGCCCACCCTTTGTATGAGCCTAATTGTTTGGTTATAGTGTGTGCTGAATGCCTTTGGTTGATTGATTACTTAGTTCATTGGTACACGTCTGTTTGCATGCTTTGTGCATTTATCATCATTAATTGCTCATTAGTGCATGATCATTTCATTTGTCTTTGTGACATATCTTTGTTGTTTGCCCATTGAGGACAATTGTAAGACCATTCATTGGCCATTGTTCCTATGATATGAAAGTGAGTATAAGACCATTTCATTGGCCACTCATCTTCTCTTTGCTTGATGCATTTGTTTCATTTATGTGAGGATGCAATTGTAAGTCCATGTAATTTGGCATTTGTTTTCCCATGATCATATGTTGGAGGTTAGAGTAAGCCCAGATAGATTGGCATCTGACATCCAAGTGTTTGCTTTTTTTGTTGGAGATTGGTATAAGCCCAGATAGATTGGCATTCGGTATCCACTTTTTTTATTTCTTTGTTGAGGAGATTGGTATAAGTCCATAGAGTGGCCTCTGATATCCGGTTCTGTTTTAGGAGATTGGTATAAGTCCAGTGATTGGCATCCGGTATCCGCTTTTATTGACTTTCTTCCTTTGTTTTGCTTGTTTATCATTGCTCATTGTCTATTCCAAAGGACACACTTGAATCATCTTCTATATGATCTCAAGAGGTGAACCTTCTAAGAAGTTTTACACTCCATCTTCATCCATTCATCCCTCTTTGTCCTAAACCTTTTCACACATTACTTTCAAAGCTTGAGATAAATATTGTGCAAACATCTTCATGCTTTTAAATTAAAAACCTGGACCCCAAGTCCTTGACTTTTTCAAACTCCATTTCATAGTACTTCTTTTGAATCAATCTTAATCATACTTTGACCCTCCTTTTGTGAATAATCATAATCAATTAACTTCACCCATTCAATTGTTTTGTGGCTTTGTCCATTCTTGTTAAGCTTTCATACATTAGCCGTAGGTTTGATTTATCCTAGTTGGTTGATGTTAATCTCACCTATCCGTCCTTAGTTGATTGAATTGTAAGTCTTCCTTGCTTATTATAGGGTTAACCCCTCACTAGCAAGTTGAAGCTTTTCTCACATGGTGGACTCGTTGTTTGTATAAGGTTGAGTTTTCTCCCGTGGATAACGTAAGACCTTAGGGCTTGTGTTTAAAATTGAATCCACTAACTTTTGGAAATCTTTTAGCCAAACTACGGCGTTTTGATCCTTACCTTTGATGGAAGGTACGTAGGCAACGGGTTCATCCGTTCGAACACAAAAACAATAAAAATTGTATATTCTTTTCTCATCATCCCAATCATGTTTGCACAATAAATATTTCATAACAAATAACAATTTAGTACAACAAGTGTGAAAAGGGCTCCCTAGGAGTACCTTGGACGTAGTGGGTGCCTAACACCTTCCCATTACGTAATTTACCCCTTACCCAGACTCTCTGACCTTTTGATTAGTTTTCTATGTGTAAAACTTCTTAGGCTTTTGTTCGCTTTTTAGCCAGTCCTTTGGATAAATAAAAGTGCGGTGGCGACTCGATTTCATTGTATGCTTTGCTTATGGTTTAATCAATAAATCATATAGCGACGAATACACCGCTATAGTCAGCAAGATGAATCAGGGAAGAAAGAGTATGTTATTTACTACCTGAGTAAGAAGTTCACTGAGTGTGAGTCTCGATACTCGATGCTTGAGAAAACATGTTGTGCTTTGGCTTGGGCTGCTAAGCGCTTACGCCAGTATATGTTGAATCATACAACTTGGTTGGTATCCAAAATGGATCCAATCAAGTATATCTTCGAGAAGCCTGCTTTAACTGGGAGGATTTCCCATTGGCAGATGCTGTTATCTGAGTATGATATTGAGTATCGAGCTCAGAAGGCAATTAAAGGTAGTATCTTGGCTGACCACTTGGTACACCAACCGATTGAGGATTATCAGTCAGTTCAGTATGACTTCCCAGATGAGGAGATTCTGTATTTGAAAATGAAAGATTGTGATGAGCCTACGCTCGATGAAGGGCCAGAACCTGGTTCCCATTGGAGCATGGTGTTTGATGGCGCTGTAAATCAATATGGAAATGGTATTGGGGCAGTGATTATTACTCCTCAGTGCACACATTTTCCTTTTACAACATGGCTAACTTTCAAATGTACGAATAATATGGCTGAGTATGAGGCCTGTATTATGGGATTGGAAGAATGTATTGATCTTAGGATCAAGCATCTTGATGTTTATGGTGATTTGGCCCTTGTTGTTAATCAGATTAAGGGTGAATGGTAGACGAATCAGCCTGGCCTCATCCCATATAGAGATTATGCGAGGAGGATTTCAAAATTCTTTACTGAGGTTGACTTCCATCATATTCCTCGAGATGAGAATCGGATGGCAGATGCTCTTGCTACACTTGCTTCAATGATTGTGGTAAGACTTTAGAATGAAGTTCCCAACATCACTGTGATGCGCTTGGATAGACCAACTCATGTATTTGCAGTAGAGGAAGTGCAAGATGATAAGCCGTGGTATTATGACATCAAGTGTTTTCTTCAAATCCAGGTTTACCCGCCTGGGGCATCTGTGAAAGATAGAAAGACTTTGAGGAGATTATCAGGCAGTTTCTACCTCAATGGCGATGTGCTTTATAAGAGGACTTTCGACATGGTTCTGCTCAGATGCGTGGATAGACACGAAGCAGACCTGTTAATGACTGAAGTCCATGAGGGTTCATTTGGTACTCATTGTAATGGACATGCCATGGGTAGAAAGATGTTGAGAGCAGGCTACTATTGGCTGACAATGGAGTCTAACTGCTGCAAATATGTGAAGAAATGCCATAAGTGTCATATTTATGCGGATAAGATTCATATTCCCCCGACACTTCTGAATGTGATTTCATCACCATGGCCTTTCTCTATGTGGGGAATTGACATGATTGACATGTTAGAGCCAAAAGCGTCTAATGGTCACAGATTTATTCTCGTAGCAATTGGTTACTTCACCAAGTGGGTTGAAGCGGCGTCATATGCAAACGTGACCAGGCAGGTGGTTGTGAAGTTTATCAAGAATCAACTCATATGCCGTTATGGTGTTCCAAATAAGATCATTACTGACAATGGATCTAACTTGAACAACAAGATGACTAAAGAGCTGTGTAGCGAGTTCAAGATTGCACATCATAATTCTTCTACTTACAGACCCAAGATGAATGGGGTTGTTGAAGCTGCTAATAAGAATATCAAGAAGATTATCCAGAAGATTGTTGTTACGTACAAAGATTGGCATGAGATGCTTCCATTCTCTTTGCATGGATATCGTACATCTGTCCGCACTTCAATAGGGGCAACCCCTTTCTCTCTTGTTTATGGCATGGAGGTTGTGCTCCCAGTAGAGGTGGAGATCCCATCAATAAGAGTCTTGATGGAAGCCAAGTTGACTGATGCTGAATGGGTTCAGAGTCATTATGACCAACTGAATTTGATAAAAGAGAAGACATTGACTGCCATGTTCCATGGTCAGTTATATCAGCAAAGGATGAAGAAAGCCTTTGATAAGAAGGTTAAACCTCGTGTGTTCCGAGAAGGTGACCTTGTGCTCAAGAAAGTTTTTTCTTTCGCGCCCGATTCCAGGGGCAAGTGGACTCCAAACTATGAAGGTCCATATGTTGTTAAGAGAGCCTTTTCAGGCGGTGCTTTGATACTTACAACTATGGATGGGGAGGATTTCACTCGTCCTCTGAATTCAGATGCAGTCAAGAAATACTTCGCCTAAAATAAAAACAGAATAGCTCGCTAATTTGAAAACCCAAAAGGGAGGCTTAGGCAAAAATGAGCGTCTCGGTGGATTGAAAACCCGAATGGGCGATCCAGGAAAAAGTTAGAGACATAAAAAATGAATATGTATCCCGCTAGATTGAATACCTCACCCCGGGGCAATCTAGGCAAAAGTTAGGGATTTGGCAAGTAACTGCATCCTGACAAGACTTTATTCTATAATTTGTCATCTGTCAGAGATTCTCGCTCAGTATTCGTCAACTGAAGCTTCAAATACATCGGATTCAGAGTTGGTGGAGAAATGATCATTATGTTCAATGTAGCCCTTTTCCAATATATATCACCAATTTCAAATTTGTAAAGATCTATGGAGTCTCGCCATTTCTAGACTACCATTCCATCAAATAAATTTGAGCCTTTATCCAATTATTTTGCACTCTTATTTGTTTCTATTCAACAAATGTTTTGCATGTTTTAATGGAGAAATATCATTATTTTAAATAAATAAATTTTTCATGATGTGTTTTAAACAAAGTGAACATTCACAATGATGAAAGGATACTTGGGATATCTTTAGTGCTCTCCCAAAGATGGCATGATTCCCAATAGGGTAAGACATTTGTTTATATCCCTAGCATGTTTGTATCCTTTTCTTCAGAGCCTTTATGGTTTCCTCCCAAGCAGAGTGGTTGGTAAAGGTATGCATCTTTCTTTCTTCAGCAGAGTGATGCCCCTTCCTCCTCAACAGAATGTGATTTCGTCAGTAGTACGATATAGTGATGACCCTAGAGACTTCTGATTGGTGGTTGTTCCCCAAAGAGTTCCATTATCCCCTTTGATAATTTCCCCCAGTAGAGTGCTTCCGTGGTGGATTTTATCTGTATGTTGATCTTGTCCCCGGCTGGGATGACTCATGCCCTTGAAGAGATCTTTGTTTTCTGGTATCTATGGTCCCCATCAGATAGAATGTTCCCTAGTGGACCTGACTTTCTCTCTCGAGATGTAGTACCAGATGTTTGTCCATCGATTTTGTGGACCTGTTGGTGTTAGATATGGCTGTTTTGTCAGCACTCATCATATATAAACAATGCATATATGCATATAATTTGAAAACTCAAATATTCATGTTGCATTATTTTCCATAAATACTTTTGCTTGTTTGTCTCCTGCCATTCGGTGATACATTTTTCACCAAGCATCCGTTGGTGTCTGATCTTCCAATGTAGAGTTAGCCCCATAAGAAGAAAGCGTTTATCCTTTCTTCCGTATTCCCCACTGAGTTATGTCCTCGTGGATGATTGTTGTTTTTGTTTCCTCCCAACACATATATTGGGATGGAGTTTCCCCTGAGTTATACCCTCATAGGGATGAAGTTTTGTTTCATTGTGCCTATGTAGTTTGTTCCTAGATTGGTTTCTTGAGATTTTCCCTACTCTTCCCCGTAGTTTAGATGAATGATTGCTCAGTAACCAGTAATTGTCCATCTTTTCCCCGGCGAAGTCTGTGGTTGTCTACCCGCATACCGGTAGCTGTAACCCCTATTTCTATCTCCTTGCAGAGTTAACCTTATTTTTGTTCATCCTAACCGATGACGGTTATTCTTCCATGGTTTTCTACCCAGTATCCGGTAGATGTAATCCCCTCTTTGGCGGTTATCTTTATCCAACATTCGGTATTGATAGCCCTTCCTTTTTTGAGTATGTCTCCCAGTAACCGGTGACATATCTCCCGGATCATTGCCTTTGTCAATGTATCCCCCAGCAAGTCATTTTTTCATTTTCCGATCGTCGATAATGATTGTTTCTCCCTTTGATTTGGTCATCATTTTTATACCTACTATTTGGTATCCCGATGCCCTTGCTTCTTTCGGTCGATTTATCCTTCATTAACCCAGTAACTGATTGTGGATAATCTTCCATGCGAGTATGTTATCTACGTTCTGACGGTAATATATAATATATCTCATGCGCTCGTTGGTCGAAGTCTTCTGTTCTTCCCCAATTGAGTAAGGTTCGTATTCCCTTTTGCGGAGTCGAATACCCATCCTGTAATCGGAGTTCACTTTTTAGCCCTCTTTTGGATGATGAGTGTCTTGGAAATATTCCCCAATCCACGCCTGGCCGGTCACCTATAATATACCCAGTAACCGGTATCCCTGGTGTTCCTTCCCTTTTGCTCCCTATTATGACTTTTTATCCTCTGTGGAGTCAGATTTTCTGAGTCGAGACATACCTTTTTAGGTCCTCTTCAGATGATTTTTGGATGTTTGATATCTCTCACCCTTATACAGGTCTTAGATACTCATTCTCTTTGAGCATGTTGTTCTTTTACCCTCATACCGGTGTTTCGATCACATGTCTCCTCGAGCTTATTACCCAGTAACCGGTAATACCTCATCTCGTTGTTTCCTCAGATGAGTCCTGATTGGACATTCCCCAGTGAGTCCCTTAGTGGATATCCCCCATTTGAGTCCAAATTTTTATCCGAAGTATCCTTTGTGGATAGTTTTGTTGTATTGGCATATTCCCTAATACACGCGTCTTTGAGTCAGCTCGAGTCTTTCCATTGATTTATTTTCATGGAATTCTGATCGTGTCTCTCACCAAGTCTTAAGTCGTGACCTGTTCATGCATTTTATTCCCTTTCTTATCCCCATTAGAGTCCCTAGAGTCTCTGTCCCATTAAGTGTATTACTCATATGGACTTGTCAGTTCCTCTTGATTTCTTTTCTCTTCGTGGACACATATCTCCACAGAGCATTACCTTTTGCATGCATACATTTACTTCATGAGGTCTCTTAGGGACCAAAATTCGTCTCTTTGTTATTATTTAAGCCCATTCTACCTCGTCGAGACGAAGATTTTAACCTTCACTTCTCCGGCTAAAATGACCTAAAATAGGGGCATCTGTAAGACCCTAATTTTGACCCTAAGATCCCTCATGGCATCATAACATTGCATTTGCATTGCCTCAAGGATCATAAGCATCTTGGCTCCTTACCTTTGGGGTGGGGTCTCTTGTGAGTTGGTTTGAGATCACCAAGCATGCTTGAATTATATATTATTGCTTTTCTCATTTTTATTTACTAACCAAAAGCACAAAAATATGTCACTAACATCTCTTGTTTGTAGCTTGAGCAGTCACACGGTCAAAAGCTTCTAGGAGATCCTATGTGCATTAATATGGTCAAGAGAAGATGAAAGAAAACATGGAAATGGTTCCCAAAGCTCGCATTCATCAAATATGCCTCCCAAGTATCTCAATTCATCATTTTGATCAAAGAAAATCAAAGGGTTTGAGGTTTGTTTCCCAAGGAAACCCTAATTCATCTGTTCATCAAATGTGCCTTGCTCATGAAGCAACCTCAACCCATGGTCAAATACAATCAAGGGAAGTTCTTTAATTCATCATTTCATGCATATTTGAACTTATTTGAGTGTCCTCAATCATCCATTCATCAAGATATGAGTTTTGGACTTGAGAAGTTGATCAGTCAATTCATCTGACTATTTTGAAACACACTGAGACCTAACTTTCTATGTGTTGGTTAAATGCAGATGACCCCAAGAGAAAATATGTTCTTAAGAGCCATATGAACAACGTTTATGTTCATCAAATTTTTATTTGAAGCTTGGAAGGTCATCATCCATTCCAAGACATTATAGGTCATTCTAACAAAAACCCTAATTTTGGGTCAACTTCCCAAGGACATAACTCCTTTATTTTTCATGATTTTGATATGAGACTTAATGCATTGAAAAGCTTAATGTGTCTAATTCAAATGTTATGTTGAGCAAAATTACAAAATCTCAAAATAAGTACATGTGATAATGCAAAACATTATAGGTCACTTTGGACCAAATGCATTGAAATGTGAAAAAGTCCAACTTCAAGTGCCCATAACTTCTTAATCAAAAATCCAAATGATGCAAAATTTAAGTCCAAATTGATTTCCTTGAAAAGATATACAACTTTCATATTGAAGGTTTTATCATTTGGAGCTTGCATCATTAAGACAGAAGGGCTTGAACTTTGGTCAATTTTGAAAATTCCACATATGCATGTTTTGCACCCTACACTTCAAGTTCAATTTTCATTAATTTCCAAGGCCCAAATGGAGTTTTGATCAACATGACATTTGTTCCTTATGTAATAAGCTTTCCAACCATTACTCATAAGGTTGCATTTTAATTTTGGACATGGTATTTTCGAAGGCTTGAACATTATGGCACATTTTGGAAAAATCAATTAATTTGCATTGCATGAACCAATGTTACATAAGCTGCACGTCCAATTTGCTTCTATCATGCATCAGCTGCCAAATCCAAATGGAATTGGGCCCTCCATGCGCCTGTACAGGCCCATGCATGGAGGCCCTTTCCATTCATGCAAGTTTGATATCATGCATTTCAGCATTGCTTTGCCTATAAATACATTGCATATGAGCTTCATTTCACTACCCTGAAGGCGCCCCAAATGCTGTGCAATTGAAACCTTAGCCTCACACCAAAGGAACTCTCTCTTTTTCTCTCAATTTTCAGATCTAGAATTCAATTACCTCGATTGTTTTCTTAGATATAAAGTTCCTTAGCCTTTTTCCCTTTAATCCAAAGAACAAACTGCAAGCATCCATAGCAAGGAATTATGCTCTCAATCTCTACAAATTAGTGGTTTACTTCTGATTTTAATTTCTTCGAATCAACTCATATATTGCTTGTTTCTTGTTGTTGCTGTGTTGTCTGAAGTCCTCTTCATAGAGGCGATCATTTCATGCTTTGAATTTTCGAAATTCAACAAGTTTCAGTTGAACTCCATGAAATTCAACCTCTGATTTCTCTCTCAATAGGAATCTATAGTGGATTTGGTTGGTAAAGGGGTGATGTACATCACCCCACCTTTCGTTTGGTATCTGGATCGTGGCTTTTCGTGCACATTTATTTCTCTGTAATTTTTGGACTTCGCCGGAGTTGGCCGGAGAAGACGGTGGCGCTGACCACCGTCTAGTCTCCAGATTGAATCATGACCGTGTATTTCCATTTCCATATTTGATCTAGGCCCTTCAATGTAATGACCTAATTAATGGCTAGGTGTGATTGCATTGATTGAAGCGTTTGGTAGGCGCGCATGTGTGATCTGCCAACTCATTTAATGAGCTTCATCCAACACTTCTCCTTTTTTTCTATTTTAAATTCTGATTTTAATTTTCTTTTTATTTCATTAATTCCATTTCATTTCAAAAATTCATATCTCACTCATTATTGGTCCAAAAAATGTGAGACCAATTTCATTTTTCTCCTATTAATTTCTACTTTCTAAAAATGATTTTTAATATTTTTTATTTTATCATTTGATATTTTTTAGTAATTTTCCCTTTTTTGGTTCTTTTTAATTCATTTTAAATAGTTTTTGATATTCAAAATATACAAACATATTTTTCCAACCTCTTTGAATGATGATAGATCTATGAGAATTATTTTCATCAACTTATTAATTGATTGGAGATTTATTTGAGATTTTAATTCAATTAGGTTATTTGTATGCATTTTTAATTGATTTAAAATAGTTTCTGACTTTTAAAAATGCTGAAATTTTTTGTCAAACTTTGTTTGACCATGTTGAACTTGGGATAACTCACTTGGACTTTTCAAAGTTGATTTGAAGTGAATTTGAAGTTTGACCTTTCTTTATTATTTTAATTCAAGTTTTATTTTAATTATTAAAAATGCCAAAAATATTTTATTTGTTTCTTGACTTCTAATCTTCATTTTGCTTCTGTTTTCTATTGTTTGACCTTGATCTTCTCTATCTTTGGTCAATGCTTGTTGATTAATACATACCATTTCCATAAATGCACTTTAATTCTTCATCATCTTCTTCTTCTTCTTCTTTTCTTTTTGATCAATGAGTTAAAGGTTGATGGTTAGCATTGATACATGGATGTTTAATCTTCCTTGATTCAAATCTAATTCATCTTGATCATGGATCAAGTGAATGGCTTTGCATTAAGGATAGATTGCTTCCTAAATCATGCAAAGAACCTAAATCAATACAAGATCATTTCTCATCCTCTTTTTGGCATGGTAAGTTGTTGGAGTTTGACTCACTAATCAAAACCTCTAACTTGTGTTATTGCCTACATTATTATTGACCGGCCTCAGATAGTTGTGAATTCTACATAAGTTCAATTACGATTGCTTAACATAGCGCTAAATTTGCCTTATGGCACACTAACTACTAACATTAACCATTAACCATTAACATTTACTTCTTGCACTTTACATTTATGCAATTTACTATTCTTGCACATATTATTCATTTGCTTTTTCCTTTGCTCATCTGAGCACATGTTTATGTAAATGCAATTTGTCTTTTGCTCACTTTAGCATATAATTGTATATATATCATTGTGCTTGTGTTTTGTTTTGATTGTTGTGGACCAAATGCAAAGAAATGGACAAATGGACTTAGACTTTAGGACTTTCCCTATGCAAATTTGGAGTCAAAGAGCAACTAGGCATTGGGCCTTTAGAGTGCTATAAAAGTCAAAGAGCAACTAGGCATTGGGCCTTTAGAATGCTATAAATGCTAAAGAGAACTTTGAAGAGACCACTTTCTAAACTCCTTCTTGTTCATTCTTGGTTTGTTTGATAGAACTTTTTAATGTGTGTGTTCTTGTGCTAGGGATACCAACATTGAGCCTAAGTGAGGAACCATTTCCATGAGCTTCTAAGAGAGAGAGATCTAACAGCCATTGAGGAACTTTCCAAGAGCTTGTTTGATTATGTTGATTGCTTGAGCTTACTATTATTTTGCTTGCATATTCCAAAGGATGGGAGCTACTTGGATCACCAATATGATCTCAAGAGAGGAACTCCATTTGTGTTCTTGTTTCTTATCCCTTATCTCTTGTATGATTTGGACTTTAGCCATTCTTCTTCTTCCCTCCACTCTAACCCAAGCCAAAACTTTTGTGCAAACATTTAACACTTGTTTTCAAACATTGGAAACCTAAGCCTTATGCTTTTCATTTTCAAACTCCTTTTCATAACACTTATTTTGAATTGAATCTTTAAATCAACTTTGACCATATTTTGTAAATACTTTTCATTGGTAAATATAACTCATTCAAATACTTTTGTGGTTTCAATGGCCACTTCCTTAACCAAACTTTTTTCATAACCTTTAGCTATTAGGTTTGAGTTATCCTTGAGGTAGATGTAATACTCACCTATATCCTTAGTGATGGACAATGAGTCTTCCATGCTTATTATAGGGTTAACCCCTCACTAGCATGTTGAAGTTATCCTCACATGGTGGATTTGTGGTTTTAGGTTGAGTTTTCTCCCTTGGATAACAAAAGACCTTAAGGCTTTTGGACCAATCAATTCACCAATTCATTTTGAGATTTTTACCCCGAACTACGAGGTTTTTATCCTAATCTTTTTTAAGATGGTACGTAGGCAATGGGTTTATCCATCCAAACACAAAATTGTAAATAACTTGTATATTCTCTTCTCATCTCTTCAATCATGTTTGCACAAATAAATTTTCACAAAATACCAACCTTACAACAAATGTGAAAAGGGCTCCCTAGGAGTACCTAGGATGTTTTGGGTGCTTAAAACCTTCCCATTGCATAACCAACCCCCTTACCCCGATCTCTGACATTTTTACTAGTTTCTGGTTCGATAAAACTTTTAGGTTTTTATTCGCTTTCTAACCATTCCTTTGGATAAATAGAAGTGCGGTGGTGACTCAACTTGTATGGTTTACCTTGGATTTTGTCAATATCTCTAATGGTAACGAATACCCCGCTACATAGAGGGTTCATTCATGGCAATGAACAACACTTAGTTGTCGTGCTAGAGGATGGCGAAGAGGAAGACTGCACCAACTTTGTTACGCATGGAAAGACATACAACAATTGGACTGCTGTTGATATTCCTGTTATTTTGCATCGATCTAAATAATTTGTTTTATATTTTAAAATCCTTCTCTTATGCCTAAGGGAGAAGTGAACATTGTTTGGGCATTCTAAATTGATCATCAATAAAATTAATTCTATTCATCCACATCTATGATTGTTTATTTTTACTTTTTGCTTTATTCTGAAAATGGTAATCACAAAAAACATAAATAAATAATATAATTGTCCACCTGCATAATATTTGGTCACAAATTCACTTCTCTAAAATCAAAATATCAAATCATTATGCAGGTTGGTATCTAACCCCATTGAATACAATGATCCTTCTCCTTCTCCAAAATTTGAATTCCCAGTGTTTGAGGCCGATGAGGAAAGTGATGTAGAAGTGAGTGATGAATTGTCTCGTCTTCTTGAGCAAGAGGAAAAGATTATTCAGTCGTTTGAAGAGCAGATTAAGCTAGTCAATTTGGGTTCCGAAGATGATGTGAAGGAAGTCAAGATTGGGTCTCGACTGTGTCCAAATGTTAAGAAGGGGTTGATTGATCTTCTTCGAGAGTATTCAGATGTGTTTGCTTGGTCCTATCAAGACATGTCTGGTTTGGATTCTGAGATTGTGAAGCATAGATTGCCGTTGAAGCCAGAATGCCCGCCAGTCAAGCAGAAGTTGAGAAGAACGCATCCTGATATGGCTGCGAAGATCAAAGAGGAAGTGTAGAAGCAGATTGATATCGGTTTCCTTGTAACACCTGAGTATCCGCAATGGGTGGACAATATTGTGAATGTGCCAAAGAAAGATGGAAAAGTCCGCATGTGTGTTGACTATAGAGATTTGAATAAAGCCAGTTCGAAAGATGATTTCCATCTACCACACATTGATATGTTGGTAGATAATACTACTAAATTCAAAGTCTTTTTGTTTTTGGATAGATTTTCCGGATATAATCAGATCAAGATGGCACCCGAAGATAAGGAGAATTCTACATTCATTACACCTTGGGGAACATTATGTTATAGAGTGATGCCTTTCAGTTTAAAGAATGTTGGTGCAACTTACCAGAGAGCAATGACTACTCTTTTTCATGATATGATGCATAAAGAGATTGAATTATATGTCAATGACATGATTGCTAAATCAATTAATAAAGCGGAACATGTTGAGCATTTGTTAAAGCTATTCCAGCGTTTGAGGAAGTATAAACTCCGCTTGAATCCCAATAAGTGTACTTTTTGTGTTTGGTCTGGTAAGTTGTTGGGCTTTATCCTCAGCGAGAATGGTATTGAAGTTGATCCTGCCATGGTCAAAAAAATACAAGAGATGCCTGCGCCTAAAACTAAGAAGCAAGTCAGAGGTTTTCTCGGCCGCTTGAATTATATTTCCAGATTCATTTCCCACATGACTGCCACATGTGCACCTATATTCAAGCTTCTTCAGAAAGATCAGTCTTGTGATTGGACCGAAGATTTCCAGAAAGCTTTTGACAGTATCAAAGAATATTTGCTTGAACCTCCGATTTTGTCTCCACCTGTTGAAGGAAGACCATTGATCATGTATTTGATTGTGCTCGAAGATAGTATGGGTTATGTTCTTGGTCAGCAAGATGAGACTAGAAAGAAAGAATTTGCAATTTACTACCTCAGGAAGAAGTTCACCGACTGTGAGACTCGGTATTCCATGCTTGAGAAGAATTGTAATGCATTGGCTTGGGCTACTAAGCGTCTGCGCCAGTATAAGTTGAATCATACCACTTGGTTGATATCCAAAATGGATCCAATCAAGTATATATTTGAGAAGCCTGCTTTAACTAGGGTAATTGCCCGTTGGCAGATGTTGTTGTTAGAGTATGATATCGAATATCGATCTCGGGAAGCGATCAAAGGTAGTATCTTGGCAAACCATTTGCCTCACCGACCAATTGAAGATTACCAGTCAGTGTCGTATGATTTTCCTGATGAAGAGATTTTGTACTTGAAAATGAAAGATTGTGATGAACCATTGCTTGAAGAAGGGCCAGAACCTGGTTCCCATTGGGGCATGGTATTTGGTGGAGCTGTTAATCAATATGGAAATGGCATTGGGGCAATGATTATTACTCCTCAAGGTACGCATCTACCATTTATAGCTAGACTGACTTTCAAGTGTACAAACAACATGGCAGAATATAAAGCTTGCATTATGGGGCTTGAAGAGGCCATGAATCTCAGAATCAAGTATTTGGATGTCTTTGGATATTCCGCTTTGGTTGTGAATCAGATCAAAGGAGAATGGGAGACAAATCAACCCGGTTTAGTACCATATAGAGATTATGCAAGGAGGATTTCGACTTTCTTTACGAAGGTTGAATTTCATCATATCCCTCGTGATGAGAACCAGATGGCAGATGCTCTTGCAGCATTGGCATCAATGATTGCAGTGAAGTATTGGAATGAAGTTCCCAATTTATCTATGATGCGTCTCGATAGGCCAGCTCATGTGTTTGCTGTTGAAGAGATTGAAGACGAGAAGTCGTGGTATTACGACATCAAATGTTTCCTCCAAAGTCTGATTTACCCGCCTGGGGCATCTTTGAAAGATAAGAAGACTTTGAGAAGATTAGCCAGTAATTTCTACTTGAATGGTGATATACTGTACAAGAGAAACTTCGACATGGTTTTGCTCAGATGCATGGATAGACACGAAGAAGACTTGTTGATGACCGAAGTGCACGAAGGTTCCTTTGGTACTCATTCCAATGGACATGCAATGGCGAAGAAGATGTTGCGAGCATGTTATTATTGGCTGACAATGCAATCTGACTGTTGCAAATTTGTGAAGAAGTACCACAAGTTTCAAATTTATGCTGATAAGATTCATGTTCCTCTGACACTATTGAATGTTATCTCTTCCCCATGGCCTTTCTCCATGTGGGGAATTGATATGATTGGGATGATTGAGCCCAAAGCTTTGAATGGACATCGTTTCATTTTAGTGGCAATCGACTACTTCACAAAATGGGTTGAAGTGGCATCGTATGAAAATGTAACCAAGCATGTTGTTGTAAGGTTTATCAACAACCAGATCATATGCCGTTATGGTGTGAAGTAAGATCCTTACTGATAATGGATCAAACTTGAATAACAATATGGTGGAAGACCTTTGCAAAGACTTCAAGATTGCACATCATAATTCTTCTCCTTACAGACCCAAGATGAATGGGGCTGTTGAAGCTGCGAATAAGAATATTAAGAAGGTTATTCAGAAGATGGTTGTCACATACAAGGATTGGCATGAGATGTTCCCATTTGCTTTACATGGGTATCACACATCCATCCGCATTTTGACAGGGGAAACCCCTTTCTCTTTTGTTTATGGTATGGAAGCAGTGCTCCCCGTAGAGGTTGAGATTCCTTCATTACGTGTGCTCATGGAAGCCAGGTTGACTGAGGCTGAATGATGCTAGACCAGGTTTGATCAGTTGAATTTGATTGAAGAGAAGAGATTAACTGATATGTGTCATGGTCAGTTGTATCAACAAAGAATGAAGAAAGCTTTTGATAAGAAGGTCAGACCTCGAGTGTTCAGAGAAGGTGACCTTGTGCTCAAGAAGATTTTGATGTTCAAGCCAGATTCCAGAGGAAAATGGACTCCTAATTATGAAGGCCCATATGTTGTTAAGAGAGCCTTTTCAGGCGGTGCACTGATTCTTACAACTATGGATGGTTAAGAGTTCACTCGTCCTGTGAATGCAGATGCAGTCAAGAAATACTTCGGCTAAAATAGAAAAGAACAGCTCGCTAAGTTGAAAACTCAAAAGGGAGACTTAGGCAAAAATGAGCGTCTCGGTGGATTGAAAACCCGAAAGGGCGATCCAGGCCAAAACTAGAGACACAAAACAGAAAGAATTTCCCGATATGTTGAGTACCCCACCTTGGGGAAACTTATGCAAAAATTAGGGATTATGGCAAGTAACTACATTATGCTGATCTTCAGTGATTTTGAAGAATTGTTTGAGCACAAGGGTTGACATCAGTTCATCTCCAGCAGCGGTCAAGAGCACCGTGGATATCAAGAGTTGGTAGAAGGATTAAGGATCATTAGTATTCAATGTAACCCTTTTCCATGTAAATTACCATTTTCGACTTTTCAATGTAACCCTTCTGCTGATCTATGGAGTCTTGTCATTTACAGACTAGCATTCTATTAAATAAAGTTGAGCCTTTATCCAAATTGTTTCTACTCTTATTTACTTCAGCCAATAGTTTTAAATTTTATTATGATCATTTTGAAATTAAATTTTTTTGAAATCAAAATCAAGTTTTTAAATATATAAAAGCAAGTAAAAGGAATATCAACAACATTTCAATGAATAGCAAGTCCTTAAGTGTGAAACATCAGAGGTTCTCCAAGCAATTAACCCTTCGGGTATCCCTTAGTGGAATTTCTTTCCTTGTCCCCAGCTGATTTGGTTGATTTAGATACCCTGTGGCTTATCGTTTTCCCCGACAGAGTTTCTGCCTTCCCCAACGAAGTTCGTATTTCCTCAGCAGGGTTGATCTTCAGAGATGGTTGATCTTTCCCCAGTGGATCGCTTTGGTTTCCCCACCAATCGCCATTCAACTTGCTCCTAGTCAGAGTTTCCTCCTGGTTTCTGAGCAGCTTTTTTTATTGATTTTTCTCTGTAGGGCTGTCTCCCATTTTTTATGATGTTGACCTAAAATTCCTCACAAATTAGATGTTCTATCCTCAACGGATCTCCTCCTTCCCTAGTTAGGTTTGAACCTTTGGGATGTTGATCTCTCTGTTCTCCAACAGTTCTCTCCATATTTTGTGGATTGACTGGGGCTTGTACCGGTGGTTCAAATTCTTTGCGACACCCTTGTATCCTTTGTGATCGTTTTGTCAGCATAACCATCATATATACATATACATTCATATTATTTCATAATTTGCATATCCTGCATCTTCCTATTTGATTTTTTGAGATTCTTATTCTCTATTATGGCGGTATTTTATCCCCATACCAAATCTGGTGTTTGTCCTCCTCAATTGTAGAGTGTCAGCCTCTTAAGCAGAAAGACTTTAACCTTTCTCCGTTTCCCCACTGAGTTTGTTTCCTCGTGGATGGTTGTTATTTTAGTTTCCTCTCTAGTAGATTTTCTGGATGGAATTACTCCCCCTGAGTTATGTCCTCATTGGGTTGAGTCTTGATTGGTCGTTTTCTTTCTAGCTCTTACCTAGATGGATACTTTGGTCCCCTAAGAGTCTATTACCCAGTAACTGGTAATATTCTTCTTAGTTTGCAGTTTGTTACTTCTTGCCCAAAACCCAGCAAAAGTACCCTTATTTTTTCTCCTCAGTAAAGTCCCCGGTGGATTTATTCCCCGGGAAGTATATCCTTGATATGTTAATCCTAACCGGTGACAGATATCTTTCTTTCCCCTGCCTGAGTCTATCCTTGATATGTTCACTTTAACCAGTGATTGGTATTCTCATTTTTGGTATTCTATCCAGTAAAAAGGTAGTTGTAATCCCTATTTTGTTCCTCAGAGAGTTAATCCTTGATATGTTCATCTTAACCGATGACAAATTTTCTTCTCCTTGTGGTTTTCTACCAGGTAACCGGTAGTTGCAAATCCCACTTTATCCCCTTTTCAGAGTCTATCCTTGATATGTTCATCTTAACCGGTGACGGATTTGCTCTTTGATTGGTTTTTTACCCAGTAACCGGTAGTTGTAAATCCTACTTTGTCCCCTCGCAGAGTTAATCCTTGATATGTTCATCCTAACTGGTGACGGATTTTCTCTCCGACGGTTTTCTATCCAGCTTTCGATAGATGTAATTCCTACCCTTTTTGTTCAGTTGGTATATCCTTGATATGTTCATCCTAACCGATGACGGGTATCCTCCTTGGCATTTCAAGGCAAGTTTATCCTTGATATGTTCATCTTAACCGCTGACGGACTTTCTTCCCTATTGAGTTTATCCTTGATATGTTCATCCTAACCGATGACGAATACTCCCATCCTTGGTCTTCTGCCCAGTAACTGGTAGTTATAAATCCTATTTTCTGCATTTTTTCCCCAGTAAGGCTATTCTTACCCAGTAACCGGTAATGAATTTCCTCTCCTGCAATCCTCAGCGAGTCATCCTTGAATTTTTCATCCTAACCGATGACAGATGTTTTCTCTGTCAGATCTTTCTTATCTCCTTACCCGGTAATAGGTAGTAGATAATAAATTTCTACTCCTCCTGTGTTGAAGTTTATTGCTTCCCCGGTTGAGTTGAGTTCGCATTTCCTTAGTGAAATAGTTTTCCCCTGCATGATTCGAGTACTTCAGTTTTATCCTAAATTACTCGTATCCCCCGCAAATGTTGTTATTTCCCCGGCTAAGTCTTTCCATTTCATATGGAATTCCTCTAGTCCCCTAGTAGTTTTAAGACGTAGCCTGGCCTACGCATAAATCCCTTTATCCCCCCAGAGTCTTTGTATCCCCAGTGAGTTTTCCTTACGGAATACATTATGCTTCTGCGGATTTTCGGTCCCTCTGATTTCTTTTTCCTTTGTGGCAATATTTCCCTACAAAGCATTAACTTTTGCATTCATGATGAGGTCTCTTAGGGACCAAAATTTGTTTCTCTATGTTGTTATTTAAGCCCACTCTACTGAGTCGAGCCGAATATTTTAACATTCACCTCCTCAATTAGAATGTCGTTAAATAGGGGCAGCTGTAAGACCCCAATTTTGACCCTAAAATCCCTCATACAATTCCATCATAACCGTCAGCATTGGGATCATATATTGGCATCCTCCTTACCCCTCCTTCATTGGGTTTATTTTGGGAGATATCACCAAGCACTTTGTGATTATATCATACTTGTATTTTATCATTTCACTAACCAAAATATCAAAAATATGTCTTTGCATTTTCCTAACTCTTTTGTAGGAAGGGCATGATCTCATTGATTCATCAGGTTCACATCTAGGGTTTGAGACTCTCATGAACAAAGAGCACAACCAAGAATTGATCCAATAATGGTTATGAGCATCATATATGAGTCCCAATGTTCTCTACATGTTATATTAATCAAGTTTTCGTCAAGAATTTGAGGGTGATTTGCCTTGGAAACCCTAGTTTGATTGGGTATCTTGAGTAACTTCTCCAACAAACTATCTCACCAATTGATCAAATTTCTCAAGGGACACTTTAAAATTCATCATCTTATGCATATATGATCTATCATGATCCAAGAAAGTCAAGAGAATTGGAAGTTAGCAAGTTGGTTGATGGTGGTTGGCCAGATGGATTCATCTGATCAAAACTGGGTCTCCCTAGACCCTATATCCTAAAACTTTCACCATATGAAAATGATTCTAAGATAAAACTTACTGTAAATTACATTCCAAACAACTTTCATGTTGAGACCTAGAGCTAGTTTTGCTTGGAAAACCATTTTCTATGTTGAAACATTATAGGTCAGTTTGTCTAAACCCTAATTTGAAATTCAACTTCCCAAGGCCATAACATGCTCAATTTTTATGAGATGAAAGATTTCCAAGTTTCACAATAAAATTCAATGTTCCTAATTTAACTTTGATGTTTGGAGTGGAAGATAATTCAACTTTTTTGAGCATGTGATATGACGTTACATTACAGGTCACTTTTGACCTATACCATTGATCAAGTGATTTTTCCAAACATCAAAAATGCATAACTCTGCCATTTTAAATCCAAATGACATGAAATTGGTGACCATTGTGAAGGTATTTGAGAGAGATACAACTTTTATGAAGACACGTTTCTCATTTGAAGCTCATATAAGAAGTTAAGCAAGGTGGAATATTGAGACATATGGCTTGACACTTGGAAAATTTTGATATGTCAAAAAGTTCCAAACTTCCACCTAAAATTTCTCCAAGTTATAAACTCCAAATGGAAAAGTGTTGAACATGAAAGTTGTTTCTCTCGATCTCACCTTTCCAAAGAGCTCAAATTCATCAATTTTGGAGAAGGAATGCATAGGTTGTGCATGGCATGAACATGGTGTCATCACTTGGCAAATATCAAACTTCAAATCCAAATGTACACTTGCCTTGCAATCCAAGCTGAATTCAGACTATCTAACATTCATTTGTGAACTTATGGCAATGATTTTATGGGCCTATGCACGCCCATGCAACCATGCATCATCAATGACCAAATTTGGAAAGTGATTTCAAGTGTGTAAATATCAATGGTTTCAGCTATAAATAGAGCCTCATATGCTCAGCAATAAGGACACATGCGCGCCATCTTTGATCCCCCATCTCTAACCCTCACTTTGCAAAGGATAAACTTGAGAAATTCATTAGAATTTGAGGTTGAATTTCCACTGTTTTGAAATTCAAATCTCCATGATTCCACAGCCTTTTAAACATTCAATCCTCCTTCTGCAAGCATTTGGAGTGAGAACAAGCACGAGCAAGATCAAGATCAGTTGAATCCAGACCTCCATTGAAGGTATTTTCCATAAATTTTGATCTCTTCGATTCTCCCAAATTCTTGCTCAATTCTATGGATTCTTTGGTTGTCTAAAGTCCTATAAATGTAGGCAAGAAGATTGAGTTGCTTTGAGGATAAATCGAAGCAATTCAGTTCATGTACCTCAAATTTCGACTCCATGTATCTCTCAATATACTTGGAGTTAGAGAGAATTGAGGCCAAATTCGAACTCAGTGTCATTTTTACTTTGAAATCATGTCCTTGTTTTTAATTTTGGTGATGGTTGAAGGTGGACCAGTCCGATGAGGTCCACCGGAGAAGAAGACCGTAGCTACAGCTCCGGCCATGCGCTGGCATGTCTCACAGCCACAGGATTCAAGTAATTTGTTTTAATCATGATCGTTCCTTTTGAATACCGATGTTCTGGTGCGCTGACTCATGTGCACGGTGGAACACGTGTTTCTGGCCACTTGATATGCCACCTCAATTAATGAGGGAGATCAAGTGGTCCACGTTTTTTCTGATATTTTAATTTTCATTTTTATTGCATTATTTTCAATAATTCATATTAAATTCAATATTGATCCAAAAAATATAGGACTTTCACCAAAAAATTTCAAATATTTTTCTCTTTCATATTCTGAATTAAAAATATTTTTTGGATCATTATTAATATTTTTTCAAGAATTAATTTATTTTGCATTTTTTTAATTGTTTTAAAATATTTTTAAATGTCCAAAAATTATGAATTTTTTTCTCCAAGTCCTTTGACCTTGTTTGACCTATGATAAATCTCATGGCCATTTCTTTGGTGTTTTGATGAGATTTTAGGAATTGGACAAACCATATTTAATTTAAATGCACTATTTTAGTATTTTAATTTGAATAAATGCCAAATAAATTTGTTGATCAATTGTGATGACTTGTTTATGTTTGACTCTTGTTGTTGGGCCTTGGTCAAGGTTGATTTGACTTTGTCAAATTAATATCATTGGATTTAGGGGATTGATGGAATGTGCATTCCATCTCCCAAAATGAATGGATGATATTAATTTGGTAAAAGTCCTCCTTTGACCAATTTGTGTTTTGATCCATTCCCCTCAAACTTCATCTTATTCCCTTTCTTCATTCATTCATTCCATTTGGCCTATGACATCTCAAAGTCCTAATGCTAGTTGATTAAAAAATTGACATTAGTATGGATGAGATTAGGTCACACCTTTTGCATATTCTTTTTGTGTGTGGTATGTTTCGTGAGCATAGTCCATTATACTATGTCTCTAACATTCCTTAACACAAAATTTTTATTACCTGGCCTCAAATAGTTGTGACTTCTACATAAGTCCAATTATGATTGCTTTACATAGCGCTAAATTTGTAACATAAAAGGCATAAGCATTCTAGTTAGTGAGATTGTAAGTCTCCCCTCTTTCATGGTATTGTGTGGAAACTTTGCGTTATTTCCTTCCTTTGGAAGATGTTTTGGTTCAAGGATTCATGCTTGTGATAAGCGGGTTGAGTGTTCTCCAAAGAATGTCTTGATATGAAAAGCAAAAGCAAAACAATACTAACTTCTAACCAATTAACTACTAATTTTTAAGTTCAAGTCCTTTACTTTAATGCCATTTAATTTTTGCCCCCTATTCATTTGCCATTGCTCATATCATTCTAGTTGTTTATGTTAATGCAATTTTCACTTTGTCCACTTGGACCATATTGTGTGATATATCTTGTTTGTGTATACTTTGCTTGTTTGTATGCTCTTTGACCATTAATGTACATAATAACAACAACAACAAAAACCCTCAAAAACTTTTGTGTGGACTGTTGGCTTGATCTTGGACAAATGGACTTAGAATCTAGGCAACCTTCCTAAGCTAAAGGACTTGGCCAATGTCAACTTGTTGAAGAACCAAATGCTTGTAATTTGAAATTCATCAGATACATCTTTGAAGACCTCTCTAAGTTCATCTGCAACATGATCATTGTGAAGATGTTATTTTGAACCTGTGACTTGTGGAATTCATTTGTTGCATGGGCTATTTTGGAGAAGATCATGGAATGGATAAGCTTAGATGTGGCCATCTTTATTTGATGCCTTGCTCTTCAAGATAATATAATTGTGGGTAGGGCATGATCTCATTGATTCATTGATCACATCCAGGGTTTGAGACCCTCATGAACAAAGAGCACTACCAAGAATTGATTCAAGAATGGTTATGAACATAATATATAAGTCCCAATGTTCTCTACATGATATATTGATCAAGTTTGCTTCAAAAGTTTGAGGGTAATTTTCCTTGAAAACCCTAGTTTGACTTGGTATCTTGAGTAACTTCTTCAACAAGCTATCTCGCCAATTGATGAAATTTCTCAAGGGACACTTCAAAATTCATCATCTTATGCATATATGATCTACCAGGAGCCAATAAAGTCAAGAGAGTTGGAAATTAGAAAGTTGGTTGATGGTGGTTGGCCAGATGGATTCATCTGGTGCAAATGCATAAAGACATCTATTTGGTGAGTGACTGTGAACATGATCATGATGGTTGTGATATTTGTAGTGTGAACCCAAGGGGGTGAGTTGTTGTGAAAAGGGACATCCAGCGTCTGATGGATGAAGGCATGATCCATATTGTTCAATCCCGTCATGTAGACAACGATGTTAATGTCATAGTGCAAGTTTTCAAGCAACCAGGGCAGTTGGTGATTCAGTATGATAGCAGCAGTAGCTAGAGCGTCAACAATAGATCATTTTCTCCGTTGGTAATACGGTTGGCGATCCCAATCCCGTATGCATCTGATAAGGTTGTACCATATCAATACAATGCTACAAGGATGGAGAATGGTCAAAAGGTCCCTTTACCTACAACTAATTCAGTAGTGAGCATTTCAGATGTTACGAAGGTGACCCACAGTGGTCGAGTTTTTGGATCGGTGTTCCCAGAGAATAAGGAAGAAACTGTTGTTAGTAAGAAGGCAGAGGTGCCTAATGTAGATCCTGTTGGTTGTTCAAGAGATAAGTCTAGTGAATCCAGCAATTTGGAAGCCAATAGTGATGATGATGAGGTACTTCGACTGATTAAGAGGAGCGAATTTAACGTGGTTGAGAAGTCGCTCCAGACCCCCTCAAATATTTTCGTGTTGTTGTAATACCCCAAAATTTACCCTTCATTTTTTCTGGAAGCATGGGATTATGTTTTACACTTCATTAGCATCATATTAGGCCATACTCATTGCATACTGCATTAGTGACATGGAGATCAGGTTTTGATCGATCAATCCTTAACAGAAGGAGCCCACAAAAAGCAAGATTGAAAATTGGACTTCATTTTCTAAGTATACAAGTCTCAAGGGTCTCATGGGGGTCCAAGTATCTTATTATGGTCCTCAGTTCATCAGTGAAGGATTCAAAGCTATCAGAGTGTTCATTTGGATTTAATCAGAAATTAGGGTTTCATGGCTACCTGCAATAGGTAATGTTTGGTTGGAAGTAGAGGATCTCATCCATGTCATGATTAGAGAGGCATCTTGGCCTAGGAAGATTCATAATTATCTCAGAAAGATCCTTTGGCAATCAGTGCAATCAGTTCCTGATCATTTTGCCCTAAAACTAGGGTTTGGTATAAAATCAGTTTATTTCTGATTCTTTGGGTGAAACTCTTTTCCATGGCCCTCCATATGTCCACAAGGGTCTTCATATAAAAAATAAGCTCTTTATTTGAGCTAGAAGTGCTTCAATTGATCAATGGAATCGGGAATTAGAGAGTTTGGGAAAAGTCAACTATGGGGCCAGAAAAGTCAACTCCTGACATTTTGAGAGTGGAATCTCAAAATCCATGCCTAGGGGATCCTACATGTGAAATTTGATCAAGGTTGGATCATGGATTCATCATTTAATCAGGAATTGGAAAAGTTACTTAATTTGGAAATGGTTGACTTTCCATATAGGGCAAGTTTTCATGATCATTGCACTCACTTTAAGCCCATTTTGCATCAAGATAAAAGCTCCATTTGAAAATTTATAAAACATGAAAGTTTTTCCTATTGTTCCAAGCTTTCTAGAGATATAAAGTTTTCTCCATTTGGATTAGAATTGAGAATGTTATGCTTAGTCAAAGTGAGACATTTTTTTAGGACACTTAGAAATATTTCTAAGTCCAAAATCTTCAAAATTTGTCAAGACTTCTTGGCCAGTTTTCTTGCACTTCAAGACATTATTTGGAAATACTTTCTTCACAACAATTGTACCTTGCCATGTCCTCTTTCATATCCTTTTAGAATCATCTCATTTGAGTCCATGGTTTGAGAGAGACATTCATTTAAAGTGGGCACCATGACTTGATTTTCTAGGCAGATTTTAGGCCTGGCTGGCCCAATCAGATTTTCTAAGCATGTTACACAAACCAGCCACGTTTTTTACCTCTTTTGGCCATGCATTGGACATCCATTCACTTAAGTTTGGCCCAAAATAACAACATTTTACACCTCACTTCACACTTTTATTCTTATGGATAAATCACTTATTAAAAAACCCATGAGAATACCTAATCCACCATACTTAAGAAGCTGAAATCCTAACCCTAAAGGAGCATTGGAATTTTGTGGCAAGGAGGCAAAGCTTCATCACATATCAGATTATATTCCACTTCTATTTTCCATTAGGTAATCATCTCTTCCATGACCATGTTTTGATATATCTACGCTTGCTTACCATGTTCATCACCATTAATCCTTCCATTTTCATATTTCTTTTTCTTATTTAAAATATTTTCTTCGTCCATAAAATTACCCAAAAATATTTTTCACTTTTCTTAACATTTTATTTAATTTTATATAATTTTTATTTTCGTATTTTTTTAATATTAATATTTTATTTTAATTATTTATAATAAATGGTCCATTTTAACACACTTTTTTTTTATTGATTTTATTTTTATTACCTAAAATTATTGTTAGTATTTGATTTTTGGGATGAAGGTTGACCACTGTCTCATGGTCAACCTGACCTTTTCTTGGAATTTTATTTCACATTTTCAATTTAATTTGGATTTATTTTTTGACCTAGTTTGGTTGGTGGACTTTTAATTTGACTTCTGTTTTATTTTAGTTAATTCACGTACCAATTTTCATTATTTTTAAAATATTTTTGGGGGATGATGATGTCCTAAACCCACCTTATTTATTTTAATTTTTCATAATTTTCTTGATTAATTTACTATTTAATCTTGATTTATTTCTGACCAGGTCTCATTAATTGACTTTTGGTTTGACCTCTGTTTTATTTTAATTAATTTATGTACCAATTTTCGTTATTTTTCAAATATTTTTGGGGGATGATGATTTCCAGACGCCACCTCATTTATTTTAATTTTTCATAATTTTCTTGATTAATTTGCTATTTATTCTTGATTTATTTCTAACCTAGTCTCATTAATTGACTTTTGGTTTGACCTCTGTTTTATTTTAATTAGTTTATGTACCAATTTTCGTTATTTTTAAAATATTTTTCGGGGATGATGATGTCCTGACCCCACCTCATTTAGTTTAATTTTTCATAATTTTCTTGATTAATTTGCTATTTATTTGTTATTTTTTAAGTTGACTTGATTTTTCAGTTGACTTCTTTATGATCGATGTTTGACTTAGGGATTGCTTATGGAAATTGAAGAGATCTTTTGATCCTCCCTTGTTCATCTCATATGCCATGTATTAGAGGCCTTTTACCTTGATTTTATTTGGTTCTTGACTCATTCCCTGATTAAATTATTCAGTGGACCCTTCGTGTGCATATTTTCATCTGTTTGATTCATCTGTTATCTTTTATACTTGTTTCTCTCATTCATGCTTTCTATTGCTTGATTATTTAACATGTTCATACTCCTATGAATTGTTTAAATGCTCCATTATTTGATTCTTTGGTTTGATTATATATTGTTTATTTATCCGATCTGATTGATAATTGTTGCCTACTTGTATGATGTATGAGGCATATATTCTTATTGTTTGTTTGCCATGAACAATCCCCATTCATAACAAATGTACCCCTCTCCCATAAAGTGTATATTTCTTTATTTATTTAGTCACCTGTTAATACAAGAATTAAAATGAACATCCGATAACCATTTCAAAATAAGATCAAAAGTTCGATCCAACGTCGAGTAATAATTTTCAAAACTTAACAGAATCAGCACGCATTCATCCATCCTTTTGTAAGTCGATTGCCTCAGGCATCACCATCTACCTGTAAGTCGATTGCCTCCGGCATCGCCATCTACCCTTATCCGTAACTTCTCTCCGCGCTCCATCTGTCGACTCTTATTCCGTTTAGGTAGCACCCATTAGGTAGAACCCTATGTATGATAACATAGGTAGAATTCCCTTATTCTTTGCATGCTAATATTAGGTAGATGTTCCCCATTGTAAATCATAACACATAGGTCCATATTGCATGACAACTCTAGAGCATAGCTTCCCTACTTTTAGACCTTCGTGCATCTCCGATCTTGTGGCATGTCAGTCCGTTCTATTGCAAAGAGGTAACTGCCTAAGACTCGATTCAGCGAGCTGGACACCTACTGCTAGGACGTTGAACACACTGCCCACCCTCCTTTGACACAGCTGGTGTCCTCTTTTATAAGTCCATGTTCAGATGACAATCCTTAACCCCTAGTTAGCCGGATTACGTTTTGCTCTGATTCTCATACTCAGATGAGATACGTAGGCAGTGGATGCGACATCCTTGTGAGTCATTTTCTTTTAACCTTCCTTTTAGTAAATAGTACTTTAGATATACCTACACCCTTTAGACTAGAACAACACTTATGAAAAGGGCTCCCTAGGAGTACCTAGGATGTTTTGGGTGCTTAAAACTTTCCCATTGCATAACCAACCCCCTTACCCAAATCTCTGACATTTTTACTAGTTTTTGATTCGATAAAACTTTTAGGTTTTTGTTCGCTTTGTAACCATTCCTTTGGATAAATAGAAGTGCGGTGACGACTCGACTTGTATGGTTTACCTTGGATTTAGTCAATATCTTTAATGGTAACGAATACCCCACTACAGAAAAGTGGCGACTCTGCTGGGGACTATCATTTTCCTAGTGGGTTTTGCCTACTTTTCATATTTGTTGTATTGTATGGTATATTGCTTTGTGACATATTTTTGTGCAATTTGGGATTATTGTATTGTATGTAATGATTGAATTGTTTGAATATTAATTCCTTGTATGCTTGGTGATGTTCGTGAGATGAGTTCTATACCCGAACTCGAGTGCACTTAGGATAGGAGAATGGCATAGTCTTGTTGACTTGTGTGGAGTTATTCCTTAGCAAGTTGACTTGCAAGCCCATTCACTTGGTGGAGGTTATGTTGGGATCAATAATGTCACACGAGTAGTCGTGGTTAGGCATTACTCTTTCCAATATATGCCTTAGAAGCCAAGGACCTTAGTTTACCACGCCCATCTTGGCATATTTTTAGGACGTAGTGCAAAGATCGTTCAAGTGTAAGATTTGATATGATTGTTATGCGATACTACACTCATAAGAGTCTCTCTTGAGAATATTTTTGGAATACGAGTAGTCGTTTATCCGATAATATCCGAAAGATGGGATGATGACTATGGGAACCTCTTGTAGAACATGATTGTCAGGTTTAACCATAGTACACTCCCTTTGGGTGGTTCTTAACCAAGACTCCATGCTCGCGACTCGCAACAAACCCTTGATTCGTGGTTGATCTGTTCTTGTGTATCCTTAATATCAATGGAAGTTGGGTGTTGATAAGGTGTAAACCATAATCCACCAAAACGGATGATTGATATTAAGGATGACTTGATCTATCCCATGACCTTTGTGTGGTGTGATTTGCTTGACCCTTGAGTGTGATTGTTGCATCCATGCATTCATGCATTCATACACATCCATATCATCAACAATGAGAAATTTTTCAAGGAACTTAAGAGGTCTATTTGCAAATTTTTAGACATGGATAAGCAAAGAAGGAATACGAAGAAGTACAGTTTTAGACAACCCGACTTGAAAGAGTTAAGGAGTTTGACATCCTATGTATTAGATCCCTTGGAATTCAAGGTTCGTCATGGGAAGCTTCTGTCTATTCTGGCTACTCAAGTGGATGAAGGTCTAATGAGTGTGTTGGTGCAGTTCTATGATCCCTTGTACCATTGCTTCACTTTTCCGGATTTCCAGCTTTTGCCCACGCTTGAGGAGTATGCCTATCTTGCGGGCATACCTATCCTATACTAGTTGCCGTTCAGTGGCTTGGAGAGAGTTCCTTCTTCTCAAGAGATTGCTGATCTGTTGCGTATAGATGAATCTATTATTGGTGCTCATATGACTACCAAAGGTGGAATTCAAGGTCTCCCGTATGATTTCCTCATTGATCAAGCTACTTTGTATGGGAAGGCCATGAGTGAGGACACCTTTGAGGCCATATTTGTACTTCTCATCTATGGGCTAGTGTTATTCCCCAACATTGACAAGTTTATGGATGTGAACGCCATTAGGATTTTCTCTACTCTTAATCCCGTTCCTACTTTGTTGGGTGACACTTATTTCTCTTTGCATACGAGGAATGCAAAGGGCGGTGGTACCATTGTGTGCTGTTTGCCTCTGTTGTACAAGTGGTTTATTTCGCACTTGCCGCAGACGGTCGCCTTCAAGGAGAACAAAGGATGTCTACGGTGGTCCACGAGACTTATGCCTCTCACTAATGATGATATCTTTTGGTACAACCGTGTATATGATGGTGTGTAGATTATCGACTCTTGTGGTGAATTCTCCAATGTACCTCTTCTTGGTACATGCGGTGGAATTAACTACAACCCTATTTTGGCACGTCGTCAACTTGGGTTCCCCCTAAAGGATAAACCCAATAAAATTATGTTAGAGGGTGTGTTCTTTCAGGAGGGTAAAGATCCCCAAGGCTTGAAGGGCAGGATGGTCCGCGCTTGGCGCAAGATCCATAAGAAAGGAAGGAAGGAGCTAGGTCCGAAGAACTATATCGCTTTGGAACCCTATACCTCTTGGGTTAGGAGGAGAGCTTCTGAGTACCTCATGCCTTATGAGTATCCAAGACCCACACCTTTGGTTGTGGCTGGGCCTTCAACACTCCCTAACCAAGGAGTAAACGAGTTGAGAGACGAAGACCGTTCGCGTGCTTGGATCCGTGAACGAGAGGAGTTGCTTCAGCAGATCAAAGAGAAGGATGCTTTGATAGAGTTCCTTGAGCACCAGGTTATTGATGATCCTGATGACGCATTGACTTCTCTACTTCCTCAGTCTTCCAAGTTTTGGAAGAGGAAGTATGATCGACTCGCCAAAGAGAAGGCAGATATGGAGGCAGCCTATGAGAGGGAGGTGAAGAGGTTTCGTGCAGCTTATCTTCCGGTCTCGAGGGCTTTGGACGATTGCTTCTAGGGATCCATAGGATGTTCATTTCCCTTCTCTCTTGTATTGTAGTTGGTTACCAAGACTGTACTTCTTTGGCGTAAAAAACATTTCCAAATATTAATTGACGTGATATTTCCGTATGTGATAAACGTTTAATATTTCCAAAATTTGCAAATAAGACTCTAAAGTTCCTCTGATATAAAAATTAAATCATAAGCATTACATGCATCATGTTTATCTATTCCTAGGGGTTTATATCTTCTTCTTGATTCTAGTCGGGGTTTTCTTACACTTTTTATCTAATGTGAGACTGGAATCATGGGGTAGAATACCCTTTGAAATTGATAAACATGTCATTGTATTTGCATATTCATTAGCATGTCTTGCATAACAGGTATCGCCGCAGTGTTCTTATCTTGTTTGGTATTCCATTATTAGGACAGCTGACTCAGGCATTCACCGATACGGTACCCGAAGGAATCAACAGAGAGCAATGGAAGGTTTACAAGCAGAGCTCACTGAGATGAGGATTCACATGAATCAGTTCATGGAAGTGGTCCAGGGAGTGGCTCAGGGACAGCAAGAGATTAGATTGTTGGTACAGGGGAATCCCCCTACTACTCAACCGGAGGTTGTGGCTGATCCTCCCGCTGGAGAGGCTAATGGACCCAATGGACCGAGGCCTATCCCAATCCCACATGGCAACCTTAGTCAACAACCCATCCATGATGATCAGGAGGATCAATTCCCCCTGCTTCAGGAGGACTTTGGCATGGGCCATGGTATGGACCCTATGTTTCGGAGACTGGAAGAGAGGTTGAAAGCTGTGGAAGGGCAGAATTCTCTTGGTGTGGATGTTGCTGACTTGGGGCTAGTCCCAGGCGTGAGAGTTCCGCAAAAATTCAAAGTCCCCGTGTTTGATAAGTACAATGGCAACTCTTGCCCGAAGACTTATGTAGAAGCTTACTTCCGCAAGATTATCGTGTATTCTGATGATGAGAAGCTACTCGTGTACTTCTTTCAGGACAGCCTAGCTGGGGCATCCTTGGAATGGTATATGAGGTTGGACAAAGCCCATATCCGCTGTTGAAGAGACTTGGTTGAGGCCTTTGTGAAGCAATATCAGTACAACCCGGATATGGCACCTGACAGGACTCAACTCCAGAATCTGTCTCTCAAGAGCAATGAGTGCTTCAAAAAGTATGCTTAACACTGGAGAGAGATGGCTTCCCGTGTTCAGCCTTCGATGTTGGAAAAATAAATGGCCAACATGTTTATGAACACACTGCCTGGATCTTATTTGGAGCGTCTGGTGGGTTGCAACGCCTCAAATTTTGCTGATGTGGTCTCTACTGGTGAGAGCGTGGAGAACTACTTGAAGATATGTAAGATCCAAAACGGGGTTGGATCATCTTCGGGGACAAAGAAGCCGTTCTTAGGAGGACAGAAGAGGAGAGAAGGGGATGCAAATGCCATATCTTCTTATCAGAATAGGGGTAACCGGAGGAATAACTTTCAGAATTACCATCAACATCCTTATGTTGCAGCTGTGACCATTCCGGCTGCAGCACCAGTGCAACAACAATAACGTCAACGTCAACAAAATCAATACCAACAACAACAGGGTAACAGACCTGCTTATCAATAGAGACAGAGAATGATGGATAGACGTTTCGACACTCTTCCGATGTCGTATACCCAGTTGCTTCCTGTCGCTCCCCGAATTACCCAAATCCAAGTACAAATGCGAAAAGAGTGGCGCAGAAAAAGAGTAGAGTCGCCAGCTATGTACTTTTATCCCAAGAGGAGGGAAAGGTAGTACTGCATAACCAAGAGGGAACGGATAAAACAAAGTCTCGAACCAAAGAAAACCGAGTAAGGGGGCCAGTTACGTGAAGGGAAGGTTATCGCACCCCTTCACGTCTGTGGTACTCCACAGGATCCACGCTTGCTATTTATGTCTAAAGTGTGTGTATAAAAAGTTCTATATGTGATGCGAAAGAGAGAAAATCAAAGTAGGGAAAGGAAAGAGTTATTGCTCGCACAGGCCCTACCCTGCTGCATACGTATCTCAAGAAGGATTGAGAATCAGAGCATCGTAGCTCGGCTAATCTATTTTTGTTTGTTTTGTGCTTTTTAGATGAACGGCGTTACTACGCAATCTACCGGATGCTCGACCTTTGGAGACTTACTCACCTGTAGTAGAAGGAGTTAACGTGTTCTTAAGAAAAGAAAATCAAAGAGTTTGTTTGTGTTTTAGGAATGCTCATGCAAAAAGGAAGCCCTAGACGAAGGAACCGTGCTACCTAAATTGACATGCAAACGAGAGACTATACGAAGCCTAACAGTCCTATAGGGAGACGATCATACCACGCAAAACATATAGCATAAAGTAAACGCACCAACAAGGGGGCTCAAACATACATGGGTAGGGCTTTAGTCAAGAGGGGTCATATCAACCTCGACAAACAAGCCATGGAAAGGTAATCAAATGGGCTCTTAACCACTGACATTGAACGTCAGGGTGAGCAGATCAGAAGGGTAATGAGGATAAGACCTCATAGCTCTTAACCCTGGACAGGGTGAGCTCATGACAAAGTGTGGGGGTTCAGAAAGATGGAACCCTCTCCACTGACTGACCGGACAAAAGATCTTGGGCTTTTGTTCTGAAGCATCGACACGTAGTGCGAGCATAAAGAACGACACACTGAATAACGGGGGATTGACTACTAATCCCTTTTATCCGTCAATTGACTCTTCATGGAGGTCTATAGCACTGGTGCCTCCTCTTGGAGGTCTTTGGGCACAAAAGTAAACACACAAAAACATTGCCTCCTATCGAGGTCTTCCAGCTAAGAAAGCGGTAAAATGCTGGAAAGATGTAAAAGGGATCAATAGATCTACCACATGGATAAAGATCCAAAGTAACAACAACTAAAGAAACAAGAAACCCAGAGATCTCTCAAGCTAGCACCATCAAGGAAAGCAAGTCAACAAAGCAATCAGAATAAATCTCCAAATGGTATCCCACAAATAAAGTGGAATACCAAGAAAGCTATCTCTTAAAGAGTCATGTGACCCCTCACAAAAACTCAACAAACAAGTTAGAATAACAAGATGGGGTGCAATCAAGAGTTGCACCAAACAAAAGAATCATAGCAACAACAGTGTCAGGTAAACAGTGCACGGATGCAATAGAAAGCATGTCATAACAAAGCATGAATGATGAAAGAAGGATACAATAGCACCAAGTCATAAGTGACATCAATTCCATAAGTGTCTCAAGAACTCAACTCAACAAGATCAAAGCAAAAGTACTAAACATCCAAAGATGCACCAAAGTCACACAAGTCAACATACAAGTTCAAAGTGCTTCAACTTCAACAATGAGTCATAAAAGGTAAAGGCATGAGGCAAGGGTCAAGGATTAGACAATCAAGCACACAAACAGAAGCAAATGACTCCTAAAATATCAATCAAAAGTCATTTAAATCCAACTTAGCAAAGTGAAAGTCAATCATGTCCAAAGCACCTCAAAATGCAACAAAAGCATAGACAAGTTCATGCAATTATGTGTCAAGATGAAATGAACATGGCAGCAAGGTATGCACATCATAAGCATGTAAAATGAGCTATGTAATCAATATGCAAACCTCCAAGTTCATATCATAAGCATAGAATCACTTTTGGATCAAAATCAAACAAAGTGTATCATGAAACCCTAATCCGTCTTTCATGCTCAAATGAATGCAAAAAGGAGCTCATTATGAATAAATGCACAAAGACTTGATAGAAGCATCATATAACAGGGGAGAACACATGTGCAAAGGCACCAAACCAAAATCAAGGTGTAACCACATGAATCATGCTATTAAAGTTCACAAAAACAACCAAGGATAAGAGGCCTAAACCTCTTGTCAAACAAATGCATCAAAAGGGTATCAAAACTCAAATTCAAGGGGCAAGGCTCCACACATCAAGACATGACATACATACTAAAACATGTGCAAAAGGATTGGTTTCAACATTCAAAGGAAGTGGCACAAGTGCCTCATGCTAAGCAAGCATCAAAATAGGGACTAAAATGGAAACATCAACTTCAAAAATCCAAATCAAATTGAAAATGCATCCTAAATTCATGGGAATTTAACAGAAGGTTCCACTAGTCATATATAAACATCATGCAAAAAATCAGGAGCATCCAGATTCATTTGATATGAAAACAAAAATTGAGAAATTGAGAATGCAAAAACATGTCCTAAAATGCAACATTTAAATTCATGTGTCAAAACCCTAGCAAAATGACATAGAAAATAACCAAACCAGTTACCATATCTTAGTATCATGTATGAGGATGGTGTGTGCAAAGGCTTGGGTCAGAATGGTTAAAATATGGGATTTCATGAAGGTTTGAATGCAAATGGTCAAAAATGCACATAAATGAATCAGAAATTCATATTAAATTCCACGTGTCATGAAATAATTGGTCAATAGTACCAAAAAATCAAGGACTCATCAGAGATCACTGACAAAAAATTTCAGATTTATTTAAGTATTTTTACTATTTTTAAAAAATAAAATAAAACAGGGTAAAATATGTACAAGACATGTGACACATATGCAACAATATCAATTGGTCACACAAGTCACTTAAGTGACTAATAAAAATAAATAAAAACGAAAATCAGAAAATATGTGGGCTTTTGGATAAAAAAAAGTCAAATCGATCCAACGGCCATGGGATTGTCTTCTTCCTCAAGACAATCCGGCCGTGAATAGTGACGCCGGTAGGATTCCGGCCACCCACGACGGCGGCCTCCTCCCACGCGCGGCCAAAGCTCCATGAAAATGGGGCTACCCCCCCTAAACCACATGCTAGAAATTCAAAAATCATATTAGTTTTTCATGAATCTTCACCAATCTCTCAAATCACAAACAACAAGATTGAATATCAAAACTTTAAATCAAGATTTCTCACTCAGTATTGCATCATTTTAAAAAGTAAACACATCTACATCATCACCATAGCATGTAGTTTCATTTAGGCATAAAAAATGAGCAAAATAAGAGGGTCGAAATTTGAGTTACCAAAAATGGCACCTTCTGAAACTTCAGTATGGTGATGAGATAAGCTCCAGAATACCTCCCTTGAACTTCTATGAATGTTTGCTACCTTTGGTTGTGCTTGAAACGGTCCAGATCTTGAGATTCAAGAAGCAACCTCCATTAAAGCTCTGTTTAGAAACTGCTTGGAATGGCTCAAATCGTGGGTGGTTTGTGATCCTTAGAGTGTGTAGATCAAGAATATGCTATTGGTTTTCATTTTCCATGGATGTATGGAGAGATTTGATGAGAATAAAGTATGATATTATTTTTGGAAAGTGAGATTTTCAGTGTGTATGGAGGTTGCACGAATTAGGGTTTTTCTCAATGATATTTTTAGAGTTTATACTCTGATTTTTGTGGCTTGGTGGGCTCAAATGAAGGAGTTTCAAGTCCATGATTATTTTGGTTATTTTTGGAAATGTCCCCCTTAATTGCACATGAACAACCTTGTTTAATGCATTAATCCTCTCTTGAGACTTGATTAATCATGATTATATGAAAGAAATAACACAAAATGATGTTTAATGACAACTTTACAAAGGTGTAATTTTTGTGCATGTATGACTTTTCCACACATGTGGGAATGCATGGGCTCAAATTCCATGGTGGATTTGGCCCAAAAACCAATGCTGAATAAATTCCCAATGATTGGCACGTGAGAATATTCCATGATGTCATCTTGTGTCCTTTTGACTTTTCATGAAAGAAAGCTTGAAAAATGACTTTCACCATTGATGAATCATGCAAAATTATAGGTCATTTTACATGCCATTTTGAAGTATTTCTCAAAACAAAACCATAGCAAAAAGAGCCACACCAATTGGACTTGTCAACCTCAAGTTATGCCTTTTTAAAGCCTTCATGCACACTTCGTCATTCAAGAACCATAACTCTTCAACCATTCATCATATGGCCTTGTCGAGAAAGTGTTCGAAATCGCCCTTGCTTTTGATGATTTGCAATACAATGTTAAATGATCTTGGTAAATCAGCAAGTTCGCTAGGCGAGTGAGGTAGCGAAGGGCTCGCTAGGCGAGCACTCAACGAGGTTCCAGCGAACACTCCCAGTCTTGGATAAAAGCATAGCTAGCAATTACTCGTTAGGAGAGCATCCAGTGAGCAGGTAGCGAGCAATTCTAGTAGCAACATCATCAAGGCTCGCTGGAGCGAAGGAGGAAGCGTGGGCTTCTCCTAGCGAAGGATTGTTCGCCTAACGAACATATGCAACTTTTCTGGGAAGTTTCTTCTGGGCGCAGGTGCCTCTGGTAGCTTATTTTGGGGCTTGCTAGGCGAACCATTCTGCTCGCCTAGCGAGCATGATAGCTCAGGAACCAGTCCTATAAGTAGCAGGGGCTACTTTTTGGAAAGGGGAGACAAAGATCTACAACTTTCATGTCTGAGAAAAAATTCATTTGGAGCTTCCTTAGTGATGAAAAATCAAGTTGAAGCTAGGTCAAAATCCTTCCAAATTTGGAAACTTCACAATACAGGTTGTTAATACCTTAGGATTGGCATTAATTTTAGAAAACAAATAATGTAATCATCTCTGTTGTTTTAATATGTTGGGTTGAAGAAGTTCAACATCTGGACCAACATGTCATGTACGATGTCACGACATCATGCCTGTGACATCGCACATGTGTAGAAAACTTGATTAATTAATTCAGTATATATTCTGGGATTAGTGAGGATATTTGGTGAATATCCTAACTCCCATGTGGAGGTCTTAAAGACTCAATCAAAATATATATAAGCTCTAAATATGGAGATATATATGGAGAGATTTTAGGATTGAAGACCTTGTTTGTAGCAGAAATTTTCTGTTGTATTTGTAACAGCAAAGAAGAAGTTTGCTGCGATTTCTGAAGGCCCAAATCCAGTTGGGTGATTAGGTTATAAATATCATATTGTAACCTAGTATTTGTAAGCCTCTTAGAATGAAAAATTAGGGGTGTGTGTGAGGTGAACCTCCCAACCTGTGGGAAGGCTACCATGTGTTTCTCAGTGTTCAAAGCTGAGAGTGTTTGTAACTCAAAGCCTGTAGGCAAGAGTGATTATGTGCTTGAACGAAGCTGTGAAGTAAGTTCAAGTTATTTAACAGTATATTGTTTTGTAGTGATAGGAATGGAAACTGGAGGTTTCTATCTAGGAGTTCCTAGGTATAGATTGCATTGGGTAGGGATTAAGTGAAGAGTTGTAAACGGGGGACTTTAACTCTGAATTAATACTGCTGATAGTGGATCTTCTTCCTGGCTTGGTAGCCCCCAGACGTAAGTCATGTTGGACCGAACTGGGTAAACAATTTTCTGTGTTTGTTTTCCTTCTGCATGTTATAATCCTGTCTGCCATAACTCAGGTTGTAATTCAGTCTGCTTATCAAGTTAATAACAGACCTGATACATAGCCTTCTGTTTGAATGTCAATCAGAATATTTTGACATTCATCATTAACTACACATACTGAATGATAGGCATGTTGATCTCAGTTCAGTATTTAGTTAAGTCTGGTCTTCAAGAGGATAACAGACCTGGCCAAAGGATCATAGTGAAACTGTCAAACTGGATGTCTTGACAGTTGTTCGTGTAGGCTGATACTGAAGTAGAGACTGGTTAGTCTTTCACAGTATAGCAAAGTTAGCACAATCTGTTTTCAGGAACATAACAGAATCAACATGAGGTATATGTTCTGGATGTCAAACTGAATGTTGTGACATTCACACCTGACAGTTTGTGCCAAATTGTAGGGCAATTAGTTTTTCTGTTTCAGCATTTCTCTCAGGCTATTTTCTAAGAATCCAACAGCTGAGCTAAAATCCAGGAAAATAACAACTAACCTACAATTAATGAATCTAACAAATAGCCTATTTGTTAGCTCCCTAATATGTGGAAATTAGGTTAACTTGCTTGACCTTTAGTTTAGGTAACACGAGTACTAGGCCAGCAAACTGGAATACAGTAACAGGTGATGTTCAAATCAATATTGATATATCATGCTGATAACTGTGCAAACACAACAGAAGTAAGTGTGGTGTTTGACCTCTGCTGTGTCTTTGTACCAGAAGGACAGAACTAGGAGTTCTTCCATTCTAGGGTAATATAGTAGTAGATGTCGTGACAACTGTGAAAGCGTGCTTTAGTACAGGGTTTTAATTTGCATAACAGTCTTGCTGTATTAGTTACAATGTTGGATCAGATGTCATGACTTGGAGTAGAACATCTGAATTCTGACTACGCCAGAATTTCAAATGGTATCAGAGCAGGCATCCTGTTCTGCTTCTGGATGAGATCCATGGGTGATACTTTCTGGTATCTTGCAAGGAGTTATGTTAGTACTGATGTTGGAACATGTGGAAGGTTCTGTGATGTACCTGAATGGTCCCTTGAAGTAGGTGGATGGACTATTCATGACAGGAACTGTGTGTACCTGTCTCTGGAGATTGGCAATTGGCCTTTGTGTGGGACAGCTATGCTAGTATTGAATCATATTCAAACTTAGTATGTTCTTGGAGGCTGATTTGGTGAAGTGTGTGTTCATAGGTTGAGTTGTATTATGATTTCCGCTGCATAATACATGGCAAAACTCAAACTCTGATGTAGTTCCCCCTCATGTGGATGAAAGGCTGCTGTATTCAAGATTTCATCATAATCTACTGAAGATGTCAAAGATACTTGAGTCTCCTCAACTCCACTTATCATGGTAAGAATCACCTGATCATTGATTCTTTTACTCTCTTGGGTAGTGCATATGAAGGCCTTGAAGACTTTCAAGGAGGGTTTGTTCCAAGCAGGTGGAACTAATGTTCTAGGTGATGTTAGAACATGTTGTTCAACAAGTATGCACCTACAGGTTGAAGAGCAGATGTTTTTAGGCGTCAAACAAAGAAATACTTTTGTTTAGAACCTACTCCTGACCTGGAAGAAGAGACATCTGTGTGTGCTAAGTTGACAAGGGTAGGGTCAACTGTGTGTATGCTCAAGAAGGTCACTTTTAGAAGTCTGATCTCTAGAAGTGGAGCTGGTTGAGATGTGACATTGTGCAACTTCCTGCTGATTGTCTTATTCCTGTAGATTGATCAGGGTTGGATAGTTGTTCCCTGAAGTACTATGTTGTGTTGGAAGACAAGTCCCCTGGATGTTAGAAGTCAATAATGGGGTAACCTGATTGCTATTTCATTTAAGAGGATTGGGACCATGAATCTTGTTATTCAAACTCCACGCTCAAAAGTGGCAGTTCTTTCAAGGAGTGAGAATATGAAGATTCAGAGGTTGGTTGAGGTACTATGCTCTGGCAATGCATATCTACTATTGACTGGTGCTGTTTTTTTCCTAGTACTTATGGTCAGCTGGAGTCTGATTGGTGCGCTTGGAGTATGTATAGGTATAACTCATAGAGTTAGTTGCCACTGGTAGGGATGGTGTATGTCATGTTGAGACATTTGTGTACAATTCATGGATATTGGTGTGGAGTTTCCATGATTGTTAATTTGAGGGGGAGTTTTGGTTAACCTCCTCACGTTTGGTCAGCCTAGGGTCTGGTTGGCTGTTGACCTGTGTCACATGGGTTCTGGTTGTTGTGTGAAACATTTTCAAGGAAGGATTCATCTCTCTCATTCCTAAGGGTGAATCTAATCTGGAAAGATTCTCAAAACTATTGAGGTGCTTGTAAGCAGAAGATGTTGACACAAGAAGAGTATTTTCAAAGTATTCTTATGGTGGAAGTATCTGAAAGGATAATTGGGAAAGGATTTAAGATCAATGTCTACTTGGGCCAAGTACAAGTATTTAATTGATTATCCTTGGAGCTCCAGATAACTGATGTTCTTAAAGATGTTGGAACATCTCTTCTTCAAGACCCTGTGCAGAATCACAGGAAGGATAGTACATTGGTTTATAATCTATCTCTTTGGTGGCAGCAAAAGCATATGATCTCTGAAAAGGTTTCCTGGCAAGATACCTGTTCAGCCTTGGTGTGTACAATAAGAAGAAGACATCATAGTCTTGATGGTGGTTACTTGGATCAGTTTATTTCTGATCTAGGTAAGAAAGTGCATTGGCTAATGCACACTGTGGAGTTAAGAACAAGTGGCAGCATTCTTGACATCATGGAAACAACCTTGCTTTAGGAAGTGGAATCCTTGGTATAGCTGAAGGGTTAGTCTCTAACTCGTCCTTCTGAAGACTCATGCATCAGAGTGTCTGATGTCTTTGGAGAAGAAGCAGGGATTCATCAAGGTGTGAGCTTGGATGACTTAACTGCAAACCTGCAGGATGGAGGTTGTTTACTCAAACTTGGTTCCGCAATCAAGTCTATGAGAGCATTGAACTCTCGTTCTGTGTAGGGAGGAAGTTCTTTCAAGTGGCAGAAGAAGGAGCTGAATTCAACAGCTAGATGTTAAAACACAATGTTGTGACATTTGGTTCAACATCAGAATCTTAGTTGGTGAAGTGGCACATCAACATAAGATAAAAGGGTCTACAGAGTTGTAGATTGGGTACTTCAAAAAGATCGTTCTCATTGCAGTTCTTTGGAGTTGCTGGATGGAGAAGATGTTACATGTTCATGGCTTAGAGAATCTAAGTTTTGTTTGACATGTAGCTTGAAGTTCAAATCTCACTTGGAAGGTTAGAATATCTTTGGGAGAAGTCTGATAAACTTGGAGAGGTCAAAAAGTGGCATTTGACTTTTTTATATGAGGATTCATGAAGGAGGTAATCAACCAGTGGCATTTGGTCTATCTCAGAAGTGAGTTCGAAGAATCAAGATAATCAACATATGGCAGCTGATTATTCTTGAGGAGAGTCTGAGACAAATTACTTTTGAGCAGAAAAGTAGTAAGTTGGAGACAAAAGGAGGTGTTTTCTATTCATCTCTTGGAGCTTTTGGTAGGAGTTCTCAGCTATCTATGGAAGATTATCTCTTGTAATGGGATGAGAATGTATATGTCCCAATTGATGTCTGGTTTCTTCTGGATCAAGCTGGTGACTCAGTGATATCTGAAGATTATCAGATGGTGGTTCTTGTTATGTTATGAAGGATGTCCTAACGAATGTTAGAACATTCTGTGAAGTGGTTTTCTGTTCTGGTTAGAAGAGAGATTGACACAGAGTGTGGATGTGTTCAGCCAAGAGGGTTGAACAGAGGGTGTGCTCTTGAAGACATGAAGATGCGTCTTATGTTCTCCATTCATCAAGTGGTCTGGGTTCTCTTTGAATCAGGAATATGTGAAGGTCCAACTTTGTTGGATATATTCATGTGTGATCTCCAAGTTTCAAGAGGAGAGTTGGTGGTTCATGACAGAGGGAGTTCTGTCTTTGTGCTGCAAGTAATCATCCAGCTTGTGGTATATGTGTTCTCAGATGACAAGGTATGGCACCTTGTTAGTTATTTGGTTGATGTGTTGTGTGTCAAGGCTGAGGGAGCGGAAGAATGTCTGACCGGATGTCATGACATTGCCTTGGATAAGATTGTTATTTCCTTCTGAACCTTAAAATCATGAGGAAATATGGATGTGGTGTGTCTAATTATGATAAATTAGAATAAGCCTGATTGTTACAGTGGTGTGGTACAGGGGGAGTAACCATCTACTGGTGTTTGTGATTTTGGCTTTAGTGGTGCCAGATGTCAAGTTTCTACTGGAGGTACGAAAGTGGTCTTAGGAAATGTTGATAGGAAGAAGACTTGAAGAATGCAGGCAAAAAGCCACGTTGAATGTTAAGACATCGCGTGCAACGTGTCTGACTGCATATAGGGAATAGTCTCCATGCACTGGAACTGCTGTTTTGGAAAAGAAACAGTCAAGAGCTATAAAAGGTATTCAAAGATAGTCTGAGATTTTGTTGGTGATTCTCTAACTGTTTCTCAGCAAATATTAATGAATCTTGACCAAGCATTTATTCCTACCGTTAATTCCTAAGAACGGGCTGGACTATTTAAAGGATGTAATAGCCCTCTTCTTCTCACAAGAGAAACACTCCATTCCCTCTAAACCATGGGGTATGTAAAGGTTTGGGCAAGCTACGCCTGGATCTGGTTTTGTGAGGGGTTCCTTTACAAATGTTTAGCTAAAAAGGGGGAGAGAAATATAGTCCTGAGAATGTACCAGAAGCAAGTAAAATATGGTAGCAAGCAGAAGTTGGCTTCAGGCACAGAAGTCACTAACTGGGTATATCACTTGTGTCTTGTGATCTGAGTTAAGAGGACATTATCTATGCACTCAGCATCACATATTCTTCTGGAAGCTCTACCGTTGAAGGGAAGGGTTTTGATGCAACTGATTCTTGTACCTCTACTTCCGCATGTACACCAACTTTGGTGTTTGTGGTGGTGGAGATAATGACAGAGGCTTATTTGTTTTAGCTAAAATTTGCCAAAGGGGGAGATTGTTAATACCTTAGGATTGGCATTAATTTTAGAAAACAAATAATGTAATCATCTCTGTTGTTTTAATATGTTGGGTTGAAGAAGTTTAACATCTGGACCAACATGTCATGTACGATGTCACGACATCATGCCTGTGACATCGCACATGTGTAGAAAACTGAATTAATTAATTCAGTATAAATTCTGGGATTAGTGAGGATATTTGGTGAATATCCTAACTCCCATGTGGAGGTCTTAAAGACTCAATCAGAATATATATATAAGCTCCAAATATGGAGATATATATGGAGAGATTTTAGGATTGAAGACCTTGTTTGTAGCAGAAATTTTCTGCTGTATTTGTAACAGCAAAGAAGAAGTTTGTTGCGATTTCTGAAGGCCCAAATCCAGTTGGGTGATTAGGTTATAAATAGCATATTGTAACCTAGTATTTGTAAGCCTCTTAGAATGAAAAATTAGGGGTGTGTGTGAGGTAAACCTTTCAACCTGTGGGAAGGTTACCATGTGTTTCTCAGTGTTCAAAGCTGAGAGTGTTTGTAACTCAAAGCCTGTAGGCAAGAGTGATTATGTGCTTGAACGAAGCTGTGAAGTAAGTTCAAGTTATTTAACAGTACATTGTTTTGTAGTGATAGGAATGGAAACTGGAGGTTTCTATCTAGGAGTTCCTAGGTATAGATTGCATTGGGTAGGGATTAAGTGAAGAGTTGTAAACGGGGGACTTTAACTCTGAATTAATACTGCTGATAGTGGATCTTCTTCCTGGCTTGGTAGCCCCCAGACGTAAGTCATGTTGGACCGAACTGGGTAAACAATTTTCTGTGTTTGTTTTCCTTCTGCATGTTATAATCCTGTCTGCCATAACTCAGGTTGTAATTCAGTCTGCTTATCAAGTTAATAACAGACCTGATACATAGCCTTCTGTTTGAATGTCAATCAGAATGTTTTGACATTCATCATTAACTACACATACTGAATGATAGGCATGTTGATCTCAGTTCAGTATTTAGTTAAGTCTGGTCTTCAAGAGGATAACAGACCTGGCCAAAGGATCATAGTAAAACTGTCAAACTGGATGTCTTGACAGTTGTTCGTGTAGGCTGATACTGAAGTAGAGACTGGTTAGTCTTTCACAGTATAGCAAAGTTAGCACAGTCTGTTTTCAGGAACATAACAGAATCAGCATGAGGTATATGTTTTGGATGTCAAACTGAATGTTGTGACATTCACACCTGACAGTTTGTGCCAAATTGTAGGACAATTAGTTTTTCTGTTTCAACATTTCTCTCAGGCTATTTTCTAAGAAGCCAACAGCTGAGCTAAAATCCAGGAAAATAACAACTAACCTACAATTAATGAATCTAACAAATAGCCTATTTGTTAGCTCCCTAATATGTGGAAATTAGGTTAACTTGCTTGACCTTTAGTTTAGGTAACACGAGTATTAGGCCAGCAAACTGGAATACAGTAACAGGTGATGTTCAAATCAATATTGATATATCATGCTGATAACTGTGCAAACACAACAGAAGTAAGTGTGGTGTTTGACCTCTGCTGTGTCTTTGTACCAGAAGGACAGAACTAGGAATTCTTCCATTCTAGGGTAATATAGTAGCAGATGTCGTGACAACTGTGAAAGCGTGCTTTAGTACAGGGTTTTAATTTGCATAACAGTCTTGCTGTATTAGTTAGAATGTTGGATCAGATGTGATGACTTGGAGTAGAACATCTGAATTCTGACTACGCCAGAATTTCAAATGGTATCAGAGCAGGCATCCTGTTCTGCTTCTGGATGAGATCCACGGGTGATACTTTCTAGTATCTTGCAAGGAGTTATGTTAGTACTGATGTTGGAACATGTGGAAGGTTCTGTGATGTACCTGAATGGTCCCTTGAAGTAGGTGGATGGACTATTCATGACAGGAACTGTGTGTACCTGTCTCTGGAGATTGGCAATTGGCCTTTGTGTGGGACAACTATGCTAGTATTGAATCATATTCAAACTTAGTATGTTCTTGGAGGCTGATCTAGTGAAGTGTGTGTTCATAGGTTGAGTTGTATTATGATTTGCGCTGCATAATACATGGCAAAACTCAAACTCTGATGTAGTTTCCCCTCATGTGGATGAAAGGCTGCTGTATTCAAGATTTCATCATAATCTACTGAAGATGTCAAAGATACTTGAGTCTCCTCAAGTCCACTCATCATGGTAAGAATCACCTGATCACTGATTCTTTTACTCTCTTGGGTAGTGCATATGAAGACCTTGAAGACTTTCAAGGAGGGTTTTTTCCAAGCAGGTGGAACTAATGTTCTAGGTGATGTTAGAACATGTTGTTCAACAAGTATGCACCTACTGGTTGAAGAGCAGATGTTTTTAGGCATCAAACAAAGAAATACTTTTGTTTGGAACCTACTCCTGACCTGGAAGAGGAGACATCTGTGTGTGCTAAGTTGACAAGGGTAGGGTCAACTGTGTGTATGCTCAAGAAGGTCACTTTTAGAAGTCTGATCCCTAGAAGTGGAGCTGGTTGAGATGTGACATTGTGCAACTTCCTGCTGATTGTCTTATTCCTGTAGATTGATCAGGGTTGGATAGTTGTTCCCTGAAGTACTATGTTGTGTTGGAAGACAAGTCCCTTGGATGTTAGAAGTCAATAATGGGGTAACCTGATTGTTATTTCATTTAAGAGGATTGGGACCATGAATCTTGTTATTCAAACTCCACGCTCAAAAGTGGCAGTTCTTTCAAGGAGTGAGAATATGAAGATTCAGAGGTTGGTTGAGGTACTATGCTCTGGCAATGCATATCTACTATTGACTGGTGTTGTTTTTTTCCTAGTACTTATGGTCAGCTGGAGTCTGATTGGTGCGCTTGGAGTATGTATAGGTATAACTCATAGAGTTAGTTGCCACTGGTAGGGATGGTGTATGTCATGTTGAGACATTTGTGTACAATGCATGGATATTGGTGTGGAGTTTCCATGATTGTTAATTTGAGGGGGAGTTTTGGTTAACCTCCTCACGTTTGTGTAGCCTAGGGTCTGGTTGGCTGTTGACCTGTGTCACATGGGTTCTGGTTGTTGTGTGAAACATTTGCACGGAAGGATTCATCTCTTTCATTCCTAAGGGTGAATCTAATCTGGAAAGATTCTCAAAACTATTGAGGTGCTTGCAAGCAGAAGATATTGACACAAGAAGAGTACTTTCAAAGTATTCTTATGGTGGAAGTATCTGAAAGGATAATTGGGAAAGGATTTAAGATCAATGTCTACTTGGGCCAAGTACAAGTATTTAATTGATTATCCTTGGAGCTCCAGATAACTGATGTTCTTAAAGATGTTGGAACATCTCTTCTTCAAGACCCTGTGCAGAATCACAGGAAGGATAGTACATTGGTTTATAATCTATCTCTTTGGTGGCAGCAAAAGCATATGATCTCTGAAAAGGTTTCCTGGCAAGATACATGTTCAGCCTTGGTGTGTACAAGAAGAAGAAGACATCATAGTCTTGATGGTGGTTACTTGGATCAGTTTATTTCTGATCTAGGTAAGGAAGTGCATTGGCTAATGCACACTGTGGAGTTAAGAACAAGTGGCAGCATTCTTGACATCATGGAAACAGCCTTGCTTTAGGAAGTGGAATCCTTGGTATAGCTGAAGGGTTAGTCTCTAACTCGTCCTTCTGAAGACTCGTGCATCAGAGTGTCTGATGTCTTTGGAGAAGAAGCAGGGATTCACCAAGGTGTGAGCTTGGATGACTTAACTGCAAACCTGCAGGATGGAGGTTGTTTACTCAAACTTGGTTCCACAATCAAGTCTATGAGAGCATTGAACTCTCGTTCTGTGTAGGGAGGAAGTTCTTTCAAGTGGCAGAAGAAGGAGCTGAATTCAACAGTTAAATGTTAAAACACAATGTTGTGACATTTGGTTCAAATTCAGAATCTTAGTTGGTGAAGTGGCACATCAACTTAAGATAGAAGGGTCTACAGAGTTGTAGATTGGGTATTCAAAAAGATCGTTCTCATTGCAGTTCTTTGGAGTTGCTGGATGGAGAAGATGTTACATGTTCATGGCTTAGAGAATCTAAGTTTTGTTTGACATGTAGCTTGAAGTTCAAATCTCACTTGGAAGGTCAGAATATCTTTGGGAGAAGTCTGATAAACTAGGAGAGGTCAAAAAGTGGCATTTGACTTTTTCATATGAGGATTCATGAAGGAGGTAATCAACCAGTGGCATTTGGTCTATCTTAGAAGTGAGTTCGAAGAATCAAGATAATCAACATATGGCAGCTGATTATTCTTGAGGAGAGTCTGAGACAAATTACTTTTGAGCAGAAAAGTAGTAAGTTGGAGACAAAAGGAGGTGTTTTCTATTCATCTCTTGGAGCTTTTGGTAGGAGTTCTCAGCTATCTATGGAAGATTATCTCTTGTAATGGGATGAGAATGTATATGTCCCAATTGATGTCTGGTTTCTTCTGGATCAAGCTGTTGACTCAGTGATATCTGAAGATTATCAGATGGTGGTTGTTGTTATGTTGTGAAGGATGTCCTAACGAATGTTAGAACATTCTGTGAAGTGGTTTTCTGTTCTGGTTAGAAGAGAGATTGACACAGAGTGTGGATGTGTTCAGCCAAGAGGGTTGAACAGAGGGTGTGCTCTTGAAGACATGAAGATGCGTCTTATGTTCTCCATTCATCAAGTGGTCTGGGTTCTCTTTGAATCAGGAATATGTGAAGGTCCAACTTTGTTGGATATATTCATGTGTGATCTCCAAGTTTCAAGAGGAGAGTTGGTGGTTCATGACAGAGGGAGTTCTGTCTTTGTGCTGCAAGTAATCGTCCAGCTTGTGGTATATGTGTTCTCAGATGACAAGGTATGGCACCTTGTTAGTTATTGGGTTGATGTGTTGTGTGTTAAGGCTGAGGGAGCGGAAGAATGTCTGACCGGATGTCATGACATTGCCTTGGATAAGATTGTTATTTCCTTCTGAACCTTAAAATCATGAGGAAATATGGATGTGGTGTGTCTAATTATGATAAATTAGAATAAGCCTGATTGTTACAGTGGTGTGGTACAGGGGGAGTAACCATCTACTGGTGTTTGTGATTTTGGCTTTAGTGGTGCCAGATGTCAAGTTTCTACTGGAGGTACGAAAGTGGTCTTAGGAAATGTTGATAGGAAGAAGACTTGAAGAATGCAGGCAAAAGCCACGTTGAATGTTAAGACATCGCGTGCAACATGTCTGACTGCATATAGGGAATAGTCTCCATGCACTGGAACTGCTGTTTTGGAAAAGAAACAGTCAAGAGCTATAAAAGGTATTCAAAGATAGTCTGAGATTTTGTTGGTGATTCTCTGACTGTTTCTCAGCAAATATTAATGAATCTTGACCAAGCATTTATACCTACCGTTAATTCCTAAGAACGGGCTGGACTATTTAAAGGATGTAATAGCCCTCTTCTTCTCACAAGAGAAACACACCATTCCCTCTAAACCATGGGGTATGTAAAAGTTTGGGCAAGCTGCGCCTGGATCTGGTTTTGTGAGGGGTTCCTTTACAAATGTTTAGCTAAAAAGGGGGAGAGAAATATAGTCCTGAGAATGTACCAGAAGCAAGTAAAATATGGTAGCAAGCAGAAGTTGGCTTCAGGCACAAAAGTCACTAACTGGGTATATCACTTGTGTCTTGTGATCTGAGTTAAGAGGACATTATCTATGCACTCAGCATCACATATTCTTCTGGAAGCTCTACCGTTGAAGGGAAGGGTTTTGATGCAACTGATTCTTGTACCTCTACTTCCTCATGTACACCAACTTTGGTGTTTGTGGTGGTGGAGATAATGACAAAGGCTTATTTGTTTTAGCTAAAATTTGCCAAAGGGGGAGATTGTTAATACCTTAGGATTGGCATTAATTTTAGAAAACAAACAATGTAATCATCTCTGTTGTTTTAATATGTTGGGTTGAAGAAGTTTAACATCTGGACCAACATGTCATGTACGATGTCACGACATCATGCCTGTGACATCGCACATGTGTAGAAAACTGAATTAATTAATTCAGTATATATTCTGGGATTAGTGAGGATATTTGGTGAATATCCTAACTCCCATGTGGAGGTCTTAAAGACTCAATCAGAATATATATATAAGCTCCAAATATGGAGATATATATGGAGAGATTTTAGGATTGAAGACCTTGTTTGTAGCAGAAATTTTCTGCTGTATTTGTAACAGCAAAGAAGAAGTTTGCTGCGATTTCTGAAGGCCCAAATCCAGTTGGGTGATTAGGTTATAAATAGCATATTGTAACCTAGTATTTGTAAGCCTCTTAGAATGAAAAATTAGGGGTGTGTGTGAGGTAAACCTCTCAACCTGTGGGAAGGTTACCATGTGTTTCTCAATGTTCAAAGCTGAGAGTGTTTGTAACTCAAAGCCTGTAGGTAAGAGTGATTATGTGCTTGAACGAAGCTGTGAAGTAAGTTCAAGTTATTTAACAGTACATTGTTTTGTAGTGATAGGAATGGAAACTGGAGGTTTCTATCTAGGAGTTCCTAGGTATAGATTGCATTGGGTAGGGATTAAGTGAAGAGTTGTAAACGGGGGACTTTAACTCTGAATTAATACTGCTGATAGTGGATCTTCTTCCTGGCTTGGTAGCCCCCAGATATAGGTCATGTTGGACCGAATTGGGTAAACAATTTTCTGTGTTTGTTTTCCTTCTGCATGTTATAATCCTGTCTGCCATAACTCAGGTTGTAATTCAGTCTGCTTATCAAGTTAATAACAGACCTGATACATAGCCTTCTGTTTGAATGTCAATCAGAATGTTTTGACATTCATCATTAACTACACATACTGAATGATAGGCATGTTGATCTCAGTTCAGTATTTAGTTAAGTCTGGTCTTCAAGAGGATAGCAGACCTGGCCAAAGGATCATAGTGAAACTGTCAAACTGGATGTCTTGACAGTTGTTCATGTAGGCTGATACTGAAGTAGAGACTGGTTAGTCTTTCACAGTATAGCAAAGTTAGCACAGTCTGTTTTCAGGAACATAACAGAATCAGCATGAGGTATATGTTCTGGATGTCAAACTGAATGTTGTGACATTCACACCTGACAGTTTGTGCCAAATTGTAAGACAATTAGTTTTTCTGTTTCAGCATTTCTCTCAGGCTATTTTCTAAGAAGCCAACAGCTGAGCTAAAATCCAGGAAAATAACAACTAACCTACAATTAATGAATATAACAAATAGCCTATTTGTTAGCTCCCTAATATGTGGAAATTAGGTTAACTTGCTTGACCTTTAGTTTAGGTAACACGAGTACTAGGCCAGCAAACTGGAATACAGTAACAGGTGATGTTCAAATCAATATTGATATATCAGGCTGATAACTGTGCAAACACAACAGAAGTAAGTGTGGTGTTTGACCTCTGCTGTGTCTTTGTACCAGAAGGACAAAACTAGGAGTTCTTCCATTCTAGGATAATATAGTAGCAGATGTCGTGACAACTGTGAAAGCGTGCTTTAGTACAGGGTTTTAATTTGCATAACAGTCTTGCTGTATTAGTTACAATGTTGGATCAGATGTTATGACTTGGAGTAGAACATTTGAATTCTGACTACGCCAGAATTTCACAGGTCATCTTTCCAAATTTGGTAACCTGTATACTGGACCTTTGTTCCTTCAAGATTAATGTTTTGAATGATGAATAGACCCCATTTGAACATGTTAGAAGTATCTCAAGTCATTCCCTAGCCATTTGACTCTCAGTTGACCAATAGTAGACTTTTGACTTCATAGTTGAATTTTGAACTGTACTGAGCCCATTAAGCTTGATCCTTTAAAGAAAACCTCTGAAAATGAAACCCTAGCTTCCAAGAGCTCTACACAACATCCATAAGACCTTCAATCCAAGAATGCATCTCAATCCTTGCGGAACCCTACTTTGACTGCTTCAGTAGACCAAAGTTGACCAGAGGTCAAACCCTAATTCAGATGAACTTTGCTGATAAGAAATGAAAATTTGAGGAAAGAAAGATAATGAGGATGGTGATAAACCCTTGATACCCAGATAAATACAAACTTCCTTGAGTGTTGAGAAAAATCCTAGTTGATGCACAATTTCCCTTGTGTTGACTAATCATTCAGATAGAACCCACAAAGTGACTTGGATGATATCCAAGCTTCTTGGAAGACAAACTCTTGGAGGTAATTCTGATTGACATGATGAAATGCAATATGAAATGTTAAATGACATAAAATGAATGCATGAATGAGGAGGACAAATTTGAGGTGCTACAACTGCCCCTATTCAATCAATTGTGATCCTGAACGGATAAAAGCAGCGGCTATCAGACTTTCAAGGTAAATAGGGATTGAATACCAAAAGAACCGGAGAATTTGCACTCTGTAGGTGACGAATCAAGGAAAGCGGGGTCATTCACCGATGGTGGCTTCAAACAAAATTTGATATTTACCGATATTAAAGAAAGCGAGGCCATTTACCGATGGCGGCTTCAAAACAAATTTGATATTTACCGATATCAAGGAAAGCGAGGCCATTTACCGATGGCGGCGTCAAAACAAATTTGATATTTAATGATATCAAAGAACGCGAGGCCATTTACCGATGGCGGCGTCAAAGCAAATTTGATATTTACCGATATCAAGGAAAGCGAGGCCATTTACCGATGGCGGCGTCAAAACAGATATGATATTTACCGATATCAAGGAAAGCGCAGCCATTTACCGATGGTGGCGTCAAAATAGATTTGATATTTACCGATATCAAGGAAAGCGCTACAAGACCAGACATTTACCGATGACTGGGAAGGAACTCGATGTTTACCGACATCGAACAATGATGTTTATAAGTGAAACAAGACCAGACATTTACCGATGACTGGGAAGGAACTCGATGTTTACCGACATCGAACAATGATGTTTATAAGTGAAACAAGACCAGACATTTACCGATGACTGGGAAGGAACTCGATGTTTACCGACATCGAACAAAGATGTTTACAGACACCAAGGAAAGAATACATTTATGAAACGAAACCATTTACCGATGGAGAAAATGAAATACTCGATATTTATGGATATCGAAAACACACAGTTATTTAAACCAAAAAACCATTTACCGATGGTTAACAAGCGGCTGATGTTTACCGACATCGAACAATGATGTTTACCGACACCAAAATAGGAAAGGACACACACGGGTGTTGACAAAACGATTTTTTTGTAGACACCATGAGAGACATGCCATTTATTGATGGCCAATGATTGGAATTCGACGTTTATCGACATCGAAAGATGATGTTCGCCGACATCAAAGAAAAGCACAGACATTTACGGAAATCAACACGACACTTACCAGTATCGCAAGGATGATATTTACATATGTCAAAATAAGGCAGACACTTACTGGTGACTAAATCGGAAGAGAATCAAGCTTTCCTTTCACGGACTGGTGAGAAAATAAATCTCACTAGGATTATCGATTCTGAATGTTGCCAAGAGCAACTGCTGTAAATGTGCTACACTGATGTTTGAAAAATGATCCGTCTCTTCCGGAGATATGATCCAATCTGGTTTAATACATGTATGCATCTGTTTGAGTTTTCGATGGCGTAATGCTCCATACTGAATGGAAATGCTACTCGATTTGAGAATGCGAATGCAAATGATGATTACTACATGCAAGATGCAAAGGGCGGAAAACTCCTGCTGGGAAAGCAAATGATCACTTTACTGAGCACACAATTTTTGATTCTGCTGAGGATACTTACTGATCTGACATTCTCAGAACGGTAGAGAAACCAACTCAACTAGGGAGTCACTTGTTGGGAAAACACCAACCTCTCGACCATGCTGGGGAAACAAATTCTGAACTCGACTTAGACGACCCAACTTCTTACACGACTGGACAGTGTTGAAACAACGGGGTCTTCCTTCGAACAAACTTTGGCTCATCTGCTTTAGCCATCAATCAAAGATAGTAACCTGCAAAACGGCAAGACATACATGCCCTAGGGGATCGTATGAACAAAATATACTCAAGTGTACTCAACATTCAAAATGATTTTCAGATGTTTTATCTTTCCGCACGTCATTGTCTAACCTTCATGTTTTTAGATGCAATGTTTATCAAAAATTCGGACGTTTTTTGCAAACAAAATAGTAGAATAAAAAAAACAAGAGAGCAATTGGACTGAATAACGACTTTTATTGATTGAAAATGGCATATAAAGGAAAATACATCAGGAAGCAATTCCTAGGAAGAGGTAATTGCGCCAAAAGAGAAAATAAACTATCCTATTGGCAATGTGAACACAGCATTCCACTATTTTCCAATTCTGTTATGACTCATAGATCTTCAGTTTCCCCCAAATTCTTTGCTTTCTGAGAAGAGTGATTGAACCGATCATATCCTTCAAGATGGTAGACACTGAAGCGCGATGAAGTACAGATAACTCAGACTGTAGTCTTCGCTTTAATCCCTCTTTTGCCTGGACCGCCTTTTCAGGTTTTCAATCCACCGGGATACCCATTTTTGCCTAAGCCGCCTTTGCAGGTTTTCGACTTACCGGGTGTACATATTATTTTTATTCTTTATCCCTAACTTTTGCCCGAACCTTTTTCTTTTCTTTTTCTCTTGGTTCGCCGGGATGCCCTTTTTTGCCTGGACTTTCTTTCTCTGTCCAGCGGGTCAGTTTATGCGAAGTATTTTTTGACTACATCTGAATTCACAGGAGACGGAAAATCTTCACCATCCATAGTTGTAAGCATCAAGGCTCCACCAGAAAAGACCTTTTTAACAACATATGGACCTTCATAATTCGGAGTCCACTTGCTCCTGTTATCTGTACCGGGAAGAAGGATCCTCTTCAAAACTAAGTCACCTATCTGATAGCTTTGAGGATGCACTTTCTGATCAAAGGCCTTCTTCATCCTTCTCTGATATAGTTGTCCATGGCACACAGCTGCTAATCGCTTTTCCTCAATTAAATTTAACTCATTAAACCTGGCTTGAACCCACTCAGCCTCGTCAAGTTTCACATCCATCATCACCATCAAAGAAGGGATTCCAACTTCTACTGGAAAGACTGCCTCCATGCCATACACAAGTGAGAACGGAGTTGCCCCGGTTGACGTACACACTAAGGTACGATACCCATGCAAAGCGAAAGGAAACATCTCATGCCAATCCTTGTACGTCACAACCAAATTTTGCACAATCTTCTTAATGTTCTTGTTTGCCGCCTCTACAGCACCATTCATCTTTGGTCTGTAAGGAGAAGAATTGTGGTGTTCGATCTTAAAGTCTTTACAAAGCTCTTTCATCATCTTGTTATTGAGATTCGAACCATTATCAGTGATGATTCTCTCAGGAACCCCATAACGACAGATAATTTCTTTCTTAATGAATCGAGCAACCACTTGTCTGGTAACATTGGCATAGGAAGCTGCTTCCACCCACTTGGTAAAGTAATCAATCACGACTAGGATGAAGCAATGTCCATTAGAAGCACTAGGTTCAATCTTTCCAATCATATCGATGCCCCACATTACGAATGGCCAAGGAGAATTCATAATATTCAGAGGGTTTGGTGGTACATGCACTTTATCTGCATAGATTTGACATTTGTGGCACTTCCGAGCGTATTTGAAACAATCAGATTCCATGGTTATCCAGTAATAGCCGGCTCTTAACAACTTCTTGGCCATTGCATGACCACCAGCATGGGTACCGAAAGATCCCTCATGTACTTCCTGCATTAGCATGTCTGCTTCGTGTCTAACCACGCATCTGAGCAGAACCATGTCAAAGTTCCTCTTGTACAACACATTATCCTTGTTCAAGTAAAAGCTTCCAGCTAGCCTTCTTAGTGTCATCTTGTCATTCCTTGACGCTCCTTCAAGATACTCTTGGCTTTTGAGGAAATTCTTAATATCATAAAACCACGACTTCTCATCAATAACAGACTCGGCTACGAACACATACGCAGGCCTCTCGAGTCGATTCACAGTAACGTGTGGCACATGATTCTGCCAATGAACTTTAATCATGGAAGACAATGTGGCTAAGGCATCAGCCATTTGATTTTCATCTTGGGGTACATGATATAACTTTATTGTCTTGAAGAAAGTCAGGATCCTTCTGGTGTAATCTCTATAAGGAATCAAATGCGGCTGATGAGTATTCCAGTCTCCATTGACTTGGTTAATCACTAGAGCAGAATCTCCATAAATGTCCATAGTTTTGATCCTTAGATCGATGGCTTCCTCAATCCCCATGATACAGGCCTCGTACTCAGCTTTGTTGTTGGTTACTTCAAAAGTCAATCTGGCAGAAAAAGGTATGTGTGCACCTTTAGGATTAATGAGTACTGCCCCAACACTATTTCCATTCACATTTATCGCCCCATCAAACATCAGTGTCCACTTGTCATCGGGATCCGGTCCTTCCTCGACAAGAGGCTCTTCACAATCTTTCATCTTCAAGTACATGATATCTTCATCGGGGAATTCGAACATCATCGGCTGATAGTCATCAATTGGTTGCTCGGCAAGGTAATCAGACAGAATACTACCCTTGATGGCCTTTTGCGACGTGTACTGGATATCATACTCTATCAAAACCATCTGCCAACGAGCCACTCATCCGGTAAGAGCTGGATTTTCAAAGATATACTTTACTGCGTCCATCTTAAAAATCAACAAGGTAGTATGGTTCAACATATACTGTCTTAGTCGGCGAGCAGCCCATGCCAAAGCGCAACAAGTTTTCTCGAGCAACGAATATCTTGTTTCACAGTCCGTAAACTTTTTGCTAAGGTAGTATATTGCATGTTCTTTTCGACCAGACTCGTCATGCTGTCCCAATACACACCCCATCGAATTCTCTGTTACTGAAAGGTACATTATCAGAGGCCTCCCAGGAACTAGACGTATAAGAATTGGAGGTTTCTGCAAATATTCTTTTATCTTATCAAAAGCTTTTTGACAATCATTGTTCCACCTGATTACTTGATCTTTTCTTAGCAATTTAAATATCGGTTCGCACGTAGCTGTTAGGTGAGATATGAACCGTGCAATGTAGTCCAGCCTCCCTAAAAACCCACGAACCTGCTTCTCCGTTCTTGGTTCAGGCATTTCTTGAATAGCTTTTACTTTCGCTGGATCAACCTCAATCCCTTTCTCACTGATAATGAAACCTAACATCTTTCCAGATCTCACTCCAAATGTACACTTGTTTGGATTCAGCCTCAGTTTGAACTTTCTCAATCTTTCAAACAACTTTTGCAAGTTTACCAAGTGCTCCTCTTCTGTCTGAGACTTCGCAATCATATCATCCACGTACACTTCAATTTCTTTGTGCATCATGTCATGAAAGAGGGTCGTCATAGCTCTTTGGTAGGTAGCACCGGCGTTCTTCAACCCAAATGGCATTACCTTATAACAGAATGTGCCCCAAGGTGTAATGAATGTCGTCTTCTCCATGTCTTCTGGCGCCATCTTGATCTGATTATAGCCAGAAAATCCATCCATGAAAGAGAAAACCGAGGAATGAGCAGTGTTATCGACCAATACATCAATGTGGGGTAATGGGAAGTCATCTTTCGGACTGGCTCTGTTTAAATCTCGGTAATCGACACACATCCTGACTTTACCATCCTTTTTTGGCACGGGTACAATGTTGGCCACCCAAGGGGGATAATTGGTAACTGCTAGAAAACCTACATCCAATTGTTTCTGAACCTCCTCTTTATCTTGATAGCCATATCAGGACTAGTTCTGCGAAGCTTCTGCTTTACCGAAGGACAATCTTCTCTGAGAGGTAGCCTGTGCACCACAATATCTGTATCCAAACCAGACATATCTTGATACGACCATGCGAATACGTCCACATATTCTTGCAGCATTTCAATCAGCCGTCTCTTGACCTTTTCCTCTAAAGCAGCCCCTATCTTGATCTCTTTATTTGCGTCCTCAGTACCAAGGTTAATGACTTCCAACTCTTCCTTATGAGGTTGAATGACCCTTTCCTCCTGTTTCAATAGTTTGGCCAATTCTTTGGGGAGTTCACAATCTTCTTCACTCTCCTCTTCGACTTGGTAAATGGGATTATCGAAGTCATACTGAGCCATAATAGAACTGTTTTCAATGGAATCCGCAAGATCGATTCTGCACGAACGATGTTTCATGCTTTATTTTAGAAAAGAGTTCAAGAAAGTCACACAAAAAAAAACATTGCCATTTTTATCATTTTGAAAATGAAAGTAATAAAAACAGAAAGACAGTGAACACAAATTTGACTGCAAAACGTCCTTTATTGATGATAATCGTTGAAAATTTAAAACATGATGTGGCCATACAATGAACCACTACGCCTTGGGCAGAGCATAGGGCTTTCATGCAAAATGAAAAACAGAAGAAAATTACTCTGTCTGAAGAGTAATTTGGACTATTTCTTCAGCAGTCTAGTTGTTGATCTTCTCCCCTGGAGCACACGGGCGCACCCAATTATCCATATCACAATCACTGTCAACATCTTCATTGTCTGTTGTAAAGACATCCCCGTGATTCATCAATCCAGGACTAGTGAAAGTACAAGGCCCTTTCTGATTCTGGACACCCTGCTCTGATGATTGAAAAAGCTGATAACCAATGCCAAACAAGTCTTCTTTTGCGGGCACATCAATCACGTTGCCCCAACCTTCCGCATTACCTGAATGAATGACCTCCAGAGCTTGTTTATAGGACGCAATCGAGGTACATGGTTTCTTCTGTTCAACAAAAGCCACCTTCTCAATACTGATAGTCTCAAAAGCTTGACATAGAGTTTCATGAATTTCGCCATCCATCTCCACATATTTGAAGGAGGATAAATGGCTCACAAAGATGTCCTCTTCGCCACACATGGTCACAACCTGACCATCCCTCACATATTTTAGCTTTTGGTGGAGAGTCGAAGAAACTGCTCCGGCTCCATGTATCCAGGGACGCCCCAACAGACAACTATATGCTGGTTGAATATCCATCACATAGAAGACAATATTAAACACTTCCGGGCCAATCTTCACATGCAACGTGACTTCACCAAAAACTGATCGCTTGGATCCATCAAAAGCACGGACAACAAGATCACTTGGTGTGAGAACAACCCCTTCGACATCAAGCTTACTCAGAGCCTTTTTGGGCAGCACATTCAAAGAAGAACCGGTATCAACCAAAACATGCGACAAAACCGCGCCTTTGCATTCCATCGTGATATGCAAAGCTCTATTGTGATTGCAACCCTCAGGTGTCAAGTCTAGATCCGTGAATCCCAAACCATGTCTCGTGTTAACATTTGCAATAACACCTTCAAGCTGGTTAACATAAATCTCTTGAGGCACATAAGCCATATTCAACATTTTCAACAGGGCGTTACGATGTGCCTCAGAACACATCAACAGAGAGAGAATAGATATTTTTGACTGTTTCTGGTTCAACTGACCCACGATCTTGTAATCACTCTTCTTGATAATTCTCATAAATTCCTCCACGTCCTTCTCAAAAGAACCCTCGGGCACTTCCTTTCGCACTGGTTCTTCTTCAACTATAACTTGTCTTCCTTTTGTTCTAGCAAGAGCCTCAACATTGTTATCCTTCGGAACCTGTGGTGCAAACAAACGACCATTTCTCGTAAATCCTCCGGGTCCTCCCACATTACCCACAGCCGAACCAACTGTTACTGGAGTCTTATTTGACGAACCAATCGTCACTGAAGTATGATTTACTGATCTGGTCTGATTCTCTGATCTTCTATTTCTGCAAAAAGCATTGTCATATTGCCAAGGAATTGCTCTACTATTCTAAAAAAGTCTTCCACTAGAAGCAGCAATGGTGGTAGGAGTTCTGATAATTACTGGAGCATTAATAATTCTGGGAACACCAATAGTCACCGGAGCAGATATTGTCACGGGCGCAGCTACGGTCACAGGAGTACCAATAGTCACAGGCGTATTAATAGTTCTTGGAGCACGTACAGGACCTTCTGACGGTGTAAAGTAAATGGTAACAGTCAATACCTCTTCACGGTCTTTCACTACTCGATCAAACTGTAAACAACCTTCATTCATCAATTCTTGGATACCTTCTTTCAATTTCACACAGCCGTCTTCATCAATCCCGGGAATACTCCCCCTCTAAGCAGACGTTCCTTCACTACAAACAACGAAGTCTGAACATCATTAATATTGACTACCATGTTCAAATTTTCCCCATCTCCCACACCACTTACTCTGGGCCCTCCATGCTGAGGCATAGGATTATTCACCATATTCGGAGTAGGAGCAAAGTTAATCGTCTTAGCATCAACCATTCTCGATGTGGTGCCCTGGCGCACCAGAATGAAAATCACAACGAACATTAGCATCATAACCATCGGGAATCCTTGTTAATGGAGCCATAGTGTGAAGTTCAACAAACTTTAACCTGAGCAGTTCAGGGAGTAATTCAACATAAGTCATTGGCAACGGATCAAATGACGATCTGACATTCTTTGTCTTGGTTGGAATTGGCATTGCTGTTGTTGTTGTGGTTGTCCTCTTTGTTATTGTTGAGGTTGTGTTGCTGGAATAGTCACAGCAGCAACTTGACGGTATTGTTGTCCTCTGTTTCCATTTCTCTGATTATATATAGCATTTGTCTCACCCTCTCTCCTTCTGGGTGCCCCTGAAAATGGTTTCTTAGCACTTGAAGAACTTGAAGAACCAGGGTCTTGGATTTTTCCCGCTTTGATAAGACTTTCAGTTCTTTCTCCGCAAATCACAACATCCGAAAAACTACCAAATGGGCAACTTCCCATACAATCCATGAATACACCTTGTAGGGTTCCAATGAACATATCAGTCAATTCTCTCTCCAACATCAGAGGTTTTACTCTCGCAGCTAGTTCACGCCACCTCTGGGCGTATTCCTTGAAACTCTCACCGGTCTTTTGAAACAAACTCTGCAACTGGGTTCTGCTCGAAGCCAGGTCCATGTTATGCTTGTACTGCCTTAGAAAAGCTTCACCTAACTCTCTCCAGCTTCTGACAGATTCTTTTTTCAAGTCCATGTACCAATCCAAAGAGGCTCCAGACAAGCTGTCTTAGAAAAAGTACATCCACATTTTTTCATCATCAGTATAAGCGGATATCTTCCGGTAGTAAGCTTGCACATGAGTTCGGGGACAAGAAATGCCATTGTACTTGTCGAAAGATGGCGCTTTGAACTTGTACGGGATCCTCAACCCATCAACTAAACCAATGTTAGTAACATCAAAGCCCAAAGAATTCTGGCACTCCATGGCGCGAATCTTTTCAGCAAGGGCGTCAACCTTTCTATCTCTCTCTTCCGCCTTTCTAAATTCATCATCATCACTGAGAATAGTGAACATATCTTCTTGCTTGTCAACCAAATGAGAAGGATTGTGAACTGGAGCATGTGCCGCTCGAGCATTAGCAGCCTCTGTAATGATGGGTTGTCCATTGATTCTAATACCATGCAATTCGTCACCAGTAGCATAGTTGTTGACAGGGCTGGTAGCAGCAGCGGTGTCATTGACAGGGGTTCCTTCTGGCGGATTCTGACCGACAGGGGGAATCACAGTTTCTTGCCTCTGGGCCAAGGCTCGGAGTTCCTCTTGCCCTTGCACTACCCCTTGCATCATACTCATGAACTGGGCCATGTTGATCCTCATCTCTGCTAGATCTGCTTGAACTTGATCCATGATCTTCTATTGATTCTGCCTTGTTGCATAACGGTGCGGACGATACTCAGCAATCCTTCCTGAAACGGGAATAAGAATGAGAAATCCTCTTCAAGAACACCTATAATGATGCAAGAATGATATGTGTATGATGCGTATGCTATGTTTTTATCATTTCTCAGGTATTCAAGAGTTTTGTCCACCTTTGAAAAATGGCAACCTGCACCCGTAAGCGGAACATAAACAACAAAGAAGCAACATACACTGGACTGCAAGCAAAAGTGAAACATCAATAATCTCATCCATGGACATAAGAAATAAGGTTCATACAAACATAGTTCAAGCAAAGATTTATTTCATCAGTGTAGAACACGGAATCCCATCCAACAATCCTGGAGGTGATTCTAAAAAAAAAAAACAAGACAAACTAGGGAAGTCGTCCTTCAGGAATGAGAGTCTTCAAATACTGGCACTGGTCCATCAATCGGTCACACTTTGAACACTCAGGTAGAGGGGTGAGCTTCTCTTTCAGTTGCACCCTGAGTTCAACAACTTCCTCTCGGAAATGAGATGCACGGATGTCACTTCCTCTGAGCTGGCTCTCTGCTGCATGCCTCAGATCTACCTCTTTCTTCAACTGAGTATCTTTGTCCTTAAGCTGTCTTTCCATGTCTCGTATCTTCTTTTTGTAATTGGCTTCCGCTTTTTGTAATCTCAAGTGTTCATGGTGTTCTTCATCCAACATTATTTCTATCTCATCATAGGACCTCTTTTTGTTTCTTGATCTACTAGAACTTTCACCTTGTACTCCTTTGAGTTTATGAGCCAAATTCAGCCTATCAGCTCTTGCTTTGTAAAACTTCATTTGGATCTCTTGTTCATTTTCTTTCAACTGGAGATTCTCCATTAAGGCTTGTTTGTAATACTCAGCAGGCACACTCTCAGAAAGGATCAAAGGCGGTTGCTCCTGTAATGGTTCCATCCGGTCATATGGTAGCAACAAAGTCCCAACTCTTTCCTTGACCCACTCAGTGTAAGCAGGCATAGCAATTGCAAACTTCCTCCCTAAAACAGATCCATCTTTTATACCAATATTCTCCCAAGCTTTTCCCACTTGCTCCAATCTTGATGGATCGCTCCGTTTCTCAAAGTACACATTTTCAGTTATCTCGACATCTTGCGGCCTTTCATTCATGACAAAACCCAACTGACGGAGAGAAAGAACCGGGTTGTAGTTGACGCAACCCCTAGTTCCTATGAGTGGAACATTGCGAAACTCTCCACAACTCATAATGATGTTGCGCACATTAATCCTATAAGCTTGCCACTTGATATCATAAGATGTGAGCGACATGATCCTCTGAGTCCATTTGTGAGTATTCTGAGTATCCACAAACGGTCCATTGGTTGGTAGAAAAGACAAGAACCACTTGAGTAGCAACGAGAGACAACACCTAATAGCTCCACACTTACCATGCCTGCTATGTATCGCATAATAGGTGTCAGTTAACAAGGTAGGCACCGGGTTTCCTCCAATGAAAGTAGTGATTGCTGCCAGGTCCACGAAACTAGGCATACTAGGGAACAAAATAACTCCATAAATCATGACAGCCAACTGAGCGTTGAAAGCTACCTAATTTCCTTTCTTTGCTTCTTCCTTAGCCATCCTTACCAAGAACTTCAAGGGTAAGCCCACAACATCACCGCTTGGTTTCCAATTATCGCTCACTTCCTTGATGCTCAAGTAAAGAGCCTTAGCGACAACTTTGAAATCCACCTCCTTCGGCACATCCAGGTGTAGCACCTCAAATTTGCCCTCCTCATTCAGGCATTCATTTTAGGTCATTTAACATTTCATATTACATTTCATCATGTCAATCAGAATTAGCTCCAAGAGTTTGTCTTCCAAGAAGCTTGTATTCATCTGGATATCACGACAGTCAAAGTAGAGTTCCTCAAGGATTGAGATGCATTCTGGGTTTGAAGGTCTTATGGATGTTATGTATAGAAGAATTGTTCGCCTAGCGAGACCTAAGATAAACCACCAGAGTCACCTGCGCCCAGAAGGAACTTCCTGAGCAGTCATGCTCGCTAGGCGAGCAATCCTTCGCTAGGCGAAGCCCACGCTTCCTCCTTCGCTCCAGCGAACCTTGATGATATTGCTACTGGAATTGCTCGCTAACTTGCCCGCTGGATGCTCGCCTAGCGAGTAAGTGCTAGCTATGTTTTTACCCAAGTCTGGGAGTGTTTGATGGAACCTTGCCGAATTGTGCTTTGCATGCTGTTTTGAAAAAAACAAAATCCTGTCATGTTCGCTAGCTGCTCGCTAGGCGAAGACAGTAGCGAGATGATTCGCTAGCTGCTCGCTAGGCGAAGACAGTAGCGAGCGTGGCAGAAACCCATTTAATTTTCAGAGGGCCACTCATTTGGGCCCAAAAAACCATTTTAAATTATTTTAGTCTCACTCTCACTCTCACTCTCACTCTGACTCTCACACATTTCACTTCCATCTCACACAAACCCTAGCTGTTGCATTGCAAACCCTAACCGTTACATTTCAAAATCAATCAACCTCTTCAATCAGGTTTGTTCTGTCTTCATTCTTTTATGCTTTCAATGTTGTAAATTCTGTAGAATGAATCATTAGGGTTGAATTTGGGAGATTGGGTTTTTAGGTTTGCATGTATGTTTAGAATAATGCCTTGAATGTTTAATCACTTAGTTTCTGAAATGGGTACCATAGGATTTAGGGTTTTCTGAATTTGGACTGTTATCAAGGAAGAACCCAGAACCCGTAGGCATTCGCTAGCACTTCGCTAAGCGAACCTGTAGTGAAGCTTCGCTAAGTCTTCGCTAAGCAAAGCAGTAGCGATCATGACAGTAGTTGGTTTTTCTGTTTGCTCTCTAATCTGTTTTGTGTTTGTTGTGACGTGCTTTCTATTGCATCCGTGCACTTTGCACATGACGCTATTGTTGCTATGATTCTCTTGTTTGGTGCAACTCTTGATTGCACCCCATCTTGTTATTCTAACTTGTTTGTTGAGTTTTTTTGTGAGGGCTCACATGACCCTTGAAGAGATAGCTTGCTTGGTATTCCACTTTATTTGTGGGATACCATTTGGAGATTTATTCTGATTGCTTTGCTGACTTGCTTTCCTTGATGGTGTTAGCTTGAGAGATCTCTCGGTTTCTTATTTCTTTAGTTGTTGTTACTTCGGATCTTTATCCGTGTGGTAGATCTCTTGATCCCTTTTACATTTTTCCAGCATTTAACACTTTCTTAGCTGGAAGACCTCGATAGGAGGCAATGTTTTTGTGTGTTTACTTTTGTGCCCAAAGACCTCCAAGAGGAGGCACCAGTGCTAAAGACCTCCATGAAGAGGCAATTGACGGATAAAAGGGACTATTAGTCAATCCCCCGTTATTCAGTGTGTCGTTCTTTATGCTCGCGCTACGTGTAACACCCCGATAAAATAAGATAATTATTTAAATTGAGTTAATAATATATTTATTAATTTAATTAAATAATTGGAATTTTTATTATTATTGGAATAATAATTATTGGATTATTTTTATTATTATTATTGGAATAAAAGTAGAAATCAGTAAAAAGGTTCCATTTGGTAAAAAGGGTTTTTTTCACGTGAAAAGGGAAAAGAGACAGAAAGTGGAAAAAGGAGCAAGAGAACAAGGGTTGAAGGAAGGAAAAGCTTAGAGCTCAGAGATTTGCCGGAATTGACTCAGGTAAGGGGGGTTTATCGTCGTTTGATGGGTCTTATGGGATAACATGTAATGGGTAGTGATAAACCATGGATTTTGACTCTGATTTGAATGATGCATGCTGAAATTGTGAAATATTTGATGAACGAATTTAGAGGATAATTGACGAAAATTTATAGGAATTAGAGGTAGTAACGTTAGCGATTTGGGAAGCCGAATGTGTATGATCTGTAATTGATAAAACGAACGAACATGTATGAAAATTGAACTGTAGAAGGTTGGGATTGTAGAGATCTCGTAGCAGAGAAAACCCATAGCAGATCTGGAAAACTGGATTCTGGTCATACGCGTATGGCACTAGGCAATACGCGTATGGGCAGACTTGTGGTTTTTCTGAACTGTTGTTGTGCAGTTTTTGGTTGCTTAGGCTGAGTGATGTAACTTAGCTGATGTATGACGTAGTAGGGATCATTCCCGTTGTTTTGAGTAGTATAGGTATTAGTAGAGTGTGCTAATACTGTGTTTGATTATGCGGCATGATATGATATGCTTTTGTGATAAAATGTGTTGATGATGTGTGATAGTATGCATGATGCTGTGAATGTATCAGTTATGTATGCATTGTGAATAGACTGTTTTATGGCTTAGAGTGTGAGCATATGTCTATTCTTGAATGGTTGTTGTTGTTGCATTGCTAGGTGATTAGCATGCATATTGTGGCCTTTATGGTGGTAGCTAATTCCCATGGTGAGGAATTAGTGAGTAAATTATTTTGATTGTTGTTGATGTTTGCATGCTAGGTGATTAGCGTGCATAGCATAGCCCTTGGGGTGGTAGCTAATTCCCATGGTGAGGAATTAGTGAGTGAGTCACTATGTCTCAAATGAGTGGGACTAGTGAGCTTGGTAGCCGTGCCTGGATTTGGACGGTGAGGTTGAACTATATGTTCACAAATAGTCGGTACCGCATGCATGGAGTCTCATTGCATAAAATATGTATGGCGTATAATATGAATGGATGCATTCCAATATTATACGTGTGTTTGTGTTGGTGTTGAGTATTATGTTGAGTTGATGTGCTGTTACTGAATATATGTTTGGATTAGGGTGATGAAGTGTGTTAAATTACTTAACATGACATGATATTTTATAATACTTATTATATCGATTGAGGAACTCACCCTTACAACTGTTTTTCAGGTAACGAGCAGTGATTGAGTAGGAGCTAGAACTTGGAGTCTAGAGTAGTTCCTTAGTGGGTCATGCTCTGATAGATGTAACATCGGGATGGGATGTTCTAACTTGTTTTAAATGTTTTACTGTTGGTTGTGAACCATTTTACATGTAATGTGTTACGTGTTTTGATTGATTTGACTTATATCCGCTGCGATTTATGCAAATGTTTATCTGATTAAATAAAAGGCATGACTGTTATTTTGGAACATGGTGTGAAGTGATTATGTGACACCCTTAACTGCATAATTACTCTGATGTTGTATTTTGATATTTAATTAAATTATTGGGGTATTTTAGAAGGGTGTTACATTAGTGGTATCAGAGCATAGTCGGTCGAGTCGAGTCGTAATTATTCTGTTTCCCCCTATACGGGATAGGTGTTGTGTAACCCTATAAGTACTTATTGTTTTAGCTTGTTGGGTTTCAGAATAGAGATGGCTGGAAGAGGTAGAGACGATGCTGCGATTGCTGAGGCTCTGGGTATGCTAGCTGGAGTACTTGGAGGGAATCCGAATGTGGTGGGAATGGGAGCTGCTCGTCAACTGAGTGAGTTCCAGAAGAACAATCCTCCAATGTTCAAGGGAGCATACGATCCAGATGGTGCTCAGAAGTGGTTGAAGGAGATAGAGAGGATCTTCCGAGTGACTGAGTGTGCCGATAACCAGAAGGTCAGGTTCGGTACGCATATGCTGTCAGAGGAAACTGATGATTGGTGGGTGGCTACCCGCACTGAGTTGGAATCTGCTGGAAATGCTGAGATCACTTGGGCTGTGTTCAGAGAGAGATTCCTGAGGAAGTATTTTCCAGAGGATGTTAGAGGAAAGAAAGAGATAGAGTTCTTGCAATTGAAGCAGGGCAATCGGTCGGTTACTGAGTATGCTGCTAAGTTCACAGAGCTGTCAAAGTATTACACTCCCTATAATGAGGCTGCTGGAGAATTTTCAAAATGTGTGAAGTTTGAGAACGGGTTGCGTCCCGAGATCAAACAGGCTATTGGATATCAGCGGATCAGAGTGTTTTCTGACTTGGTTGACTGTTGCAGGATTTTTGAACAGGATTCCAAGGCTAGAGCAGAGAGCTATCAGCAAAGGGTTGATAGGAAAGGCAAGAATCAGAATGATCGTGGGAAACCGTATGTAGCTGGCAAAGGTTTCCAGAGACACAGTGGGATGAAGAGGCCTAGTGGGGGAGACTCTAGTGCCCCTGCTAAGTGTTTCAGATGTGGTCAGGCTGGACATCGTATCCATGAATGTACCAGTAATGAGAAGAAGTGTTTCAAGTGTGGAAAAGGTGGTCATTTGGCTGCAGAGTGCCGGTTGAAGACTGTGACTTGTTTCAACTGTGGAGAGTTGGGTCATATCAGTCCACAGTGTCCCAAGCCGAAGAGAGAGAATCAGTCGGGAGGCAAGGTCTTTGCTTTATCGGGTTCTGAGACTTCTGCAGATGATCGTTTGATCCGAGGTACGTGTTATATTAATGGCTTTCCTCTTGTAGCTATTATGGACACCGGTGCTACTCATTCCTTTATATCTTTGGATTGTGCTGTGAAACTTAAGTTAGAGATATCTGAGATGCATGGAAGTATGGTGATTGATACTCCTGCGAAGGGTTCAGTGACTACTACTTCAGTTTGTTTAAATTGTCCTTTGAGTATTTTTGGTAGAAATTTTGGAATGGACCTAGTGTGTCTTCCACTAGTACAGGTTGATGTTATCCTGGGTATGAACTGGTTGGTGTTTAACCGAGTCTATATCAACTATTTTGATAAGACTGTAATTTTTCCTGAGATTGAGGAAGGAAAGAGTTTGTTTCTATTAGCAAGGCAGGTAAATGAGGAAGTAGCAGATGGGGCGGAGTTGTTTATGCTGTTAGCGACTTTGGAGGCTAAAGATAAACTGATGATTGGCGATCTAGCCGTGGTGTGCGATTTTCCTGATGTGTTTCCAGAAGAGGTGAATGAATTACCGCCAGAGCGTGAAGTTGAGTTCTCGATTGAGTTGGTACCTGGTACTAGGCCGATATCGATGGCTCGGTACCGTATGTCTGCTGTTGAGTTAACTGAATTGAAGAGTCAGTTGGAAGATCTGTTGGATAAGAAATTTATTCGTCCGAGTGTGTCACCGTGGGGTGCACCAGTGTTATTGGTTAAGAAGAAAGAAGGTACTATGAGGTTGTGTGTGGACTACAGGCAACTGAATAAAGTGACGATCAAGAATCGGTATCCTTTACCGAGGATTGATGATTTAATGGATCAGTTGGTTGGTGCGAGTGTGTTCAGTAAGATAGATTTGAGATCTGGGTATCATCAGATACGTGTGAAAACTGAGGATATTCAGAAGACTGCTTTCAGAACAAGGTATGGACATTATGAGTATTCTGTAATGCCTTTTGGTGTGACTAATGCGCCTGGAGTATTTATGGAGTATATGAATAGGATTTTCCATCCGTACCTAGATAAGTTTGTTGTGGTGTTTATTGATGACATTTTGGTGTATTCGAAATCGGAAGAAGAGCATGCTGAGCATTTGAGAGTGGTTTTAGAAGTTCTCCGAGAAAAGAAGTTATTTGCTAAACTGTCTAAGTGTGAATTTTGGTTAGAGGAGGTTAGTTTTCTTGGTCATGTGATTTCAAGAGGTGGTGTTGTTGTTGATCCTGCTAAGATAGAAGCGGTATCTAAGTGGGAAGCTCCGAAGTCTGTTGCTGAGATTCGAAGTTTCCTTGGATTGGCTGGTTACTATAGGAAGTTCATTGAGGGATTTTCTAAGTTGGCGTTACCGTTGACGATGTTGACTAGAAAGGGGCAAGCGTTTGTTTGGGACTCAAAATGTGAAGAAGGTTTCCAAGAGTTAAAGAGAAGGTTGACTACTGCTCCTATTCTGATATTACCAAGTCCGTCGGATTTATTTGAGGTTTACTGTGATGCTTCATTGTTGGGTTTGGGTGGTGTGTTGATGCAGAACAAGCAGGTTATAGCTTATGCTTCGAGACAATTGAGGGTTCATGAGAGGAACTATCCGACACACGATTTAGAGTTGGCAGCTGTGGTATTTATTCTGAAGTTGTGGAGGCATTATTTGTACGGGTCAAGATTTGAGGTTTTCAGTGACCATAAAAGTTTAAAGTATTTGTTTGATCAGAAAGAGCTGAATATGAGACAGAGGAGATGGTTAGAATTTCTGAAGGATTATGACTTTGGTTTGAATTACCATCCGGGTAAAGCAAACGTAGTAGCTGATGCATTGAGTCGGAAATCATTGCATATGTCTATGTTAATGGTTAAGGAATTGGATTTGATTGAACAGTTTAGAGACTTGAGTTTGGTGTGTGAGAGTACTCACAATAGTGTTAAATTGGGAATGTTGAAGTTAACGAGTGGTATTCTGGATGAGATTAGAGGAGGTCAGAAATCAGATGTGCTTTTGGTTGATAAGTTGACTTTAGTAAATCAAGGTCAAGGTGGTGAATTCAGAGTTGATGAGAATGGTGTTCTGAAATTTGGTAATCGGGTGTGTATTCCGGATGTTACCGAACTTAAGAAGTGTATTCTTAAGGAAGGACATCGTAGTGGTCTGAGTATCCATCCTGGAGCTACGAAGATGTATCATGATTTGAAGAAGTTATTTTGGTGGCCGGGAATGAAAAGAGAAATTGCGAGTTTTGTTTATTCCTGTTTGACTTGTCAGAAGTCAAAGATTGAGCATCAGAAGCCGTCTGGGCTAATGCAACCGTTGACTATTCCAGAGTGGAAGTGGGATAGTATCAGTATGGATTTTGTGTCTGGTTTGCCGAGGACAATTAAGAATTTTGAAGCCATTTGGGTGATTGTTGATAGATTGACGAAATCGGCTCATTTCATTCCGATCAGAATGAATTATTCGTTAGAGAGATTACCTGAGTTGTATATTGAGAAGATTGTAAGCTTGCATGGTATTCCGTCGAGTATTGTTTCGGACAGAGATCCTAGATTTACATCGAAATTCTGGGAAGGTTTGCAGAGGGCTTTGGGAACTAAGCTTAGATTGAGTTCTGCATATCATCCGCAGACTGATGGTCAGACTGAGAGGACGATTTAGTCGCTAGAGGATCTTTTGAGAGCTTGTGTTTTGGAAAAGGGAGGTGCTTGGGATAGTTATTTACCTTTGATTGAGTTTACCTACAACAATAGTTTTCATTCGAGCATTGGTATGGCACCGTTTGAAGCTTTGTATGGTAGGAGATGTCGGACACCTTTATGTTCGTATGAGTCCGGTGAGAGTGCTGTGGTTGGACCGGAGATTGTTCAACAAACTACGGAAAAGATTAAGATGATTCAGGAGAAGATGAGGATTGCTCAGAGTCGTCAGAAGAGTTATCATGACAAGAGAAGGAAGTCACTTGAGTTTCAAGAGGGAGATCATGTGTTTCTTCGTGTTACTCCGATAACTGGGGTTGGTCGAGCTTTGAAGTCGAAGAAGTTGACACCTCGATTTATTGGTCCTTATCAGATTTTGGAGAGGGTAGGGGAAGTAGCCTATCGTATCGCTTTACCGTCGTCGCTTGCGAATTTGCATGAGGTTTTTCATGTGTCTCAGTTGAGGAGGTACATTCATGATCCGACACATGTGGTCCAAGTAGATGATGTACAGGTGAGAGATAACCTGACGGTTGAGACATCACCTATGAGGATAGAGGATCGAGAGTTGAAGCAGTTGCAGGGTAAAGAGATTGCCTTGGTGAAGGTAGCTTGGGGAGGACCAGCAGGTGGCAATGTAACTTGGGAACTTGAGAGTCAGATGAAGGAGTCTTATCCAGAGTTATTCACTTGAGGTATGTTTTCGAGGACGAAAACTCTTTTAGTGGGGGAGAGTTGTAACACCCCGATAAAATAAGATAATTATTTAAATTGAGTTAATAATATATTTATCAATTTAATTAAATAATTGGAATTTTTATTATTATTGGAATAATAATTATTGGATTATTTTTATTATTATTATTGGAATAAAAGTAGAAATCAGTAAAAAGGTTCCATTTGGTAAAAAGGGTTTTTTTCACGTGAAAAGGGAAAAGAGACAGAAAGTGGAAAAAGGAGCAAGAGAACAAGGGTTGAAGGAAGGAAAAGCTTATAGCTCAGAGATTTGCCGGAATTGACTCAGGTAAGGGGGGTTTATCGTCGTTTGATGGGTCTTATGGGATAACATGTAATGGGTAGTGATAAACCATGGATTTTGACTCTGATTTGAATGATGCATGCTGAAATTGTGAAATATTTGATGAACGAATTTAGAGGATAATTGACGAAAATTTGTAGGAATTAGAGGTAGTAAGGTTAGCGATTTGGGAAGCCGAATGTGTATGATCTGTAATTGATAAAACGAACGAACATGTATGAAAATTGAACTGTAGAAGGTTGGGATTGTAGAGATCTCGTAGCAAAGAAAACCCATAGCAGATCTGGAAAACTGGATTCTGGTCATACGCGTATGGCACTAGGCAATACGCGTATGGGCAGACTTGTGGTTTTTCTGAACTGTTGTTGTGCAGTTTTTGGTTGTTTAGGCTGAGTGATGTAACTTAGCTGATGTATGACGTAGTAGGGATCATTCCCGTTGTTTTGAGTAGTATAGGTATTAGTAGAGTGTGCTAATACTGTGTTTGATTATGCGGCATGATATGATATGCTTTTGTGATAAAATGTGTTGATGATGTGTGATAGTATGCATGATGCTGTGAATGTATCAGTTATGCATGCATTGTGAATAGACTGTTTTATGGCTTAGAGTGTGAGCATATGTCTATTCTTGAATGGTTGTTGTTGTTGCATTGCTAGGTGATTAGCATGCATATTGTGGCCTTTATGGTGGTAGCTAATTCCCATGGTGAGGAATTAGTGAGTAAATCATTTTGATTGTTGTTGATGTTTGCATGCTAGGTGATTAGCGTGCATAGCATAGCCCTTGGGGTGGTAGCTAATTCCCATGGTGAGGAATTAGTGAGTGAGTCACTATGTCTCAAATGAGTGGGACTAGTGAGCTTGGTAGCCGTGCCTGGATTTGGACGGTGAGGTTGAACTATATGTTCACAAATAGTCGGTACCGCATGCATGGAGTCTCATTGCATAAAATATGTATGGCGTATAATATGAATGGATGCATTCCAATATTATACGTGTGTTTGTGTTGGTGTTGAGTATTATGTTGAGTTGATGTGCTGTTACTGAATATATGTTTGGATTAGGGTGATGAAGTGTGTTAAATTACTTAACATGACATGATATTTTATAATACTTATTATATCGATTGAGGAACTCACCCTTACAACTGTTTTTCAGGTAACGAGCAGTGATTGAGTAGGAGCTAGAACTTGGAGTCTAGAGTAGTTCCTTAGTGGGTCATGCTCTGATAGATGTAACATCGGGATGGGATGTTCTAACTTGTTTTAAATGTTTTACTGTTGGTTGTGAACCATTTTACATGTAATGTGTTACATGTTTTGATTGATTTGAGTTATATCCGCTGCGATTTATGCAAATGTTTATCTGATTAAATAAAAGGCATGACTGTTATTTTGGAACATGGTGTGAAGTGATTATGTGACACCCTTAACTGCATAATTACTCTGATGTTGTATTTTGATATTTAATTAAATTATTGGGGTATTTTAGAAGGGTGTTACATTAGTGGTATCAGAGCATAGTCGGTCGAGTCGAGTCGTAATTATTCTGTTTCCCCCTGTACGGGATAGGTGTTGTGTAACCCTATCAGTACTTATTGTTTTAGCTTGTTGGGTTTCAGAATAGAGATGGCTGGAAGAGGTAGAGACGATGCTGCGATTGCTGAGGCTCTGGGTATGCTAGCTGGAGTACTTGGAGGGAATCCGAATGTGGTGGGAATGGGAGCTGCTCGTCAACTGAGTGAGTTCCAGAAGAACAATCCTCCAATGTTCAAGGGAGCATACGATCCAGATGGTGCTCAGAAGTGGTTGAAGGAGATAGAGAGGATCTTCCGAGTGACTGAGTGTGCCGATAACCAGAAGGTCAGGTTCGGTACTGTAGCGGTGTATTCGTCGCTATATGATCTATTGGTTAAATCACAAGCAATGTATACAATGAATATAGAGTCGCCACCGCACTTTTATTTATCCTAAGGACTGGTTAAAAAGCGAACAAAAACCTAAGAAGTTTTACACGTAGAAAACTAATGAAAAGATCAGAGAATCGGGGTAAGGGGTAAATTACGCAAAGGGAAGGTGTTAGGCATCCAATGCGTCCTAGGTACTCCTAGGGAGCCCTTTTCACACTTTGTTGTTTGAAAATTATTATTTGTCATGACATAAGTATTGTGCAAACATGATTGGGATGATGAGGAAAGAATGTACAAATTAATTATTTTTGTGTTTGAACGGATGAACCCGTTGCCTACGTACCTCCCATCAAAGGTGAGGATCAAAACGCCGTAGTTCGGCTAAAAGATTTCCAAAAGTTTGTGAGTTCATTTTAAAACAATAGCACTAAAGGTTCTTCATTATCAATGGGAGAAAACTCGACCTAGACCAACATCCACCATGCGAGGATAGCTTCGACGTACTAGAGGGGTTAACCCTGTTTTCAGTACGGAAGTCTTATTGTCGACTCACTAAGGATAGGGTGAGGTTTACATCAACCACAATGAGAATTGAAACCTATGGCTAATGCATGAAAAGATTAACAAGAATGGACAAAGCCAAAACATTTGAGTGAGTGAAATTAATGGATTAGGATTATTCACAAAAGGAGTCAAAGTATGATTAAGATTGATTCAAAGAAGTATTTACAAAATGGAATTTGAAAAATCATGGACTTAAGGTCCAAGTTTCTAATTTGAAAAGGGGTGAGAATGTTTGCACAACACTTATTTCAAGTTTTAAAAGTATGTGTGAAAAGGTTTAAGACACAATGGGATGAATGGATAATGGAAGAGTGAATGTAAAACCTCTTAGGAGGGTCCACCTCTTGAAATCATATAGAAGATGATTCAAGTGGGTCCTTAGGAATAGGCTACAGATGAGCAATGATATGAACATGGTAACGGATGAAAGTAAGCAAAAGCGGATACTGGATGCCACTCAATGGTCTTATACCTGTCTCCTAAAACAAGTAAGGATATCAGAAGCCACTCTATGGACTTATACTAATCTCCATCAGAATAAAACAAAAACGAAACAGGGAAGTCAACTGCCAATCTATCTGGACTTATGTTAACCTCCACAGTATGATCCTAGGAATACAAATGCCACATCACAGGGACTTACAATGAATCCTCACATACAACAACAATGCTCTAACAAAGAGCAAAGAAGATATGAGTGACCAATGAGGTCTTACACTCTATCTCTTCCATGTCATGGGAACAGATGCCAACTCACAGGGACTGATAACTGGTTCCTCAATGGGAAAACATCAATGTCACAAGGACAAAAGAAATGATCATGCACTAATGGCAAACAAAGATGATAAACGCACAACGGCAATCAATGATAGTAAATGCACAATGGCAAACTCAAGTAATCATGTATGAATGAATTAAGTAATCAATCACATAAATTCAAGTAGCACACGCTATAACCATTCAATTAGGCTCAAGCAAAAGGGTTTGACTATGAAAGTCCACTGTAAGAGGTAAGTGTCGCTCTTAACCTTGCCATTGAAGGGCTAAGGTGAAGCAGATGAAAGGATATGAGGGGTGTGCCTCATTGCTTCTATCTCATGTCCGAGAGAGCATGTAAATATAAGAATGTGGGGGAGTTCAGAAAGATGGAACTCTTTCCCCAATTAGACTCGATAGGTCTTGGGTTTGGATCTCGATGCTACAACCATGTAATGGGAGCAAGGAGAAGACACACAGAATAGTGGGAGATAGGCTACATATCTCTTATATCCACCAATTGCCTCGAATGAGGACTTTTCCTGCTTGGGACAAATATAAACACACACAAGCAATGCCTCTTAAGGAGGACTTCAGACAGTTTGCCCGGCCAAATAACGGGCCGGGTCTCCAGACTACATGAAGAAGAAGGTTCTATACCTCAATGCCAATTGCTTATAAGCAAAGCAATGCAAGTTCTTAAGAGAACTAAGCAACTAAGCGTACCTGAAAAAGTCAAACAGAATCAGCATCCCAACATAAACAAAACAATAACATAAGAATCAACCAATGTACAATCAAACAATAATGTGCAACATGTGCATGGCACAAGGATCAAGTGAACCAAGCCCTACAAAACAAACAATTGGTCAAAAGATTTCAACTCAATTATGCATCAACCTCCTTAAGGCATTAGCTTTTTAACCTGAAAAGTCAAAGTCAAGCTCAAACATAAGTAACAAGACCACTAGGCCAAGCCTAGGGTCCAAAGGATGAAAAAATCCTAAAACAGCAAGTAAATCATAATCAAAACCAAGATATTTCAATTACAAAGGGATCCCAATTGGTCTCATATCCAAACCATACACCAATTTCATTTTATGTGCAATCTAAGTCAAAGTAAGCAATGTTGAATCACATATGCACAACCAGAATAATTACATCCAAAAAAATATCAAAACAGCATAGAAAATTCCACAAATATTATATCCTAAACAGAGGACATTCAACAAGCTACATGTCAATTTTCATGCCATTTGGACTAGTGGAACTATGTCAATCAATTCAACATGTCAAAGCATGCAAAAACACCACCAAAATAGGTCACAACATGTACACTAACTTCAATCAAATGGTAAACAGTGATAGTACATGGGAAATGGATGGGACCAAAGCCAAATGAAAGATACACATGTCAGGAACTACTCTACCAATTTTCATATTCATAGGGTTAGGGATGAGGATATGGCAACATGCTAAAAAATGTTACACAAACAAAGCCCTAAAAATGCTAAGCAGCAAACAAAAATCCAAATTAATTAGAAAATGGATTATTAAAATCCACAAAAATTCATGTTGAAAGTTAACACATACATTGCATCTCATGCAAAAAATCAGGGCCATAGGCCCGAGGGAAGCATGGAAAAGTAATTCATGAAGTCAGCATAGCATAGTGTGACACATATTGTCACACTCAAAAAGAATAATTCATATCTACCAATCCAGAGGTCGAAAAATTACAAATGATATACCAAAATCTCCATAAATGTGTCAAGAATCACCATATGAAATTTCATTAATTTTGGATAATGTATGAGCATTTGGTGATTAAAATGGTAAAACATATGAATATTGCACACATGATGAACATCCCTATGCCAATTAAATTTTCTACCAGGCACAACTTAAATTTCTATGCCTAAAAAAAAGTAGATTAAAATTAGGATTCAACAAAAAAAATCCCAATTAATTTGGACTTAAATTGAATTTTATATGAATTTTGCAAGATTTGTTAATTATTGTAATAATTATTTAAGTGTAATAATGAATTAATTGAAATTATTTTCAGCAGTGGCAGAACCGTAATAACGCGCCAGCCTTGCCAAAAACGCATGGGAACGGATTGAAAGCTGGAAATTTTCCAGAATTTTTAATCTTCCTCGCGTGTTCTTCGCTCTTCCATTTGCAGCTTCGGCTTAGAACTTTTTTCAACGAAAATACACGAGCCATATACCGTTGGAACCGGTGTTCGACGTAGATCATGAATATGCTAACGAAATCGTCCAGAAGTTAACGCACAAAAAGATTCGATCAAAAGAAGTTTTGACGTACAAACTTAAATTCATGATATCTTGATGATTACTCAATGAAATTACGCGATTCAAACGGCAAAATGTTCTACATTCAACGCACTACAAGATTCATGCAACAATTGAAACAATTAGAAGGTTCGAAAATCTCACCTTCTTGAAGCACGGTGTGAAATCCTTGCGTATTTTGATCCAATTCACGAAAACAGATGGAGTGTGATGATTATGAAGATGTTTGGTGAAGAATTCACAGCTCAACCGTGCATGATCATGAAGAATTTTCCACTTGCCATTGATGGAGTGAAGCTTGGACAGTTGGAATTTTCACGTGTTCTTGCTTCAATTCTTGAAAACAGAAGTCAAATATTACCTGCACATGAAGGATCAAACAAAAACTTGCAAGAACAATGGTGAATTTTGATGAAATGGCGAAAAAAAATGCTTATGTGAAAAATGTGAAAAATGGAGAAAAAGTGAGAGAATTTGGAGATTTTTTGGATGAATCTGAAAATTGTGATTGTAAATTGTGATTAGTGTTGTAGTTTCTGTTAGAGATTATCTATATATACCAAGCTCCTAATCCAACTATAAACATGATTAGTGAAAAAATGGTAATTAGTGAAAATTGGCTTATGTGTGAATTTGGCCCTTATGCCCTTCCTCTAAACCAGTCCATATCAGTCCAATTTTTTGATTCAAGCAAGTCCAAAATATCATATATGATGTGTAGAAACAAGTCCCCTCTCCATTGACCATGTACTTTGCAAATTCACCATGTCATGGTAATGTCATGCAATTTCAAGTCCATTTCAAAAGCTAGATATCAAACCATGGGGCCTAGGCATATTATGATTATTCCAACAATTTTCAAATGCCATTCATGAGGTGTTGCAAAAATCCCCACTCAAAAATTCCAATTATTTCACAAGTTGGACGATTTTACCCCTGGTTCATTTAACAGTCCAGTTGAAATTTGACCTTTTGCATTGAGCACTTTTGGAAAAATCCAATTATGCACCATGAAAGTACATATTAAATGGAGTTTATGCATATAAAGAACTTGCAATTTGGACAATCCATGTAGAAGTTATGGCCTCCTGATTACGGGTCTTTTTTGAAATTCACTGGACCATAACTTGACAACCATACATGGGATTTTCAAGTTCTTGGACTTTTTGGAAATGTGAGAACAAGATCTTCAACTTTCATGTTGGACAAAATTCCATTTGAAGCTCGTATCATGATGTAAATTTGAGGAGCAAAACTTTCCACTTTGGGCAGGTGAAATTACAAGTCATTTCCATTTTAGGAAACTCTTTGTCTGACTTCAAATCCTTCAACCTTGACCTTTGAAATATCAAATGAGGCTTGTATGGACATGAATGAGGTCTTTCTAACCATCTCACACCTTCCAATCCCCGATTAAATGCACAGTTGACCACAGTTAACTTTTGTTGACTTTTCTTGACTGGGCCATGTTTTGATGAATTCCAAGCCTCTTTCACATGGGATCTTGCTTCCAAATGATATCACAAGTTATATGAACTCTTAATGAATGATCATGGTGTCCAAATTCTTCAAGAATGGTCACCATCTATTGCTCAATGCCTGATTTAGACTGTTTGACTGATGATTGCTTCAGCTGCAAGAAACAAGGTTAGATGACAATATTTTTGTACTTTTGGTTAGTAAACATATGAAAAGCAATGATATACAAATGCAATACATGCTTGGTGATCAAGAACCACACTCACAAGGTATCCCACCCACTAGGAGGGAAGCTAGGGTATGCAATGATCCTTGAGGCCATGATATGATATGATATGGGCCATGAGGGATCTTAGGGCCAAAATTGGGGTCTTACAGATGCCCCTATTTAAGGTCATTCTAGCCGGAGAAGTGAAGTTTAGAAATCTTCATCTCGACGCGGTAGAATGGGCTTAAATAATAGTAATGAGACGAATTTTGGTCCCTAAGAGACCTCATGATGCAAGTGTCTGCATGTAAAAGACACAAACTCTGTGGGGATATATTTCGCACAGAAGAAAATACGATCCATTGGAGTAATACACTCACCAGGAACAGAGACTCTAATAAGACTCTTATGGGGATAATCAAGAAAAAAATGCGTGAGCAGGACACGGCTTTGATTAGTGAAATGACAAAACTGACACAGCGTGAACTAGACACGACTCCGAGTGGGGATAACAGACATCGGACTGGAGAACTTGCTGGGGAAGCAAAGGACTCACACCGGGGAATAAAGAATTCCAGAGGAAAACAAATCCATTGGAAAGACATAAGCTGACTCAACTTATCCAGAAAGGATACTTCGGATAAAAATCCGGACTCGGACCAGGAAAGGATTCACATAGAACCTCCCTGCCGGGAAATGCATATACTGAGGAATAAACACCCATATAGCAAAGGGTAAAAATCACCAAAGGAAACTCCGCAGGGGAATGTCTAACACAGAGACTCTCCTGGGAAAGCAACAAGAAATGAGGTGTCACCGATATAAGGGTAACAAACTCAAGAAGAATGAATATCTAAGACCGGTATAAGGGTGAGAGATATCAATCAACCAACATCTGAGAAAGACCAACAAAGGGTATAAAACTCAGGAAAATCTAACTCCACAGGGGACCAAGGTCATAATAGGGAGTAGAAAGGAGGGAACACCAGGGATACCGAGGTATATAATAGGTGACCGACCGAAAAAGTGAATTGGTATATATGCCAAGACACTCATCATCCGAAAGGAAGGCTTGAAAAAGCAAAATCGACTTAGAGGATGGACATTCGAATCCACAACGGGAAAACGAATCTTACTCAAACTGGGGACACAAACCCAAAGAGCGCATGAGATATAATATCCATTACCGGCAGACCGTGGATAAGAATACTCGCATGAGATATATTATCTATTACCGTCAGAACGTAGATAATAAACTCGCATGGTAAGAAACACCAGAGATACCGAAGTATATAATAGGTGATCTACCGAAAACGTGAATTGGTATATATGCCAATACACACATCCGAAACACAAACAGGTTAAAGGATGAAATATTCGATTCTACAAAGAATACGAATCTTGCTCAGCTGGGGAAAATCAACAAAGGATTCCAACTAAAGAGCGCATGAGACATATTATTCATTACCGGCAGACCGTGAATAATATACTCGAAAGGAAAAGACACCAGAGATACCGAAGTATATAATAGGTGACTAACCAAAAAAGAGAGAGACAATCGATACCGAGCATCCGGGTAAACGAAAGACAACTCAAAGGATAAATTGCAAGCATCCGGCAATTACCCAACAACAAGAATATTCGACTCCGCAAAGGGAAATAACGAATCTTACTCGACCAGGGAAACACAAAAGGCTTCACCTGAAGAGTGCATGAGATATATTATCCATTACCGGCAGACCGTGAATAATATACTCGAATGGGAGATTATCCTTAACCGGGTTGTAGGTTGTTTATAGGATAAAATCCGAAAACGTGAATTGGTTTGTGTTCCAAAACACTCATCACCCTGAAGAAAGCTAGAACAGCAGACTTGTTTATAGGATGGACATTCGATTCCACAAGGAATGCGAATCTTACCCTGCGGATAAAACAATCAAAGATTGACTCGAGAGTGAACGAGATATAATATCCATTACCGTCAGAACGTGGATAGAATACTCACATGGAAGATTATCCTGAACCGGGTTGTAGGTTGTTTGTAGGATAAAATCCGAAAAGAAAGGCATTGGGATACCAAATTAGGTATATAATGATGACCAGTCAAAGGGAGCAACAGACATTACCAACAAGAGGGTAAATGAAAGAAGACTCGCTGGGATACATTGATGAAAATCAATGATCCGGGTAACACAATCACTGACAAAAGGTGAAAGGACCTGCTGGGGATAAAATTGCTAACATACGGCAATTATCCACGAAAGACTTACTGGGGATATAAGTGCTGATCTGAGCAACTTATCCAAGCAAAGGAAAATCAACATCAAGAACTAGATGAAGATATCCACAAAGAGGGAATTGTCATCGGTTGGGATGAACAACAAAGTTAACTCTGCAAGGAGAGAACAGGGGTTTACAACTACCGGTTTGTAGGTAGAAAAAACCGCAAAGATAGGACTTACGACTGCTGGTTTGTAGGCAGAGGGCCAAAAGATGGTGGAGGTGACCACAAAATTAGGGTTTACATCTACCGAATACGAGGTAGAAGACCAACAACTCCGCGTGGGGATAGAATAAATCACAAATCCGCACGGGAAACCAAAATAGGGTTTATAACAAACCACAAACTGCTGGAGAGTAGGAAAATAGGATTTACGACTACCGGTATGAGGGTAGAAAACCAAAACTCTGGCTGGAGAATAAAAGGTGTATAACCACAAATTCTGCCAAGAAAGCCAGGAAAGATAGGACTTGTAACTACCGGTATCAGGGTAGAGGCCAAAATCGACTCTTGCGGAGGAATGAAAGGTATATAACCACAAATTCCGCCAAGAGGAAAGGAACAATAGGACTTACAACTACCGGTATAAGGGTAGAGGCCCGAAATTCCGCTGGGGATAAAAATCACCACGGGGAAACACAAGAAACAGACGACAAACGTCAATTCAGGAAAGATCCGAAAAGACAGACTGAATCAAGACACGTCCTAATGAGGATATAACTCAAGTAGGAACCTTCATCCCAATATATGTGCTGGGAGGAAACGGAAGAAACCGTCATCCACGAGGGTATATCTCAGTGGGGAACTGCAGAAGGACAGACAGACACTTTCTGCTTATGGGCTGACTCTATATGGAGAGATTTAACACCCGACATCTGCTTAGGAAGATCTATAACGATCTATATCACCATAGCAGGGAACAACAAACAAAGGATATATGGCAAAAATGCAACATGAATATCTGAATGTTTCATGAATATGCATGAATATGCGTGATTTATGTTTGATGAATGCTGACAAAACAGACATTTCTAACACAACAGGTCAGGAATCAAACGTCCGGTATTACACTTCCAGGGGAAAACCAACTGGAAAGCCAATTCTGCTGGAGATCTACATGCCATAAAGCAAAGATCTGCGGGTACTGCTGGGAAGCAGAAGCAAAAGAATCAGGGATATCTGGAGAATACCAAATCTCCGAGCAATGGATCAGCGATCGTCCCAACTGGGGCACAGAAAGTCACAACAGGCAAAGAGCCACCAAGACGAATCTGTTGGGGAACAAGAGAATCTCAAAGTCCTGCAGGGGATCCTAGCAAACACTGCTATGGAAACAGATCCAACATAACTCCATTGGGGAACAACCCACTGAGGGAGCAAAGGTCACCGGATATAGTTTGGCTGCATAAGCAACTCTACTGGGGATATCATCAACTACTCTCTTGGGGAACAACCCACCGAGGAAGGAAAGCACCAAACAAGTAGATTCTGCAACAAATCACTCTACTCGGGGCGAACACACATCTGATGGATCACATCAGCAGATTCTGCAACAAAATCCGCTCTACTAAGGATCTAAAAGTAATCAGGAAATCAATACAATCTCTGGATGACGGAGCTATCAACCGACCATACCGGGGATTGAAAGAGGTTCAACAGGCAATACTGCCACAACAACCGCTTTGCAGACAAATGCTGGAGAAAGTTGGATGAAAATACGGGGATATCAACCCAATCAACCACGGAGTAGGAAAATAAATCCTGCTCTGCTGAGAATAACAACCATTCTGATAGAGAGAAAGTAAACAACTCCACTGACGACTTTGCCGGGGAAAAGGTAAGGTATCGGGTATCAAACCACTGACTTACCGAGTCTTCCAAAAGGAAAGCGACCGTGCTGAGAAAACAGACAAATCCGCTGGCAACTGCGCTGGGGAGAGTGACAACAACTCTGCTCGCGACTTTGATAGGGATATCAATAACAGCTCTACTGTGCCAAGGAGACAAATAAAGTCTGGGGATAGGGATCCACTGGAGAAAGTGGCGAGGCACCAAGGTGGCAAACCATCAACCGCCGAATCTTCCACTAGGGAATCATCCATGCTGGGGAAAACTGCTGCTGGAGAAAACTGATTCTTCAACAACACTCTGCTTAGGGAACAACCCCACCAACAACTCGACTTGCAATTATGCTGGCAATTCACTTGGGGAGAAATACGGGATACGGAGATACCAACCCACTAACCACAAAATTTCTGAACAGCTGAGCAATCAAGCCGGGGAGAGACTACTGCTGGAGAACAGACTGAGTCTTCAATATACCATTCTGCTTCGGGGAGCCAAAATCCACAGAAGCTCTACTTAGGGAACAACCCCAACAACAAATCTCTGCTTGGGGAACAACCCCAACAACCAAATCTGGAGAAGAAGGATACAAACCAAACTAGGAATATGAACAAATGTATTACCTGTTGGAAACCATGCCACCCTTGGGAGAGCACTGAGAAATTCTTTGAGCATCCTTTTATCATTTGTGAATATTCACTTTGTTTAGAACAATAATTTTGAAAATTTTTGTTTTTAAAACAATGATATTTTTATCAATTAAAACATGCAAAACATTTGTTGAATTGAAACAAATAAGAGTGCAAATAATTGGATAAAAGCTCAAATTTATTTAATGGAATGGTAGTCTGCAAATGGCAAGACTCCATAGATCTGTACAAATTTGAAATCAGTGATATATATTGGAAGAGGGCTACATTGAACATAATGATCCTTTCTCTACCAATTTGAATCTCGATGTATTCGAAGCTTCGGTTGACGACGAATCGAGAATCCTCTGACGAGTAGACAGCTGGTGACCAGAAAGTCTTGTCAGGATGCAGTTACTTGCCAAATCCCTAATTTTTGCCTAGATTGCCCCAGGGTGAGGTACTCAATCTATCGGGATGCAAATATGCTTTTTTATCAAGTCTCTAACTTTTGCCTAGATCACCCATGCGGGTTCTCCATCGAGACGCTCATTTTTGCCTAAGCCGCCCTTTCGGGTTTTCAACTTAGCGAGTAATTCTGTTTTTTCATTTGCATATACTTTTTTTTTTAGGCAAAGTATCTCTTAACTGCATCCGAATTCACGGGACGAGTGAAATCCTCCCCATCCATTGTTGTAAGCATCAAAGCACCACCTGAAAAGGCTCTCTTAACAACATATGGACCCTCGTAGTTTGGAGTCCACTTGCCCCTGGAATCGGGCACGAAAGACAAAACTTTCTTGAGCCCGAGGTCACCTTCTCGGAACACACGAGGCTTGACCTTCTTATCGAATGCTTTCTTCATTCTCTGCTGATACAACTGACCATGACACATGGCAGTCAATCGCTTCTCTTCAATCAAATTCAGTTGGTCATAACGACTCTGAACCCATTCAGCATCAGTCAACTTGGCTTCCATCAAGACTCTCATTGATGGGATCTCCACCTCTACTGGGAGAACAGCTTCCATGCCATACACAAGAGAAAAAGGGGTTGCCCCTGTTGAAGTGCGTACAAATGTACGATATCCATGCAAAGCAAATGGCAGCATCTCATGCCAATCTTTGTACGTGACAGTCATCTTCTGGATAATCTTCTTGATATTCTTATTAGCAGCTTCAACAGCCCCATTCATCTTAGGTCTGTAGGGAGAAGAATTATGGTGTGCAATTTTGAATTCAGCGCACAACTCATCCATCATCTTATTATTCAGATTAGATCCATTATCAGTAATGATCCTCTCTGGCACACCATAACGGCAAATCAGCTGGTTTTTGATGAACTTTACAACCACCTGTCTAGTCACATTCGCATACGAAGCGGCTTCAACCCATTTGGTGAAGTAGTCGATTGCTACGAGAATAAACCTGTGTCCGTTGGACGCTTTCGGCTCAATCATGCCGATCATGTCGATTCCCCACATGGAGAAAGGCCATGGTGATGAAATCACATTCAGAAGTGTCGGAGGAATATGAATCTTATCCGCATAAACTTGACACTTGTGACATTTCTTCACATATTTGCAACAGTCAGACTCCATTGTCAGCCAATAGTAGCCTGCTCTCAACATCTTCTTAGCCATAGCATGCCCATTGGAATGAGTACCAAATGAACCCTCATGGACCTCAGTCATCAACAGGTTTGCTTCGTGTCTATCCACGCATCTGAGCAAAACCATATCAAAATTTCTTTTATACAGCACTTCACCACTGAGGTAGAAACTGCCGGACAACCTTCTCAAAGTTTTCCTATCTTTCACAGATGCCCCAGGCGGGTAGACCTGGTTCTGGAGGAAATTCTTGATATCAAAATACCAAGGCTTGTCATCATTGACTTCTTCAATTGCAAATATGTGGGCTGGTCTATCCAAGCGCATCACAGTAATATTGGGGACATCATTCCACCATCTGACCACTATCATGGAAGCAAGCGTAGCAAGAGCATCTGCCATCCGATTATCCTCTCGAGGAATATGGTAAAATTCAACTTTTGTGAAGAAAGTTGAAATCCTTCTTGCATAATCTCTGTATGGAATGAGACTTGGCTGATTCGTCTCCCATTCACCCTTGATCTGATTAACAACTAGGGCCGAATCACCATAAACATCAAGATACTTGATTCTTAAGTCAATGCATTCTTCAAGTCCCATAATACAGGCTTCATACTCAGCCATATTATTCGTGCATTTGAAATTTAGCCTTGCTGTAAATGGAATATGAGAACCTTGAGGATTAATGATCACTGCCCCAATTCCATTTCCATATTGATTAACAGCGCCATCAAACACCATCGTCCATCTGGAACCAGGCTCTGGGCCTTCATCAAGTGTAGGCTCATCGCAATCTTTCATCTTCAAATACAGAATCTCCTCGTCAGGGAAGTCATACTGAACTGACTGATGATCTTCAATTGGCTGGTGCGCTAGATGGTCAGCCAAGATACTACCTTTGATAGCTTTCTGAGCTCGATACTCGATATCATACTCAGACAATAACATCTGCCAACGGGCAATCCTCCCAGTTAAAGCAGGCTTCTCGAAGATATACTTAATTGGATCCATTCTGGATATCAACCAAGTTGTATGATTTATCATGTACTGGCGCAAACGCTTAGCAGCCCAAGCCAAAGCACAGCACGTCTTCTCAAGCATAGAGTACCGAGACTCACAATCCGTAAACTTCTTACTGAGATAGTATATAGCAAATTCCTTCTTCCCTGATTCATCTTGTTGACCGAGTACACAGCCCATTGAGTCTTCAAGAACAGTCAAATACATAATCATAGGTCTTCCTTCCACGGGCGGAGACAAGATCGGAGGTTCAGACAGATACTCTTTGATACTGTCGAAAGCTTTCTGGCAATCCTCGGTCCAATCATGAGACTGATCTTTCCGAAGGAGCTTGAATATCGGCGCACATGTGACAGTCATGTGGGATATAAATCTGGAAATATAGTTCAAGCGGCCAAGAAAACCTCGGACTTGCTTTTCAGTTTTGGGTGCAGGCATCTCTTGTATTGCTTTGACCTTTGCAGGATCAACTTCAATACCTTTCTCGCTGACAATGAAACCCAATAACTTTCCGGAACGGACTCCGAAAGTACATTTGTTCGGATTCAGGCGGAGTCTAAACTTCCTCAAACGCTGAAAAAGCTTCAACAAATGCTCAACATGTTCAACATCCGTTCTGGACTTAGCAATCATATCATCAACATAGACCTCTATCTCCTTGTGCATCATGTCATGAAACAAGGTAGTCATGGCTCGTTGATACGTGGCTCCGGCGTTCTTCAAACCGAAGGGCATCACTCGATAACAGAATGTTCCCCAAGGTGTGATGAATGTTGTCTTCTCCATATCCTCTGGTGCCATCTTAATTTGATTATAACCGGAAAATCCGTCCATAAAGGAAAAGACTTTGAATTTAGCTGTATTGTCTACCAACATATCAATGTGTGGTAGAGGAAAATCATCTTTTGGACTAGCTTTATTCAAGTCTCTATAATCAACGCACATACGGACTTTTCCGTCCTTCTTAGGAACAGGCACAATATTGGCCACCCACTGAGGATATGTAGAAGTCACCAGAAACCCCGCATCAATTTGCTTCTGAACTTCCTCTTTGATTTTCACCGCCATATCTGGATGAGTTCTTCTGAGCTTCTGCTTTACAGGCACGCACTCAGGCTTCAAAGGCAGGAAATGTTGCACAATATCGGTATCTAAACCCGGCATGTCTTCATATGACCAAGCGAAGATATCTGAATACTCTCGTAGCAAACTGATCAAATCCTTCTTGACAGACTCTTCAAGAAGTGCCCCAATCTTCACTATGCGAACACAATCCTCAGACCCCAAGTTGACTGATTCCAAGTCTTCTAGATGCGGCTGAATGATCTTCTTCTCTTGCTCAAGGAGACGGGTAATCTCATCAGGAATTCCTTCAACATCATCTTCCTCTGCCTCGAATACAGGGAATTCAAAGTTGGGAGATGGCATTGGATCATTATGTTCAATGGGTTTTAGAATCAACCTGCATAATGATTTTGGTTAATAAAAAACTTTTAGCATTTAAACAAGCAAACCATTATGCAGATGAAAAGGTTGTTTTTATTCTTGTTTTTATGGGCTTTTTGTGATCACTGATTTCATGAAAAACAAAAAGTGAAAACAAATGGAAAAACAAATGCTTGACAATGCATTAATTGAATGAAAACATCATTGTATATATGAGCCAAACAATGTCATCACTTCTCCTTTTGGCATGGGAGAAGGGTTTTAAACAAAGTGAGCATATTTACTCTGATCTATGGATAACTGTAGGAACATCCACAGCGACCCAATTGTGGCAGACACCACCAGGAATAACAAAATTGCTCGTATCCTCTGCATCTTCTTCAATGATAGCAGCAACTTCCTCTTCAACAGACTGATCATCATGGATGAATCCTCCACTTGTGAACAGACCTTGCTCATTATATGCCCCAGAACAATAGCCAATGCCAGCCCGGGATTTATTACCTTCCAGCTCGATCACCTTCCCTAAACCAGCGACTGCACCACATTCAATGGCCAGTTTTGCATCACGGTAGGAAGCGAATGAAGGAGACTTCTTCTCAATCGGTTCATCAATAGATAAAGCTTGGAAAGGAGTTCCAACTTCATCCTCTGCATCGATATATGAGAAGGAAGACAGGTGGCTAACCAGGAGAGCCTTTTCTCCCCCTACCACAACCAGTTTCTTATTCTTAACAAACTTCAGCTTCTGGTGTAGGGTGGATGTCACGGCGCCAGCCTCGTGAATCCATGGTCTGCCAAGGAGACAACTGTATGATGGGTGGATGTCCATTACCTGGAAGGTAACTTGGAAATCACTTGGGCCTATCTTGATAGGGAGATCAACTTCCCCTATCACGGTTTTGCGCGACCCATCAAAAGCTTTCACAACAACCCCACTCTGCCTCATAGGAGGACCTTGATATGACAATCTGGAGAGTGTGGATTTTGGCAACACATTAAGAGATGATCCAGTGTCCACCAACACGTTGGACATAGCATCGGATTTACAGTTCAGAGATATGTGTAGAGCCATGTTGTGGTCTCTTCCCTCCTCAGGGAGATCAGCGTCACTGAAACTCAAAGTGTTGCAAGCAGTGATGTTTGCAACGATACTATCAAATTGTTCAATAGTGACGTCGTGATCAACGTACGCCAAGTCCAATACTTTCTGCAGAGCCTCCCTATGGGGTTCTGAATGCAACAGCAAGGATAGTATGGAGATTTTGGATGGCGTTTGTAGAAGCTGGTCTACAACATTATATTCGCTCTTCTTGATGAGCCTCAGCATCTCATCAGATTCTTCATTCGAAATGCCACTCGGGCCAGCTGAAGAAGTAGGAGTTTTTTGTGTTGAGGAGGGTCTGGCGACATCAAGTGCCGGATTCTGACTATTGACAGCAGTCCCAACTGGACGCTCAGAAGACTCTGAAGCAACAGGTGCCTTAGCAGGCGCAGAGAATACTCGACCACTCCGAGTCAGGCCGCTCACATCGGCAATATTGGTAACAGCAGTTGATGGCAAAGGCACTTCCACCCCATCTTGCACGGCAACTGGGTTGTACCTGAATGGCACAGCTTTATCAGAGGAGTATGGCACAGGGTCGGCAGGCTTAATCACAAGGGAAGGAGAAGTCTTCGGCTTGCTGCTATCATAGCGAATAACAACAGGCTCGGGCAGCTTGAACACTGGAGATATAACATTAACCTCAGGTTCATCCTCGTCAACATTGCGATTCTGGAGAATCTCAATGGTTCCTTCGTCTAACAGTTCTTGCAATTCTCGGCGTACCTGATTACAACCCAGACGGTTCACCGAACAGATACGGCACTTATCGTGGTCATGTACCATGTGGCTATACTGGCACAGCAGGCGATGTAACTCCACCAACGATTGTCGAATATGACTAACATATTTGACTTTGTATTTCCCAGGGCATCCCTGGACCATATTTACAGATTTCCCATGCGAAGGCAATGGGTTTTTGGTAACATTTGGGCCCGAATCTTCGAAGCTCAAAATTCCACATCTCATCAGGTCTTGAACCTTTGTCTTGAGTGGATAACAGTTTTCGACGTTATGGCCAGGGGCACCGGAGTGATAAACGCAGTGTTGATCCGGTTTGTACCACCATTGTGGATTAGCAGGAATAGCAGGAGGATCCCTGGGAGTTACCAATTTCCTCTCCAACAAGGAGGGATAAAGCTCTGCGTATGACATGGGGATAGGATCGAAGCTGATCTTTTTCCGGTCATAACTCAAATTGGCTTGATTTGTTGTGCTTCCACGAGGCTGGTAGGCCTGTTGCTGTGGACGTTGCTGTTGCTGATATTGTGGTTGATACTGTTGCTGCTGATATTGCGGAGAGTTGTCTTTGAAGACAGGAGCAATATGGGCCACCTGGTGCTGATGACCTGCACGACGTGCTGGTTTCCTCTGAACCGGAGGTTTCCTTGATCTATGGGACTGCACAGCATGTGCTTCCCCATCCTTCTTCTTAGCAAACGAGCCATACCTCTTGCTAGAAGAGCCTTCATCCTTGGCCAAACGTCCTTCACGGACACCCTCTTCAAGTCTCATCCCCATATTCACCATCTCGGTGAAGTCTGAGGGAGCACTAGCCACCATTCGCTCATAATAAAATGAGCTAAGAGTTTTAAGGAAAATCTTAGTCATTTCTTTCTCCTCAAGCAGTGGAGTGATCTGCGCTGCAAGCTCTCGCCACCTCTGGGCGTACTCTTTGAAAATCTCTTTATCCTTCTGCGACATAGACCTGAGTTGATCTCTGTCAGGCGCCATATCGACGTTATATTTATATTGTTTGGCGAAAGCCTCGCCAAGGTCATTGAAGGATTGGATGTTGGCACTATTCAGGTTCATGTACCAACGAAGCGCAGCACCAGACAAGCTGTCCTGGAAGTAGTGGATCAAAAGCTGATCGTTGTCAGTCTGAGTTGACATCTTCCTGGCGTACATGACCAGGTGTGCAAGAGGACAGGTGTTCCCTTTGTATTTTTCAAAGTCAGGAACTTTGAATTTTATTGGTATTTTTACCCCTGGAACAAGGCAGAGCTCGGCAGCAGACTTGCCGAATAGGTCTTTACCGCGGAGGGTCTTCAATTCCTTCCTCAGCTCAAGGAATTGGTCATTCATAGCATCCATTTTCTCATTAACGTCCGGGCCCTCAGATGGCTCGGAATGATATATGGTTTCATCTGCCCTTGGCATGGCATGCACAGCAGGAGGAGCAGCAGTAAGGACCGGGCTAGATGCCGGCACATGAACGAAGGTAGGAGCAGGGATGTCAGGCATGAAACCTGGAGGCATGCCCCACGGGAACCCGGCTGGCATAGCATTGGGCATATAAGGAGCGTTGACAGCAGGCACAGTCGGAACGGCCACTTCAGAGATTACAGTCCTTTGGGGAGTTGCGGGTTGTTGAGCAGGTTGATTCTGAGCGGCAAGAAGTTGCTCCATCAGAGCGCCAAGTCTGGCGACTTCATCCCTCAGTTCACGGTTCTCTTGTTCTAGCTGATCCATTACTCTTGCAGAATTTGCTCGGGTATAATACCGGTGAGTCAGCTTGTCTTCAAAATAAATGAAGAGCGCAGAGTTAGGACAAGAAGACCAGAAACAAGGTACCTGCTTATGCAACATGATGCATGAATGCTTGTGCAGATGCATTGTTTTATTTTCAAGGAACCCTTAGGGCATTATTTGCAATATTTTGAATATTTAAGCATTTGGAATTTCACATGGAAAATATCTCATTCAATATATTGGACAAAGAAGTACATCAATTTGATTCAATTACAAGGAGAAAAGGAAAACAACATCCTATGGATCCCTAGGAGCTCTGGATGCTGGAAGGCGAGAAGTGCACAGCTTCTTGATCTCTCTCTCATAAGCCGCTTCCATATCCGCTTTTGCCTTGGCAAGCTGATCATATTTCCTCTTCCAGAACTTGGAAGACTGAGGAAGCAGAGAAGTCCAAGTATCATTCGGGTCACCAATCACTTGATGCTCAAGAAACTCTATCAGAGCATCCTTCTCCTTAATCTGTTGCAGCAATTCTTCTCTTTCACGGATCCAAGCACGTGAAAGGTCTTCTTCTCTCAACTCCTCTACACGTTGGATAGGGAGGGTTGAAGGCCCAGCCACATCCAAAGGTGTAGGTCTCGGATAGTCATAGGGCATCAGGTATTCGGCAGCTCGCTGTCTGACCCAGGAAGTATAAGGCTCCAAAGCAATGCAATTCTTCGGACCCAATTCATTCCTACTCTTCTTTCGGATATTGCGCCAAGCGCGGACGAATCTGGCTTTCAAGCCTTGGGGATCTTTACCCTCCTGAAAGAATACACCTTCTAACAGAATGTTATGAGGTTTATCCTTTAGGGGGAACCCAAGCTGACGACGTGCAAGTGTAGGGTTGTAGCTGATCCCACCACATGTACCGAGAAGAGGCACATTCGGGAATTCACCACAAGAATCAATAATCTGCACAGTATCATATACACGATCGTACCAAGAGATATCATCATTAGTGAGAGACATAAGCCTCTGTGACCACCGTAGACAACTCTTGTTCTCCTTAAAAGCAATGGTCTGCGGCAAGTGCGAAATAAACCACTTGTACAGCAGACAATAACTCCACTACCCTTCATATTCCTCAGGTGCAGAGAGAAATAGGCGTCGCCCAACAAAGTCGGAACCGGATTAAGAACTGAGAAGATCCTAATAGCATTCATGTCCACGAACTTGTCAAAGTTGGGAAATAGCACTAATCCATAGATGAGTAATACAAACAAAGCCTCAAAGGCGTCCTCACTCCTGCCTTCTCCATAGAAGGTAGCTTGAGCGACAAGGAACTCTAAAGAGAAACCCTTAATCCCACCTTTGGTAATCAGATTGGCTTTGATCAAAGCTTCATCTATATGCAACAGACTAGCAATCTCCTTAGCAGATGGAATACTCTCTAGGCCACTGAAAGGCACCAGATCCAGAACAGGAATCCCAATAAGGTGAGAGTACTCTTCCAATGTAGGCAATAACTGGAAGTCCGGAAATAAGAAGCAGTGATACAGCGGATCATAGAACTGAGCAAGAGTGCTCATCAATCCCTCATCCACCTGAGTAGTCAACAGCGGTAGAAGCTTCCCATATCGAGCCTTGAAACCCAAGGGATCTAGTACATAAGATGTCAGATTCCTTAACTCCTTTACATCAGGCTGTTGGAAACTGTACTTCTTTGTATGCCTTTTCGGTCTTTCCATGTCTGAAAATTTTGCAAACAAACCCTTTTAAGTTCCTTGAATTTTCTGATTTTTTTTTCGATGACATGGAATGTAGATGAATGCATGAATGTATGAATGCAACAATCACACTCAAGGATCAAGCAAAGCACACCAAACAAAGGTCATGGGAAAGCTCATTGTATCCCTAATATCAATCATCCATTTTGGTGGATTTAGGTTTTCACCTTATCGACACCCAAGTTCCATTGATATTAACGGTACATGAACTGGCTCAACCATCCTTAATATCAACCAGCCGCTTTGGTGGATTTTAGGTTTTACACCTGATCCGGGATCCATTGATATTAACGATGTTTGAACGACTCAACCACGAATCACGGATTTGCTGAGAGTCACGAGCATGGAGTCTTGGTTAAGAACCACCCAAAGGGAGTGTACTAAGGTTTAAACCTGCCAGACATGTTCTATCAGAGGTTCCCATAATCATCGTTCCATCTTTCGGATATTATCGGAGGAACGAATACTCGTATTCCAAAAATATTCTCAAGAGAAACTCTTATGAGTGTAGTATCGCGTGACAATCGCATCAGAACTTACATCTGAACGACCTCCGCACTACGTCCTAAAAATAGGCCAAGATGGGTTTGGTAATCTAAGGTCCTTGGCTTCTAAGGCACATGATTGAATGAATAATGCCTAACCACAAATAACTTGTGTGACATTATCAATCTAACATGACCTCCACCAAGTGAATGGACTCGCAAGTCAACTGGCTAAGGACTACTCCACACCAGTCAACAAGACTATGCCATTCTCCTATCCTAGAGTGCACTCGAGTTCGGGTATAGAACTCATCTCACAGAGATCACCAAAGCAAACAGCATTGTATATCAAGCAATTCACACATTACAATCAATACAGTTATCCCAAATTGTACAAAAATATGTCAAATAACAATAATAATATATCACACAACAAATGGTGAAAAGTAGGCAATACCACCAAGGATATACATCCCCAGCAGAGTCGCCACTTTTCTGTAGCGGTGTATTCGTCGCTATATGATCTATTGATTAAATCACAAGCAATGTATACAATGAATATAGAGTCGCCACCGCACTTTTATTTATCCTAAGGACTGGTTAAAAAGCGAACAAAAACCTAAGAAGTTTTACACGTAGAAAACTAATGAAAAGATCAGAGAATCGGGGTAAGGGGTAAATTACGCAAAGGGAAGGTGTTAGGCATCCAATGCGTCCTAGGTACTCCTAGGGAGCCCTTTTCACACTTTGTTGTTTGAAAATTATTATTTGTCATGACATAAGTATTGTGCAAACATGATTGGGATGATGAGGAAAGAATGTACAAATTAATTATTTTTGTGTTTGAACGGATGAACCCGTTGCCTACGTACCTCCCATCAAAGGTGAGGATCAAAACGCCGTAGTTCGGCTAAAAGATTTCCAAAAGTTTGTGAGTTCATTTTAAAACAATAGCACTAAAGGTTCTTCATTATCAATGGGAGAAAACTCGACCTAGACCAACATCCACCATGCGAGGATAGCTTCGACGTACTAGAGGGGTTAACCCTGTTTTCAGTACGGAAGTCTTATTGTCGACTCACTAAGGATAGGGTGAGGTTTACATCAACCACAATGAGAATTGAAACCTATGGCTAATGCATGAAAAGATTAACAAGAATGGACAAAGCCAAAACATTTGAGTGAGTGAAATTAATGGATTAGGATTATTCACAAAAGGAGTCAAAGTATGATTAAGATTGATTCAAAGAAGTATTTACAAAATGGAATTTGAAAAATCATGGACTTAAGGTCCAAGTTTCTAATTTGAAAAGGGGTGAGAATGTTTGCACAACACTTATTTCAAGTTTTAAAAGTATGTGTGAAAAGGTTTAAGACACAATGGGATGAATGGATAATGGAAGAGTGAATGTAAAACCTCTTAGGAGGGTCCACCTCTTGAAATCATATAGAAGATGATTCAAGTGGGTCCTTAGGAATAGGCTACAGATGAGCAATGATATGAACATGGTAACGGATGAAAGTAAGCAAAAGCGGATACTGGATGCCACTCAATGGTCTTATACCTGTCTCCTAAAACAAGTAAGGATATCAGAAGCCACTCTATGGACTTATACTAATCTCCATCAGAATAAAACAAAAACGAAACAGGGAAGTCAACTGCCAATCTATCTGGACTTATGTTAACCTCCACAGTATGATCCTAGGAATACAAATGCCACATCACAGGGACTTACAATGAATCCTCACATACAACAACAATGCTCTAACAAAGAGCAAAGAAGATATGAGTGACCAATGAGGTCTTACACTCTATCTCTTCCATGTCATGGGAACAGATGCCAACTCACAGGGACTGATAACTGGTTCCTCAATGGGAAAACATCAATGTCACAAGGACAAAAGAAATGATCATGCACTAATGGCAAACAAAGATGATAAACGCACAACGGCAATCAATGATAGTAAATGCACAATGGCAAACTCAAGTAATCATGTATGAATGAATTAAGTAATCAATCACATAAATTCAAGTAGCACACGCTATAACCATTCAATTAGGCTCAAGCAAAAGGGTTTGACTATGAAAGTCCACTGTAAGAGGTAAGTGTCGCTCTTAACCTTGCCATTGAAGGGCTAAGGTGAAGCAGATGAAAGGATATGAGGGGTGTGCCTCATTGCTTCTATCTCATGTCCGAGAGAGCATGTAAATATAAGAATGTGGGGGAGTTCAGAAAGATGGAACTCTTTCCCCAATTAGACTCGATAGGTCTTGGGTTTGGATCTCGATGCTACAACCATGTAATGGGAGCAAGGAGAAGACACACAGAATAGTGGGAGATAGGCTACATATCTCTTATATCCACCAATTGCCTCGAATGAGGACTTTTCCTGCTTGGGACAAATATAAACACACACAAGCAATGCCTCTTAAGGAGGACTTCAGACAATTTGCCCGGCCAAATAACGGGCCGGGTCTCCAGACTACATGAAGAAGAAGGTTCTATACCTCAATGCCAATCGCTTATAAGCAAAGCAATGCAAGTTCTTAAGAGAACTAAGCAACTAAGCGTACCTGAAAAAGTCAAACAGAATCAGCATCCCAACATAAACAAAACAATAACATAAGAATCAACCAATGTACAATCAAACAATAATGTGCAACATGTGCATGGCACAAGGATCAAGTGAACCAAGCCCTACAAAACAAACAATTGGTCAAAAGATTTCAACTCAATTATGCATCAACCTCCTTAAGGCATTAGCTTTTTAACCTGAAAAGTCAAAGTCAAGCTCAAACATAAGTAACAAGACCACTAGGCCAAGCCTAGGGTCCAAAGGATGAAAAAATCCTAAAACAGCAAGTAAATCATAATCAAAACCAAGATATTTCAATTACAAAGGGATCCCAATTGGTCTCATATCCAAACCATACACCAATTTCATTTTATGTGCAATCTAAGTCAAAGTAAGCAATGTTGAATCACATATGCACAACCAGAATAATTACATCCAAAAAAATATCAAAACAGCATAGAAAATTCCACAAAAATTATATCCTAAACAGAGGACATTCAACAAGCTACATGTCAATTTTCATGCCATTTGGACTAGTGGAACTATGTCAATCAATTCAACATGTCAAAGCATGCAAAAACACCACCAAAATAGGTCACAACATGTACACTAACTTCAATCAAATGGTAAACAGTGATAGTACATGGGAAATGGATGGGACCAAAGCCAAATGAAAGATACACATGTCAGGAACTACTCTACCAATTTTCATATTCATAGGGTTAGGGATGAGGATATGGCAACATGCTAAAAAATGTTACACAAACAAAGCCCTAAAAATGCTAAGCAGCAAACAAAAATCCAAATTAATTAGAAAATGGATTATTAAAATCCACAAAAATTCATGTTGAAAGTTAACACATACATTGCATCTCATGCAAAAAATCAGGGCCATAGGCCCGAGGGAAGCATGGAAAAGTAATTCATGAAGTCAGCATAGCATAGTGTGACACATATTGTCACACTCAAAAAGAATAATTCATATCTACCAATCCAGAGGTCGAAAAATTACAAATGATATACCAAAATCTCCATAAATGTGTCAAGAATCACCATATGAAATTTCATTAATTTTGGATAATGTATGAGCATTTGGTGATTAAAATGGTAAAACATATGAATATTGCACACATGATGAACATCCCTATGCCAATTAAATTTTCTACCAGGCACAACTTAAATTTCTATGCCTAAAAAAAAGTAGATTAAAATTAGGATTCAACAAAAAAAATCCCAATTAATTTGGACTTAAATTGAATTTTATATGAATTTTGCAAGATTTGTTAATTATTGTAATAATTATTTAAGTGTAATAATGAATTAATTGAAATTATTTTCAGCAGTGGCAGAACCGTAATAACGCGCCAGCCTTGCCAAAAACGCATGGGAACGGATTGAAAGCTGGAAATTTTCCAGAATTTTTAATCTTCCTCGCGTGTTCTTCGCTCTTCCATTTGCGGCTTCGGCTTAGAACTTTTTTCAACGAAAATACACGAGCCATATACCGTTGGAACCGGTATTCGACGTAGATCATGAATATGCTAACGAAATCGTCCAGAAGTTAACGCACAAAAAGATTCGATCAAAAGAAGTTTTGACGTACAAACTTAAATTCATGATATCTTGATGATTACTCAATGAAATTACGCGATTCAAACGGCAAAATGTTCTACATTCAACGCACTACAAGATTCATGCAACAATTGCAACAATTAGAAGGTTCGAAAATCTCACCTTCTTGAAGCACAGTGTGAAATCCTTGCGTATTTTGATCCAATTCACGAAAACAGATGGAGTGTGATGATTATGAAGATGTTTGGTGAAGAATTCACAGCTCAACCGTGCATGATCATGAAGAATTTTCCACTTGCCATTGATGGAGTGAAGCTTGGACAGTTGGAATTTTCACGTGTTCTTGCTTCAATTCTTGAAAACAGAAGTCAAATATTACCTGCACATGAAGAATCAAACAAAAACTTGCAAAAACAATGGTGAATTTTGATGAAATGGCGAAAAAAAATGCTTATGTGAAAAATGTGAAAAATGGAGAAAAAGTGAGAGAATTTGGAGATTTTTTGGATGAATCTGAAAATTGTGATTGTAAATTGTGATTAGTGTTGTAGCTTCTGTTAGAGATTATCTATATATACCAAGCTCCTAATCCAACTATAAACATGATTAGTGAAAAAATGGTAATTAGTGAAAATTGGCTTATGTGTGAATTTGGCCCTTATGCCCTTCCTCTAAACCAGTCCATATCAGTCCAATTTTTTGATTCAAGCAAGTCCAAAATATCATATATGATGTGTAGAAACAAGTCCCCTCTCCATTGACCATGTACTTTGCAAATTCACCATGTCATGGTAATGTCATGCAATTTCAAGTCCATTTCAAAAGCTAGATATCAAACCATGGGGCCTAGGCATATTATGATTATTCCAACAATTTTCAAATGCCATTCATGAGGTGTTGCAAAAATCCCCACTCAAAAATTCCAATTATTTCACAAGTTGGACGATTTTACCCCTGGTTCATTTAACAGTCCAGTTGAAATTTGACCTTTTGCATTGAGCACTTTTGGAAAAATCCAATTATGCACCATGAAAGTACATATTAAATGGAGTTTGTGCATATAAAGAACTTGCAATTTTGACAATCCATGTAGAAGTTATGGCCTCCTGATTACGGGTCTTTTTTGAAATTCACTGGACCATAACTTGACAACCATACATGGGATTTTCAAGTTCTTGGACTTTTTGGAAATGTGAGAACAATATCTTCAACTTTCATGTTGGACAAAATTCCATTTGAAGCTCGTATCATGATGTAAATTTGAGGAGCAAAACTTTCCACTTTGGGCAGGTGAAATTACAAGTCATTTCCATTTTAGGAAACTCTTTGTCTGACTTCAAATCCTTCAACCTTGACCTTTGAAATATCAAATGAGGCTTGTATGGACATGAATGAGGTCTTTCTAACCATCTCACACCTTCCAATCCCCGATTAAATGCACAGTTGACCACAATTGACTTTTGTTGACTTTTCTTGACTGGGCCATGTTTTGATGAATTCCAAGCCTCTTTCACATGGGATCTTGCTTCCAAATGATATCACAAGTTATATGAACTCTTAATGAATGATCATGGTGTCCAAATTCTTCAAGAATGGTCACCATCTATTGCTCAATGCCTGATTTAGACTGTTTGACTGATGATTGCTTCAGCTGCAAGAAACAAGGTTAGATGACAATATTTTTGTACTTTTGGTTAGTAAACATATGAAAAGCAATGATATACAAATGCAATACATGCTTGGTGATCAAGAACCACACTCACAAGGTATCCCACCCACTAGGAGGGAAGCTAGGGTATGCAATGATCCTTGAGGCCATGATATGATATGATATGGGCCATGAGGGATCTTAGGGCCAAAATTGGGGTCTTACAGGTACGCATATGCTGTCAGAGGAAACTGATGATTGGTGGGTGGCTACCCGCACTGAGTTGGAATCTGCTGGAAATGCTGAGATCACTTGGGCTGTGTTCAGAGAGAGATTCCTGAGGAAGTATTTTCCAGAGGATGTTAGAGGAAAGAAAGAGATAGAGTTCTTGGAATTGAAGCAGGGCAATCGGTCGGTTACTGAGTATGCTGCTAAGTTCACAGAGCTGTCAAAGTGTTACACTCCCTATAATGAGGCTGCTGGAGAATTTTCAAAATGTGTGAAGTTTGAGAACGGGTTGCGTCCCGAGATCAAACAGGCTATTGGATATCAGCGGATCAGAGTGTTTTCTGACTTGGTTGACTGTTGCAGGATTTTTGAACAGGATTCCAAGGCTAGAGCAGAGAGCTATCAACAAAGGGTTGATAGGAAAGGCAAGAATCAGAATGATCGTGGGAAACCGTATGCGGCTGGCAAAGGTTTCCAGAGACACAGTGGGATGAAGAGGCCTAGTGGGGGAGACTCTAGTGCCCCTGCTAAGTGTTTCAGATGTGGTCAGGCTGGACATCGTATCCATGAATGTACCAGTAATGAGAAGAAGTGTTTCAAGTGTGGAAAAGGTGGTCATTTGGCTGCAGAGTGCCGATTGAAGAGTGTGACTTGTTTCAACTCTGGAGAGTTGGGTCATATCAGTCCACAGTGTCCCAAGCCGAAGAGAGAGAATCAGTCGGGAGGCAAGGTCTTTGCTTTATCGGGTTCTGAGACTTCTGCAGATGATCGTTTGATCCGAGGTACGTGTTATATTAATGGCTTTCCTCTTGTAGCTATTATGGACACCGGTGCTACTCATTCCTTTATATCTTTGGATTGTGCTGTGAAACTTAAGTTAGAGATATCTGAGATGCATGGAAGTATGATGATTGATACTCCTGCGAAGGGTTCAGTGACTACTACTTCAGTTTGTTTAAATTGTCCTTTGAGTATTTTTGGTAGAAACTTTGGAATGGACCTAGTGTGTCTTCCACTAGTACAGGTTGATGTTATCCTGGGTATGAACTGGTTGGTGTTTAACCGAGTCTATATCAACTATTTTGATAAGACTGTAATTTTTCCTGAGATTGAGGAAGGAAAGAGTTTGTTTCTATCAGCAAGGCAGGTAAATGAGGAAGTAGCAGATGGGGCGGAGTTGTTTATGCTGTTAGCGACTTTGGAGGCTAAAGATAAACTGATGATTGGCGATCTAGCCGTGGTGTGCGATTTTCCTGATGTGTTTCCAGAAGAGGTGAATGAATTACCGCCAGAGCGTGAAGTTGAGTTCTCGATTGAGTTGGTACCTGGTACTAGGCCGATATCGATGGCTCTGTACCGTATGTCTGTTGTTGAGTTAACAAAATTGAAGAGTCAGTTGGAAGATCTGTTGGATAAGAAATTTATTCGTCCGAGTGTGTCACCGTGGGGTGCACCAGTGTTATTGGTTAAGAAGAAAGAAGGTACTATGAGGTTGTGTGTGGACTACAGGCAACTGAATAAAGTGACGATCAAGAATCGGTATCCTTTGCCGAGGATTGATGATTTAATGGATCAGTTGGTTGGTGCGAGTGTGTTCAGCAAGATAGATTTGAGATCTGGGTATCATCAGATACGTGTGAAAACTGAGGATATTCAGAAGACTGCTTTCAGAACAAGGTATGGACATTATGAGTATTCTGTAATGCCTTTTGGTGTGACTAATGCGCCTGGAGTATTTATGGAGTATATGAATAGGATTTTCCATCCGTACCTAGATAAGTTTGTTGTGGTGTTTATTGATGACATTTTGGTGTATTCGAAATCGGAAGAAGAGCATGCTGAGCATTTGAGAGTGGTTTTAGAAGTTCTCCGAGAAAAGAAGTTATTTGCTAAACTGTCTAAGTGTGAATTTTGGTTAGAGGAGGTTAGTTTTCTTGGTCATGTGATTTCAAGAGGTGGTGTTGCTGTTGATCCTTCTAAGATAGAAGCGGTATCTAAGTGGGAAGCTCCGAAGTCTGTTGCTGAGATTCGAAGTTTCCTTGGATTGGCTGGTTACTATAGGAAGTTCATTGAGGGATTTTCTAAGTTGGCGTTACCGTTGACGATGTTGACTAGAAAGGGGCAAGCGTTTGTTTGGGACTCAAAATGTGAAGAAGGTTTCCAAGAGTTAAAGAGAAGGTTGACTACTGCTCCTATTCTGATATTACCAAGTCCGTCGGATTTATTTGAGGTTTACTGTGATGCTTCATTGTTGGGTTTGGGTGGTGTGTTGATGCAGAACAAGCAGGTTATAGCTTATGCTTCGAGACAATTGAGGGTTCATGAGAGGAACTATCCGACACACGATTTAGAGTTGGCAGCTGTGGTATTTGTTCTGAAGTTGTGGAGGCATTATTTGTACGGGTCAAGATTTGAGGTTTTCAGTGACCATAAAAGTTTAAAGTATTTGTTTGATCAGAAAGAGCTGAATATGAGACAGAGGAGATGGTTAGAATTTCTCAAGGATTATGACTTTGGTTTGAATTACCATCCGGGTAAAGCAAACGTAGTAGCTGATGCATTGAGTCGGAAATCATTGCATATGTCTATGTTAATGGTTAAGGAATTGGATTTGATTGAACAGTTTAGAGACTTGAGTTTGGTGTGTGAGAGTACTCACAATAGTGTTAAATTGGGAATGTTGAAGTTAACGAGTGGTATTCTGGATGAGATTAGAGGAGGTCAGAAATCAGATGTGCTTTTGGTTGATAAGTTGACTTTAGTAAATCAAGGTCAAGGTGGTGAATTCAGAGTTGATGAGAATGGTGTTCTGAAATTTGGTAATCGGGTGTGTATTCCGGATGTTACCGAACTTAAGAAGTGTATTCTTGAGGAAGGACATCGTAGTGGTCTGAGTATCCATCCTGGAGCTACGAAGATGTATCATGATTTGAAGAAGTTATTTTGGTGGCCGGGAATGAAAAGAGAAACTGCGAGTTTTGTTTATTCCTGTTTGACTTGTCAGAAGTCAAAGATTGAGCATCAGAAGCCGTCTGGGCTAATGCAACCGTTGACTATTCCAGAGTGGAAGTGGGATAGTATCAGTATGGATTTTGTGTCTGGTTTGCCGAGGACAATTAAGAATTTTGAAGCCATTTGGGTGATTATTGATAGATTGACGAAATCGGCTCATTTCATTCCGATCAGAATGAATTATTCGTTAGAGAGATTAGCTGAGTTGTATATTGAGAAGATTGTAAGCTTGCATGGTATTCCGTCGAGTATTGTTTCGGACAGAGATCCTAGATTTACATCGAAATTCTGGGAAGGTTTGCAGAGGGCTTTGGGAACTAAGCTTAGATTGAGTTCTGCATATCATCCGCAGACTGATGGTCAGACTGAGAGGACGATTCAGTCGCTAGAGGATCTTTTGAGAGCTTGTGTTTTGGAAAAGTGAGGTGCTTGGGATAGTTATTTACCTTTGATTGAGTTTACCTACAACAATAGTTTTCATTCGAGCATTGGTATGGCACCGTTTGAAGCTTTGTATGGTAGGAGATGTCGGACACCTTTATGTTGGTATGAGTCCAGTGAGAGTGCTGTGGTTGGACCGGAGATTGTTCAACAAACTACGGAAAAGATTAAGATGATTCAGGAGAAGATGAGGATTGCTCAGAGTCGTCAGAAGAGTTATCATGACAAGAGAAGGAAGTCACTTGAGTTTCAAGAGGGAGATCATGTGTTTCTTCGTGTTACTCCGATAACTGGGGTTGGTCGAGCTTTGAAGTCGAAGAAGTTGACACCTCGATTTATTGGTCCTTATCAGATTTTGGAAAGGGTAGGGGAAGTAGCCTATCGTATCTCTTTACCGCCGTCGCTTGCGAATTTGCATGGGGTTTTTCATGTGTCTCAGTTGAGGAGGTACATTCATGATCCGACACATGTGGTCCAAGTAGATGATGTACAGGTGAGAGATAACCTGACGGTTGAGACATCACCTATGAGGATAGAGGATCGAGAGTTGAAGCAGTTGCGGGGTAAAGAGATTGCCTTGGTAAAGGTAGCTTGGGGAGGACCAGCAGGTGGCAATGTAACTTGGGAACTTGAGAGTCAGATGAAGGAGTCTTATCCAGAGTTATTCACTTGAGGTATGTTTTCGAGGACGAAAACTCTTTTAGTGGGGGAGAGTTGTAACACCCCGATAAAATAAGATAATTATTTAAATTGAGTTAATAATATATTTATTAATTTAATTAAATAATTGGAATTTTTATTATTATTGGAATAATAATTATTGGATTATTTTTATTATTATTATTGGAATAAAAGTAGAAATCAGTAAAAAGGTTCCATTTGGTAAAAAGGGTTTTTTTCACGTGAAAAGGGAAAAGAGACAGAAAGTGGAAAAAGGAGCAAGAGAACAAGGGTTGAAGGAAGGAAAAGCTTAGAGCTCAGAGATTTGCCGGAATTGACTCAGGTAAGGGGGGTTTATCGTCGTTTGATGGGTCTTATGGGATAACATGAAATGGGTAGTGATTAACCATGGATTTTGACTCTGATTTGAATGATGCATGCTGAAATTGTGAAATATTTGATGAACGAATTTAGAGGATAATTGACGAAAATTTGTAGGAATTAGAGGTAGTAAGGTTAGCGATTTGGGAAGCCGAATGTGTATGATCTGTAATTGATAAAACGAACGAACATGTATGAAAATTGAACTGTAGAAGGTTGGGATTGTAGAGATCTCGTAGCAGAGAAAACCCATAGTAGATCTGGAAAACTGGATTCTGGTCATACGCGTATGGCACTAGGCAATACGCGTATGGGCAGACTTGTGGTTTTTCTGAACTGTTGTTGTGCAGTTTTTGGTTGTTTAGGCTGAGTGATGTAACTTAGCTGATGTATGACGTAGTAGGGATCATTCCCGTTGTTTTGAGTAGTATAGGTATTAGTAGAGTGTGCTAATACTGTGTTTGATTATGCGGCATGATATGATATGCTTTTGTGATAAAATGTGTTGATGATGTGTGATAGTATGCATGATGCTGTGAATGTATCAGTTATGTATGCATTGTGAATAGATTGTTTTATGGCTTAGAGTGTGAGCATATGTCTATTCTTGAATGGTTGTTGTTGTTGCATTGCTAGGTGATTAGCATGCATATTGTGGCCTTTATGGTGGTAGCTAATTCCCATGGTGAGGAATTAGTGAGTAAATCATTTTGATTGTTGTTGATGTTTGCATGCTAGGTGATTAGCGTGCATAGCATAGCCCTTGGGGTGGTAGCTAATTCCCATGGTGAGGAATTAGTGAGTGAGTCACTATGTCTCAAATGAGTGGGACTAGTGAGCTTGGTAGCCGTGCCTGGATTTGGACGGTGAGGTTGAACTATATGTTCACAAATAGTCGGTACCGCATGCATGGAGTCTCATTGCATAAAATATGTATGGCGTATAATATGAATGGATGCATTCCAATATTATACGTGTGTTTGTGTTGGTGTTGAGTATTATGTTGAGTTGATGTGCTGTTACTGAATATATGTTTGGATTAGGGTGATGAAGTGTGTTAAATTACTTAACATGACATGATATTTTATAATACTTATTATATCGATTGAGGAACTCACCCTTACAACTGTTTTTCAGGTAACGAGCAGTGATTGAGTAGGAGCTAGAACTTGGAGTCTAGAGTAGTTCCTTAGTGGGTCATGCTCTGATAGATGTAACATCGGGATGGGATGTTCTAACTTGTTTTAAATGTTTTACTGTTGGTTGTGAACCATTTTACATGTAATGTGTTACGTGTTTTGATTGATTTGACTTATATCCGCTGCGATTTATGCAAATGTTTATCTGATTAAATAAAAGGCATGACTGTTATTTTGGAACATGGTGTGAAGTGATTATGTGACACCCTTAACTGCATAATTACTCTGATGTTGTATTTTGATATTTAATTAAATTATTGGGGTATTTTAGAAGGGTGTTACACTACGTGTCGATGCTTCAGAACAAAAGCCCAAGATATTTTGTCCGGTCAGTCAGTGGAGAGGGTTCCATCTTTCTGAACCCCCACGCTTTGTCATGAGCTCACCCTGTCCAGGGTTAAGGGCTATGAGATCTTATCCTCATTACCCTTTTGATCTGCTCACCCTGACGTTCAATGTCAGTGGTTAAGAGCCAATTTGATCACCTTTCCATGGCTTGTTTGTCGAGGTTGATATGACCCCTCTTGACTAAAGCCCTACCCATGTATGTTTGAACCCCCCTTGTTGGTGTGTTTACTTTATGCTATATGTTTTTGTGTGGTGTGATCGTCTCCCCATAGGACTGCTAGGCTTCGTATAGTCTCTCGTTTGCATGTCAATTAAGGTAGCACGGTTCCTTCATCTAGGACTTCCTTTTTGCATGAGCATTCCTAAAACACAAACAAACTCTTTGATTTTTTTCTTTTCTTAAGAACACGTTAACTCCTTCTACTACAGGTGAGTAAGTCTCCAAAGGTCGAGCATCCGGTAGATTGCGTAGTAACGTCGTTCATCTAAAAAACACAAAACAAACAAAAATAGGTTAGCCGAGCTACGGTGCTCTGATTCTCAATCCTTCTTGAGATACGTATGCAGCAGGGTAGGGCCTGTGCGAGCAATATCTCTTTCTTTTCCCTACTTTGATTTTCTCTCTTTCGCATCGCATATAGGACTTTTTATACACATACTTTAGACATAAATAGCAAACGTGGATCATGTGGAGTACCACAGACGTGAAGGGGTGCGATAACCTCCCCTTCACGTAACCGGCCCCCTTACTCAGTTTTCTTTGGTTCGAGACTTTGTTTTCTCCGTTCCCTCTGGGTTATGCAGTACTACCTTTCCCTCTTCTTGGGATAAAAGTACATAGCTGGCGACTCTACTCTTTTTCCGTGCCACCTCTTTTCGCGTTTGTACTTGGATTCGAGAAATTCGGGGAGCGACAGCTGGCGACTCTGCTGGGGACTTATTTTCCCTAGTGGGCCTTTCCTATCGTTTGTTTGTTTATTTTCTATTGTGTGTTATTTATTTATTGCTTTGCATACTTATCTGCTTGCATTGCATCCTATGTGCGCTTTATTGTTTCATGCATACTGTGTTGGCTGTGTATCTGTTTCGCTGTTGGGTGGGAGTCACAAGAGGTAAAAGGCCCAATACACAGGCTATGAGTGAACTTTAGGACACCTAGGAATAAAGTGATTCATGGGAAGCGGGTGGTATGGGGCCACTTAGCGGAACATGGTATCACGAACAGTTCAAGTTCTGATGGGGTATTATCGTTGCATACACCTGGTGTGCATATGATGATATTCTTGAAAGGATCGTTTATCCTGCGCTTCTCTTGACCTTACCCTGGCCTAGATTACACCCGTGAGTGGGGCTGGAATGAATCATTTACAGGTACTAATGGTGACTTATTCTGATGGTGACTTGTTCTGTTGGTGACCGTGTCCTGTTGGTGACTTTTGTTTGGTTCTTGTTGGTGACCGTTGGTTCTGAAGTATGGGTTCTAAGTTGATGACTATGTTCTATGGTTCCTGGTTCCGAATTCATGCTGAAGTTCTGATCCTGCGCCTTGTAATACACAACCAACCAGCCATTGTTTCATCATTTTGCATCATAGCATGTTTATTTTCAAAAAAATAATGCATAAAAAAAGAAGAAAAAAGTTAACCCGCATATGCATATCATTTTTTAGGTTTATTCAGGAGTCTGTTCACACCGAGAGATGATTCTTGAATACCTGAGAAATGATAAAACATATCATACGCATCATACACATTTCATTCTTGCATCATTACAGGTGTTCTGGAAGAGGAGTTCTCATTCTTGTTCCCGTTTCAGGCAGAATTGTTGAGTATCGTCCGCACCGTTACGCAACAAGGCAGAATCAACAAGAAGACCATGGATCAACTTCAAGCAGATCTAGTAGAGATGAGGACCAACATGGCCTAATTCATGAGTATGATGCAAGGGGTAGTGCAAGGGCAAGAGGAACTACGAGCCTTGGTCCAGAGACAAGAAACTGCGATTCCCCCTGTCGGTCAGAATCCGCCAGAAGGAACCCCTGTCAATGACGCTGCTGTTACCAGCCCTGTCAACAACTATGCTAATGGTGACGAATTGCGTGGTATTAGAATCAATGGACAACCCATCATTGCAGAGGCTGCTAATGCTCTAGCGGCACGTGCTCCAGTTCACCATCCTTCTCATTTGGTTGACACGCAAGAAGATATGTTCACTCTCAGTGATGATGATGAATTTGGAAAGGCGGAAGAGAGAGATAGAAAGGTTGACGCCCTTGCTGAAAAGATTCGCGCCATGGAGTGCCAGAATTCTTTGGGCTTTGATGTTTCTAACATGGGTTTAGTTGATGGTTTGAGGATCCCGTACAATTTCAAAGCGCCATCTTTCGACAAATACAATGACACTTCTTGTCCCCAAACTCATGTGCAAGCTTACTACCGGAAGATATCCGCTTATACTGATGATGAAAAAATGTGGATGTACTTTTTCCAAGATAGCTTGTCTGGAGCCTCTTTGGATTGGTACATGGACTTGAAAAAAGAATCTGTCAGAAGCTGGAGAGAGTTAGGTGAAGCTTTTCTCCGAGCAGAACCCAGTTGCAGAGTTTGTTTCAAAAGACCAGTGAGAGTTTCAAGGAATACGCCCAGAGGTGGCGTGAACTAGCTGCGAGAGTACAACCTCCGATGTTGGAGAGAGAATTGACTGATATGTTCATTGGAACCTTGCAAGGTGTATTCATGGATCGCATGGGAAGTTGCCCATTTGGTAGTTTTTCGGATGTTGTGATTTGCGGAGAAAGAACTGAAAGTCTTATCAAAGCAGGAAAAATCCAAGACCCTGGTTCTTCAAGTTCTTCAAGTGCTAAGAAACCATTTTCAGGGGCACCCAGAAGGAGAGAGGGTGAGACAAATGCTATACATAATCAGAGAAATGGAAACAGAGGACAACAATACCGTCAAGTTGCTGCTGTGACTATTCCAGCAACCCAACCTCAACAACAACAAAGAGGACAACCACAACAACAACAGCAACGCCAATTCCAACCAAGACAAAGAATGCCAGATCGTCATTTTGATCCGTTGCCAATGACTTATGCTAAATTACTCCCTGAACTGCTCAGCTTAAAGTTTGTCGAACTTCGCACTATGGCTCCATTAACAAGGATTCTCGCTGGGTATGATGCTAATGTCCGTTGTGATTTTCATTCTGGTGCGCCAGGGCACCACATCGAGAATTGTCGGGCTTTTCACCATAAAGTTCAAGATTTGATTGATGCCAAGACGATTAACTTTGCTCCTACTCCGAATATGGTGAATAATCCTATGCCTCAGCATGGAGGGCCCATAGTAAATAGTGTGGAAGATGGGGAAAATTTGAACTTGGTAGTCAGTGTCAATGATGTTCAGACTTCGTTGTTTGTGGTGAAGGAACGTCTGCTTAGAGGGGGAGTATTCCCGGGATGTGACAAGAATTGTTCAAATTGTGGTAATCATGAAAACGGCTGTGTGAAATTGAAAGAAGGTATCCAGGAATTGATGAATGAAGGTTGTTTACAGTTTGATCAAGTAGTGAAAGACGGTGAACAGGTATCGACTGTTACCATTTACTTTACACCGTCAGAAGGTCCTATACGTGCTCCAAGAACTATTAGTGCACCTGTGACTATTGGTACTCCTGTGACCGTAGCTGCGCCCGTGACCGTATCTGCTCCGGTGACTATTGGTGTTCCCGCGATGATTAATGCTCCAGTAACTATCAGTACTCTTACCACCATTGCTGCTTCTAGTGGAAGACTTTTTGAGAATAGTAGAGCAATTTCGTGGCAATATGACAATGCTTTTTGCAGAAATAGAAGACCAGAGAATCAGACCAGATCAGTAAATCATACTCCAATGACGATTGGTTCGTCAAATAAGACTCCAGTAACAGTTGGTTCGGCTGTGGGTAATGTGGGAGGACCCTGAGGATTTACGAGAAATGGTCGTTTGTTTGCACCACGGGTTCCGAAGGATAACAATGTCGAGGCTCTTGCTAGAACCAAAAGAAAACAAGTTGTAGTTGAAGAAGAAACAGTGCGAAAGGAAGTGCCCAAGAATTCTTTTGAGAAAAACGTGGAGGAATTTATGAGAATTATCAAGAAGAGTGATTACAAGATCGTGGATCAGTTGAACCAGACACCGTCAAAAATCTCTATTCTCTCTCTGTTGATGTGTTCCAAGGCACATCGTAACGCCCTGTTGAAAATGTTGAATATGGCTTATGTGCCTCAAGAGATTTCTGTTAACCAGCTTGAAGGTGTTATTGCAAATGTTAACATGAGACATGGTTTGGGATTCACGGATCTAGACTTGACACCTGAGGGTCGCAATCACAATAGAGCTCTGCATATCACGATGGAATGCAAAGGCGCCATTTTGTCGCATGTTTTGGTTGATACCGGTTCTTCTTTGAATGTGCTGCTGTAGCGGTGTATTCGTCGCTATATGATTTATCGATTAAACCATAAGCAAAGCATACAATGAAATTTCGAGTCGCCACCGCACTTTTATTTATCCAAAGGACTGGCTAAAAAGCGAACAAAAGCCTAAGAAGTTTTACACGTAGAAAACTAATAAAAAGATCAGAGAGTCTGGGTAAGGGGTAAATTACGCAATGGGAAGGTGTTAGGCACCCACTACGTCCTAGGTACTCCTAGGGAGCCCTTTTCACACTTGTTGTACTAAATTGTTATTTGTTATAACATAAGTATTGTGCAAACATGATTGGGATGATGAGAAAAGAATGTACAATTTAATTATTTTTGTGTTCGAACGGATGAACCCGCTGCCTACGTACCTTCCATCAAAGGTAAGGATCAAAACGCCGTAGTTCGGCTAAAAGATTTCCAAAAGTTGGTGGATTCAGTTTTAAACACAAGCACTGGGGCTTTTCATTATCAATGGGAGAAAACTCGACCAAAACCAACATCCACCATGCGAGGATAGCTTCGACGCACTAGAGGGGTTAACCCTGTTTTCAGTACGGAATTCTTACTGTCGACTCACTAAGGATAGGCAAGATTTACATCAACCACAATGATAATTGAAACCTATGGCTAATGCATGAAAAGATTAACAATGGACAAAGCCAAAACAAGTGAATGAGTGAAGTTAATTGATTATGATTATGAAAGTGAGAGTCAAAGTATGATTAAGATTGATTCAAAGAAGTATTATGAAAATGGAGTTTTGAAAAAAGGGTCAAGGACTTGGGTCCAGGTTTTTAGTTAGAAAACATGAAGATGTTTACACAATATCTATGTCAAGTTTGAAATCAAAGTGTGAAAAGGTTTAGGACATAATGAGAATGAATGGATGAAGATGGATTGTAAAACTTCTTAGAAGGTTCACTTCTTGAAATCATATAGCAGATGATTCAAGTGTGTCCTTTGGAATAGCAATGGATAATAACAAACAAACAAAGCAGAAAAGCGGATACCGGATGCCAATCACTGGGCTTATACCAATCTCCTAAAACAGAACGGGATATCAGAGGCCACTCAATGGTCTTACACTAATCTCCTCAAACAAAGAAATAAAATGTGGATACCGGATACCAATAGATGGATTTACACCAGTCTCCTAAAACAGAACAGGATATCAGAAGCCACTCAATGGACTTACACTAATCTCCTCAAAAGAAAAACAAAGATGAAATATGGAAGTCAACTGCCAATCTATCTGGACTTGGGTTAACTCTACATATGCTCATAGGAAAACCAATGCCACATTACAGGGACTTACAATGGATCCTCACATACAAGAACAAAAGCAACAAATGATCACAGGAAAGCAAATGCCAACTTACAGGGACTTACAATTGCAACCTCACATAAACAAAGAAAAACAAAACATGGATGTCAGATGCCAATCTGTCTGGGCTTACTCTAACCTCCACAGTATGGTCCTAGGAATACAAATGCCACATTACAGGGACTTACAATTGTATCCTTATATACAAACAAAGCAACAACAGAAGATATGAGTGACCAATGAGGTCCTACACTCTATCCTTCCATATCATAGGAGCAATGGCCAAAGAAATGGACTTACAATTGTCCTCAATGGGCAAACAACAAATGACAATATCACAAAGACAAATGAGATGATTGTGCATTAATGAGCAATTAATGATGATGATAAATGCATGAAGCATACAAGCAAACATGTGCATATGAAGTAATCAATCAATCAATGAATAACAAACAGCACACTCTATAGCCAAACAAGGAGGCTCACACAAAGAGGTTAGGCACTGAGGCCAACTGGAATAGGGTAAAAAGTTGCTCTTAACCTTGCCATTGAGAGGCTAAGGTGAAGCAGATGAAAGGAGATGAGGGGTGTGCCTCATTGCTCTTATCCCTGATCAGGGAGAGCATTTCAGAAAGTGTGGGAGCTCAGGAAGATGGAGCTCTTTCCACATTATTGACTCGATAGATCTTGGGTTTTGATCTCAATGCTACAACCATGTAATGGGAGCAAGGAGAAGACTCACTGAATAGTAGGGGATAGGTTGCTTATCCCTTTGATCTACCAATTGCCTTTCTTGAAGGACTTTTCCTGCTTGGGACAAATATAAACACACACAAGCATTGCCTCTTAAGGAGGACTTCAGACAGTTTGCCCGGCCAAATAACAGGCCGGGTCTCCAGACTACATGAAGAAAGAGGGATTACCTCAAAGCAAATTGCTAAATAGCAAAGCAAGCAAGTTCAAAGAACTTAAGCAACTAAGGGTACCTGAAAAAGTCAAACCAATCAGTACACAGTTCAACAGTTTAAACCAAAGGAAAGGAATCAACAGTCAACACAGAGGGACAGGTGTGCAAAGCACAAGACTCAAATCAAATGAGTCACACCACCTACAAAACAAAGGTTAGCTCATGATATATAATCAAGCTCAATCAAATCTGTATGATCTTTGAGGCATTGTTGCTTAACCTGAAACATGAACTCAATCATAAGCCCAAAAGACCACTAGGACAAGCCTAGGGTCAAAAATAAATGAGAAAGTCAAAACAGCAAATGAAAGTCAACCAAAATCAAGTTCAAACATTTAAGAAGCAAGCTCAATTGGTCTCAAGTTCATATCATGCATCATCATCATTTCACAAACAAAAGAAGGCAAAGCATGGCAAAAGAGAGCACATAAAAGTCAACAGCAAGACTTGCATCAAAAGTCAACTCAAACATTTTCAAAAAATCACCAAATAATTCATGATCAATCCTAACACCTAGCATGGTAAGCATGTAAAATTTCATCACAATTGGACAAGTGGAAGGCAGTCAATGAAAATCATGAAGTCAAAGCAAATTTGAATATGCTCAAGGAAGTCAACAGCAAGACTTAGCTCAAAAGCAATCATACTCAATTCCAAAAATTATCAAATAATTCAGGGTCAATCACAATCCATAGCATGGCATACATATAAAATTTCAGCTCAATTGGATCATGGGAAGATGGTCAATTAAAATCAGGAAGTCAAAACAATTTCAAGTATGCACAAAGAAGTCAAACATTCATGGGTCAACTTCAAAAAATCATAACAAAATGAAAACAGATGAGAAATGAATGGGATTAACACCAATGCAAAGCTTAAGATGTCTAGTATGCACATGTAAAATTTCATGATCATCCAATAAAGTATGAGAATTTCCCAAATGAAATGGCAAGATGTGTCACACAAAGTCAACATTTGACTAGGCAGGGAAGAAAAATCTCAAACAAATAGGAAATGGCACAATTAATTCCAATAAAAATCACAAGTCAACTAGACATATAAGAGATGGCTCATGCAAAATTTCACATTAATTGGAAGCCAGGAAGCATGTCAACAAAAATCATGAAATTGCATAACATTGGTGTGACACAAATTGTCACACCCTACTTCAAAAATTCATATCTCACAAACCACATAAAATAAATTCAAGAACTCTACATAAAAACAAACATGAATGAGTGTAGATTAACCACAAAGAATTTCAGAATCATTGGATACATCCTCATCATTTCACAAGGTTTTTGGCAAAAGGTATCAAATAAGCATACATGACAAGAAACCTAAAGCCATAAAAAATCCAGCCACACAAAAAATAATTAAAAATCATGATAAAATAATGGACACTGTCATGAACATGATGCAGAAAATTTCATGATTTTTGGATTTGAAACGAGTGAAATATGAATTTTGTAAGTTGAGTAACAAATTGGAATGAATGAATCAACATAACATGATTTAGATAAGTCAAAGGTTGACCGAGTGGCATTTTTAAAATTACCACATTCACTAATCCAAACGCACCGTTTAGGGCCACAAAATAGAATGTTTTGATTGGCCAGTTTTCAATGAAACAGTAACAGGGGACCAAACGTGTGAAAAGTTCTGTAAAATGGCTAGGGTTTATGCAACTTAGGGTTTTAGCCAGCAGCATGGCAGATTCATGTTCATGCAATCATCATAACGAACATCAAACATAACTTCATAAACAGCATGGCAACCAACATTCATGCAACATCAAGCAACAATACAGCAAACACGATTCATGCAAAATTCTGGGCAGATCCTAGGGTTCATCTACTGCAGCAATCATCTTCAACATTCGAACATGGAAAAAAAATCAAATCGCCCAGAAATCGAAATTGACCATACCAATAGAGCAAACAAACTTCAAACAACACAAATCCATCAACCAATGGCATCGAATCATACTGCATAACATGCATCGAGCAAGATCAACATTGAACACCAAGTTTCATTTTCAGATATTTCACTCAATACTCACTCATTTTTCATGATTCAAGTTGCCTAACAATCAGCATGCAAGGATCTATTAGAAACATAGCATGGATTAGAGAAAAAAGAGATGCGAAATCTTACTTGGATTTGAAGAAAAGAGTGAAACCGATGTTGTTTTGATGATACAGGCACAAACAGATGTCCACAATGCTTGATATTGATGGATAGTTGGAGAAGCTCAGCTCAAAACATTCAAATCCAGCTTAAATCGAGTTTCACCATGGATGTGGCTTCATGTAGCAGCAGCAAGGAATGGCATTACAGCTAGGAAACAGGGCTTCAAATTGCTTCCAAATGTTGGCCAAGTGATGAAGGAAGCAAGGGTGCTCGTGGTTCTCTTGAGTTTTAGCAGAAAAATGCAAATCGAGCAAAATGAAAAATGAGAGAATCAGAGTTTTTTCTGTGTGTTTGTGGCTGCCATTAGGGTTGGTTTCTGCAGAAAATTGGTTATATATACTCTGTTTAAGCAATGCTAAGTGAATGGTAAACATGTTTAACTCAAATCAAACAAAATGCCATTTTGCTAATTTTGTCCAAGTGGATATGGAGGTGCATGGTTCTGCACGAATTGGGCCTCAAAACAGGCTGCAAATGACCTTCTAAACAGATCCCAAATGGCCAAAATGTCTAAAAACATTTAATTCAAAAAGTCACTTTTGCAACTCACTTGAATTTAATAAAGTCAAGTCCAAAAATGGCATTTTGCATGGTGAGGTTTTGGTACATGATGAGTGCATTTTTGGAAAGAGGGGATTAAATGGAGCTTGTAGGAAAAAACCCCATCAAATTTGGCCAAAGGGTTCATGAGATATGGCTTGTTGAAGTTCACAAATTTTTGAAATTGAATTGATCATATCTTGACAACCATGCATGGGATTTGAGAGTTCTTGGACTTTTTGAAAATGGGAGAACAAGATCTTCAACTTTCATGTTGGGCAAAAATTCATTTGAAGCTTGTATCATGATGTAAGTTTAAGATCAAGAAGTTTCCATTTTTGGCAGTTGAAATTACAGGTCAAGTTTCTATTTCTGGAAATTTTCTGTTTGACTTCAAATTCTTCCATGATGAGGTTTGGCATGATATATGAGGCTTATATGGACATGAATGAGCTCCTTCAAATCAATTCCATCCATCAAATCACTGATTAAATCCACAGTTGACCAAGTTTGACTTTTCTAGGGTTTTGCTTGACTGAAGCACTTCTGATGAATTCCAAACCCTAATTCTTTGAGACCTTGACTTCAAATGATGTCCCAAGTCATGTGAACCCTTGATTATTGATCATGGTGCCCAAATTCTGCAAGAATGGCCACCATCCACTGCAATGCCTGACTTTGACTGATTTTGACCTAATTGGCTGATGATTGCTTCATCTGCAAGCAACAAGGTTAGAATGACAATATTTTTGTACTTTTTGGTTAGTAAACATGTGAAAAGCAAAGATATACAAATGCAAGACATGCTTGGTGATCAAGAACCACACTCACAAGGCAGCCTACCCACATGGAGGGAAGCTAGGGCATGCAATGATCCTTGAGGCCATGATATGATATGATGTGGGCCATGAGGGATCTTAGGGCCCAAAATTGGGGTCTTACAGATGCCCCTATTTAAGGTCATTCTAGCCGGAGAAGTGAAGTTTAGAAATCTTCATCTCGACGCGGTAGAATGGGCTTAAATAACAGTAATGAGACAAATTTTTGGTCCCTAAGAGACCTCATGATGCAAATGTATGTATGCAAAAGACGCAAATTCTGTGGGGAATATGATTCACACAGAAGAAAAGACGATCCATCGGAGTAATACACTCATCAGGAACAGAGACTCTAACAAGACTCTAGTTGGGGATAAACAAAACTGACACAGCGTGAACAAGACACGACTCTGATTAGGAGAAAAGAAAAAACAGACCGGAGGCCTCGCTGGGGAGTAAAGGACTCACACTGGGGAAAAGAATTCCAAAGGAAAATAAATCCATTGGAGAGGCACAAGTTGACTCCTGGGGAGAAGCAACAAGAAAACCTCACTGAGGAAGCGACAAACAAAGGGGTGTTACCGGTATAAGGGTAACAAACTCAGGAAGAATGAATATCTAAGACCGGTATAAGGGTGAAAGATATAAATCAACCAAACATCTGAGAAATACTCGGGAAAAATCTGACTCCACAAGGGACCAAAGTCATAATAGGGAGCAGAAAGGAAGGAACACCAGGGATACCGGTTACCGGGTATATAACAGGTGACCGACCAAAGCGTGAATTGGATTTCACTTCCAAAACACTCATCATCCTGAAGAGAGCTAGAAAAGCAAACTTGTTTATAGGATGGATATTCGATTCTGCAAAGAATACGAATCTTACTCTGAGGGGAAAGCAACAAAGGATTCCGACCAAAGAATGCATGAGATATATTATTCATTACCGGCAGACCGTGAATAATATACTCGCATGGTAAGAAACACCAGAGATACCGGTTACTGGGTATATAATAGGTGATCTACCAAAAACGTGAATTGGATTTCACTTCCAAAACACTCATCATCCGAAAGGAGGGCTTGAAAAAGCAAATCGACTTACAGGATGGGCATTCGAATCCACAACGGGAAAACGAATCTTACTCAACTGGGGAAACAAACCCAAAGAGTGCATGAGATATAATATCCATTACCGGCATACCGTGGATACGAATACTCGTATGAGATATATTATCTATTACCGTCAGAACGTAGATAATAAACTCGCATGGTAAGAAACACCAGAGATACCGGTTACTGGGTATATAATAGGTGATCTACCGAAACGTGAATTGGATTTCACTTCCAAAACACTCATCATCCAAAACACAAACTGGTTAAAGGATGGATATTCGATTCTACAGAGAATACGAATCTTGCTCAGCTGGGGAAAATCAACAAAGGATTCCAACTAAAGAGCGCATGAGATATATTATTCATTACCGGCAGACCGTGAATAATATACTCGAAAGGAAAAGACACCAGGGATACCGGTTACTGGGTATATAATAGGTGACTAACCAAAACAGAGAGACAATCGATACCAAGCATCCGGGTAAACGAAAGACAACTCAAAGGGATAAATTGCAAGCATCCGGCAATTATCCGACAACAAAGAAATATTCGATTCCACAAAGGGAAATAACGAATCTTACTCGACTGGGGAAACGCAAAAGGCTTCGACTGAAGAGTGCATGAGATATATTATTCATTACCGGCAGACCGTGAATAATATACTCGCATGGAAGATTATCCACAACCGGTTACTGGGTTAATAAAGGATAAATCAACCGAAAAGAAAGGCATCGGGATACCAAACTAGGTATATAATGATGACCAATCAAAGGGAGCAACAGACATTACCGACAAAAGGGTAAATGAAAGGCGATCTGCTGAGGATAAATTGCAAGCATCTGACAATTATCCGCAGGGACTAGCTGGGGATGCATTGGTATACAACCAATGATCCGGGGAACAAATCACTAGCAAACGGTGAAAGGACCCACTGGGGATAAACTTGCTAGCATACGGCAATTATTCAACAAAAGACTTGCTAGGGATATAAGTGCTGATCTGAGCAACTTATCCAAGCAAAGAAAAATCAACATCAAAAACTAGATGAAGATAACCACGAAATTAGGGTTTACATCTACCGAATACGGGGTAGAAGACCAACAAATCCGCGTGGGGATAGAACAAATCACAAATCCGCACGGGAAACCAAAATAGGGTTTATAACAAAACCACAAACTGCTGAAGAGCAGGAAAATAGGATTTACAACTACCGGGTAATAGGTAGAAAACCAACAAACTCTGGCTGGAGAATAAAAGGTGTATAACCACAAATTCTGCCAAGAAAGCCAGGAAAGATAGGACTTATAACTACCGGTATGAGGGTAGAGGCCCAAAACTACTCCACTGGGGAACAACCCACTGGGAAGCACAAGATATTTGACAAATAGCCAATTCGGGAACAATCCGAAAGGACAGACTGAATCAAGACACGTCCTAACGAGGATATAACTCAAATAGGAAAATCCATCCCAATATATGTGTTGGGAGGAAACGGAAGAAACCGTCATCCACGAGGATATATCTCACTGGGGAACTGCAGAAGGAAAAACAACATTTTCTGCTTATGGGGATGACTCTATATGGAGAGATTTATAAACACCCGACATCTGCTTGGGGAGATCTGTAAAGAGATCTATATCACCATAGCAGGAGACACGACAAACAAAGGATATATAGCAAGAAATGCAACATGAATATCTGAATGTTTATGAATATGCATGAATATGCGTGATTTATGTTTGATGAATGCTGACAAAACAGATAATTCTAACACAAACAGGTTCAGGAACAAAACGTCCGGTATTATACTTCCAGGGGAAAAACCAGCTGGAGAGCCAATCTGCAGAGATCTTCAGGCTGTCAAGCAAAGATCTGCGGGTACTGCTGAAGAAGCAGAGAATCGGAGATATCAGGAAACAACCCAATCAGGGTACGGAAAGTCACAACGGGCAAAACAGCCACCAAGACAAATCCATAGGGGAACAAGAGAAGACCCAAAGTATCTGCAGGGGATCCCAGTGTCAATTGAGAAACAAAAAGTGCATTGCACGAACTGCTGTAGAAGCAAAATCCACATAACTCCACTGGGGGACAACCCACTGAGGGAGAATGATATCATCCGAATAGAATCTACCTGCATAAGCAACTCTATTGGGGAAAACTGTCGGCTACTCTCTTGGGAACAAACCACTGAGGGAGGACAGATCAAACAAGTAGATTCTGCGACGAACCACTCCACTTGGGGAGAATATACAGCAAACTGATCACAACGAGTAGATTCTGCAATACCAGCCACTCTACTGGGGATCACAGATCAGTCAGGAAATCAATCCGTTCACTGGAGGCCAAAGCCATCATCCGACCATACTGGGGATGAAGGAGTATTCAACAGGCGAAAATGCCACAACAAACATTCTGCAGACTATGCTGAGGAAGAGATGGTTGCAAATACTGGGATGTCAACCCAATCAACTGCTGAATAGGAAAATAAATCCTGTTCTGTTGAAGAGAAAAAACTCTGATGGAGAGATAGCAACAATTCCGCAGACGACTTCGCCGGGGAAAGGGTAAAGTACCGGGTATCAAACCACTGACTTACCGAGTCTTCAAAAAGAAAGCGATCATGCTGAGGAAACAGGCAATTCCGCTGGCAACTGCACGGGAAAAGTGATAACAACTCTGCTCGCGACTCCGATGGGGATATCACTAACAGCTCTACTCGCGACTCCGAGGGGAATATCAATCAACAGTTATACTCATGACTGCGCCGAGGAGACAAATAAAGTCTGGGGATATAGACCCACTGGAGAAAGTAACGGGGCACCAAGATGACAAACCATCAACCGCCGAAACTTCTACAAGAAAACACCCATGCTGGGAAAGATTGCTGCTGGAGAAAACGAAGTCTTCAACAACACTCTGCTTGCGATCATACTGGGGAACAACCCCAACAACAATTCTGTTTGAGGAACAACCCTAACAAAGATCTGAAGAAAGAAGATACAACCAAACCAGGAATATGAACAAATGTCTTACCTGTTGGAAATCATGCCACCCTCGGGAGAGCACTGAGATATTCTTGAGTATCCTTTCAATCTTGTGAATGTTCACTTTGTTTAAAACAAAAATTTTGAAAAATTTGATTTGTTTAAGACAATGACATTTTATCAATTAAAAACATGCAAAACATTTGTTGAATTGAAACAAAATAGGAGTGCAAATAATTGGATAAAAAGCTCAAATTGATTTGATGGAATGGTAGTCTGCAAATGGCAAGACTCCATAGATTTGTACAAATTTGAAATCAGTGATATATATTGGAAGAGGGCTACATTGAACATAATGATGCTTTCTCTACCAATTTGAATCTCGATGTATCCGAAGCTTCAGTTGACGACGAATCGAGAATCTTCTGACGAAATGACGACTGATAAACCAGAAAGTTTTGTCAGGATGCAGTTACTTGCCAAATCCCTAATTTTTGCCTAGATTGCCCCAGAGTGAGGTACTCAATCTAGCGGGATGCAAATATATTCTTTTTTTTTCAAAGTCTCTAATTTTTTCCTGGATTACCCTTGCGGGTTCTCCACCGAGACGCTCATTTTTGCCTAAGCCGCCCTTTCGGGTTTTCAACTTAGCGAGCTATTCTGTTTTTTCATTCCTTTTTTCATTTGCATATATTTTTTTTTAGGCAAAGTATCTCTTAACTGCATCTGAATTCACAGGACGAGTGAAATCCTCCGCATCCATTGTTGTAAGCATCAAAGCACCGCCTGAAAAGGCCCTCTTAACAACATATGGACCCTCGTAGTTTGGAGTCCACTTGCCCCTGGAATCGGGCGCGAAAGACAAAACTTTCTTGAGCACGAGGTCACCTTCTCTGAACACACGAGGCTTGACCTTCTTATCGAATGCTTTCTTCATTCTCTGTTGGTATAGCTGACCATGACACATGGCAGTTAAACACTTTTCTTCAATCAAATTCAGTTGGTCATATCGACTCTGAATCCATTCAGCATCAGTCAACTTGGCTTCCATCAAGACTCGCATTGATGGGATCTCCACCTCTACTGGGAGAACGGCTTCCATGCCATAAACAAGAGAGAAAGGGGTTGCCCCTGTTGAAGTGCGTACAGATGTACGATATCCATGCAAAGCAAATGGCAGCATCTCATGCCAATCTTTGTACGTGACAGTCATCTTCTGGATAATCTTCTTGATATTCTTGTTAGCAGCTTCAACAGCCCCATTCATCTTAGGTCTGTAGGGAGAGGAATTATGGTGTGCAATCTTGAATTCAGCGCACAACTCATCCATCATCTTGTTATTCAGATTAGATCCATTATCAGTAATGATCCTCTCTGGCACACCATAACGGCAAATTAGCTGGTTCTTGATAAACTTCACAACCACCTGTCTGGTTACATTCGCGTATGACGCGGCTTCAACCCATTTGGTGAAGTAATCAATTGCCACGAGAATAAACCGATGTTCGTTGGACGCTTTCGGCTCAATCATGCCGATCATGTCGATTCCCCACATAGAGAAAGGCCATGGTGATGAAATCACATTCAGAAGTGTCGGGGGAACATGAATCTTATCCGCATAAATTTGACACTTGTGACATTTCTTCACATACTTGCAACAGTCAGACTCCATTGTCAGCCAATAGTAGCCTGCTCTCAACATCTTCTTAGCCATGGCATGTCCATTGGAATGAGTACCAAATGAACCCTCATGGACCTCAGTCATCAATAGGTTTGCTTCGTGTCTATCCACGCATCTGAGCAAAACCATATCAAAATTTCTCTTGTACAGCACTTCACCACTGAGGTAGAAACTGCCTGACAACCTTCTCAAAGTTTTCCTATCTTTCACAGATGCCCCAGGCGGGTAGACCTGGTTCTGGAGGAAATTCTTGATATCAAAGTACCAAGGCTTGTCATCTTTCACGTCTTCGATTGCAAATATGTGAGCGGGTCTGTCCAAGCGCATCACAGTAATGTTGGGGACATCATTCCACCATCTGACCACTATCATGGAGGCAAGCGTAGCAAGAGCATCTGCCATCCGATTATCCTCTCGAGGAATGTGATAAAATTCAACTTCTGTGAAGAATGTTGAAATTCTCCTTGCGTAATCTCTGTATGGGATGAGACCAGGTTGATTCGTCTCCCATTCTCCCTTGATCTGATTGACAACCAGGGCCGAATCACCATAGACATCAAGATACTTGATTCTCAAATCAATGCATTCTTCAAGTCCCATAATACAGGCTTCATACTCCGCCATATTATTCGTGCATTTGAAAGTTAGCCTTGCTGTAAACGGAATGTGTGAACCTTGAGGAGTGATGATTACCGCCCCAATTCCATTTCCATATTGATTAACAGCGCCATCAAACACCATTGTCCATCTGGAACCAGGTTCTGGACCTTCATCAAGTGTAGGCTCATCGCAATCTTTCATCTTCAAATACAGAATTTCCTCATCAGGGAAGTCATACTGAACAGACTGATGATCTTCAATTGGCTGGTGCGCTAGGTGGTCAGCCAAGATACTACCTTTGATAGCTTTCTGAGCTCGATACTCAATATCATACTCAGATAACAGCATCTGCCAACGGGCAATCCTCCCAGTTAAAGCAGGCTTCTCGAAGATATACTTAATTGGATCCATTCTGGATATCAACCAAGTTGTATGATTTATCATGTACTGGCGCAAACGCTTAGCAGCCCAAGCCAAAGCACAGCACGTCTTCTCAAGCGTAGAGTACCGAGACTCACAATCAGTAAACTTCTTACTGAGGTAGTATATAGCAAACTCCTTCTTCCCTGATTCATCTTGTTGACCGAGTACACAACCCATCGAGTCTTCAAGAACTGTTAAGTACATAATCAGAGGTCTTCCTTCCACAGGCGGAGACAAAATCGGAGGTTCAGACAGATAATCTTTGATACTGTCGAAAGCTTTCTGGCAATCCTCAGTCCAATCATGAGACTGATCTTTCCGGAGGAGCTTGAATATCGGCGCACATGTGGCAGTCATGTGGGATATAAATCTGGAAATGTAGTTCAAGCGGCCAAGAAAACCTCGGACTTGCTTCTCAGTTTTGGGTGCGGGCATCTCTTGTATTGCTTTGACCTTTGCAGGATCAACCTCAATACCTCTTTCACTTACCACAAAACCCAACAACTTGCCGGAACGGACTCCAAAAGTACATTTGTTCGGATTCAGGCGAAGTTTGAACTTCCTCAAACGCTGGAAAAGCTTCAACAAATGCTCAATATGCTCAACTTCCGTTCGGGACTTAGCAATCATGTCATCAACATAGACTTCTATCTCCTTGTGCATCATATCATGAAACAAGGTAGTCATAGCTCGTTGATACGTGGCTCCGGCGTTCTTCAAACCGAAGGGCATCACTCGATAACAAAATGTTCCCCAAGGTGTGATGAATGTTGTCTTCTCCATATCCTCTGGTGCCATCTTGATTTGATTATATCCGGAAAATCCGTCCATAAAGGAAAAGACTTTAAATTTAGCTGTATTGTCTACCAACATGTCAATGTGTGGTAAAGGAAAATCGTCTTTTGGACTAGCTTTATTCAAATCTCTGTAGTCAACACACATACGGACTTTTCCGTCCTTCTTAGGAACAGGCACAATGTTGGCCACCCATTGAGGATATGTCGAAGTCACCAGAAACCCCGCATCAATTTGCTTCTGAACTTCCTCTTTGATCTTCACTGCCATATCTGGATGAGTTCTTCTGAGCTTCTGCTTCACAGGCACGCACTCAGGCTTTAAAGGCAGGAAGTGTTGCACAATATCTGTATCTAAACCCGGCATGTCTTCATAGGACCAAGCAAAGATATCTGAATATTCTCGTAGCAAACTAATCAAATCTTCCTTGACAGACCCTTCAAGAAGTGCCCCAATCTTTACCAGGCGAACACAATCTTCAGACCCCAAGTTGACTGTTTCCAAGTCTTCGAGATGCGGCTGAATGATCTTCTCTTCGTGCTCAAGGAGGCGGGTGATCTCATCAGGAATTCCTTCATCATCATCTTCCTCTGCCTCAAATACAGGGAATTCAAAATTGGGAGATGGCGTTGGATCATTATGTTCAATGGGTTTTAGGATCAACCTGCATAATGATTTTGGTTAAGAAAAAAACTTTAGAATTTAAACAAGCAAATCATTATGCAGATGAAAAATGTTTGCTTTTATTTTTGTTTTTATGGTTTTTTGTGATCACTGATTTCATGCAAAAGCAAAAAGTGAAAACAAAGGAAAAACAAATGTTTAAACAATGCAATTAATTGAATGAAAATATCATTGTATATATGCTTTGCCAACAATGTCATCACTTCTCCTTTTGGCATGGGAGAAGGGTTTCAAACAAAGTGAACAATTTACTCTGATCTATGGATGACTGTAGGAACATCTACAGCGACCCAATTGTGGCAGACACCACCAGGAATAACAAAATTGTTCAAGTCTTCTGCATCTTCTTCTTCAATGATAGCAGCAGCTTCCTCTTCTGCAGGTTGATCAGCATGGATGAATCCTCCACTGGTGAACAGACCTTGCTCATTGCATGCCCCAGAATCATAGCCAATGCCAGCCCGGGATCGGTTATCTTCGAGTTCAAGCACTTTCCCTAATCCAGCAACTGCACCACATTCAATGGCCAGCTTCGCATCTTTGTAGGAAGTGAATGAAGGAGACTTCTTCTCGATTGGTTTATCAATAGACAAAGCTTGAAACTGAGTTGCAACTTCATCCTCTGCATCAATGTACGAGAAAGAAGACAGATGGCTAACCAGGAGAGCCTTTTCTCCCCCTACTACGACCAATTTCTTGTTTTTGACAAACTTCAGCTTCTGGTGTAGGGTGGATGTCACGGCGCCAGCCTCGTGAATCCATGGTCTGCCTAAGAGACAGCTATAAGATGGGTGGATATCCATTACTTGGAAAGTAATTTGGAAATCACTTGGTCCTATCTTGATTGGGAGATCAACTTCCCCAATTACGGTCTTGCGCGACCCATCGAAAGCTTTCACAACAACCCCACTCTGCCTCATAGGAGGACCTTGATATGACAGACGAGAGAGTGTGGATTTTGGCAATACATTCAGAGAAGATCCAATGTCCACCAACACATTGGACATTGCATCTGATTTGCAATTCATGGAGATATGTAAGGCCATGTTGTGGTCTCTTCCCTCCTCAGGGAGATCAGCGTCACAAAAGCTCAAAGTGTTGCAAGCGGTAATGTTTGCAACGATGCTATCAAACTGTTCAAGGGTGACGTCGTGATCAACGTACGCCAGGTCCAAAACCTTCTGCAGAGACTCCCTATGAGGTTCTGAATTCAGCAGCAAAGACAGAATAGAGATCTTGGAGGGCGTGTGTAGAAGCTGGTCTACAATATTATACTCACTCTTTCTGATGAGCCTCAGCATCTCATCAGATTCTTCATCAACAATGCCACTTGGGCCACCTGAAGAAACAGGAGTCTTTTGCACGGATGAGGAGGGTTTGGCAACATCAAGTGCCGGGTTCTGAACATTCACGGCGGTCCCAACCGGGCGCTCAACAGATTCAGAAGAAACAGCAGGAGCTTTGGTAGGTGCAGAAAATACACGGCCACTTCGGGTCAACCCACTGACATCGGCAATATTGGTCACGGAAGTTGAAGGCAAAGGAACCTCTACCCCATCTTGGACAGCAACAGGATTGTACCGGAATGGCACAGCTCGATCGGATGTATAAGGCACCGGGCCGGCTGGTTTGATAATCAAAGCAGGGGAAGCCTTCGGTTTGTTGCTATTATAGCGAATAACAACGGGCTCTGGTAGCTTGAACACTGGTGATATGACATTCACTTCGGGTTCAACTGTATCAACATTGCGATTCTGGAGAATCTCAATGGTACCTTCATTCAACAACTTCTGAAGTTCCCGGCGAACCTGGTCGCAACCCAAGCGATTAACCGAACAAACACGGCACTTGTCGTGGTTATGCTCCAAATAGTTGTACTGACACAGCATCTTATGTAAATCAACCAACGACTGCCTGATGTGGCTGACATACCTAACCTTGTACTTCCCAAGGTCCTCCTGGATCATATTCACAGACTTCCCATGCGACGGCAATGGGTTCTTGGTGACGTTCGGGCTAGAGTCTTCGAAACTTAGGATTCCACTTCTCATAAGGTCTTGCACCTTATTCTTCAATGGAAAGCAGTTTTCTACATTGTGGCCCGGAGCACCGGAATGGTAGACACAATGTTGGTCTGGTTTGTACCACCATTGTGGATTTGCCGGAATGGCAGGAGGATCCCTGGGAGAAACCAATTTCCTCTCCAACAAGGAGGGATAAAGCTCTGCATATGTCATAGGAATCAGATCGAAGCTGATCTTCTTCCTATCATAATTCATGTTGGCTTGATTGGTTGTACTTCCACGAGGCTGGTAGGCCTGTTGCTGTGGACGTTGCTGTTGCTGTTGGTATTGCGGTTGCTGATATTGCTGTTGATGCTGATACTGTTGAGGTTGATACTGCTGAGCATTATCTTTGAAAACAGGTGCTATATGAGCCACCTGGTGCTGATGTCCGGCACGTCGTGCAGGCTTCCTCTGAACAGAGGGTCTTCTATGTTTCGGCTGAGACTGCACGGCATGCGCTTCGCCTTCTTTCCTCTTAAACGCTCCATATCGTTTAGAGGAAGAACCATCATCTTTAGCCAACCGTCCTTCGCGGACACCTTCTTCGAGACGCATCCCCATGGTCACCATCTCGGTGAAATCAGAGGGAGCGCTTGCCACCATTCGTTCATAGTAAAATGAACCAAGAGTTTTCAGAAAAATCTTGGTCATCTCTTTCTCTTCCAGTGGTGGGGTGATTTGAGCTGCCAGCTCACGCCATCTCTGGGCGTACTCCTTGAACGACTCCTTGTATTTCTGAGACATGGACCTGAGTTGATCTCGGTCAGGCGCCATATAAACATTGTACTTGTATTGCTTGACGAAAGTTTCGCCAAGGTCATTGAAAGATCGGATGTTGACACTGTCCAAGCTCATGTACCACCTGAGCGCGGCACCAGACAAACTGTCTTGGAAATAATGGATCAAGAGTTGATCATTATCAGTCTGTGTTGACATCTTCCTGGCGTACATGACCAGGTGAGCGAGTGGACAGGTGTTCCCCTTGTATTTTTCAAAGTCTGGGACCTTGAACTTGATTGGTATCTTCACTCCAGGAACCAAGCAAAGTTCGGCTGCAGACTTGCCGAAGAGATCTTTGCCACGGAGAGTCCTCAATTCCTTTCTCAGCTCAAGGAATTGATCGTTCATAGCATCCATCTTTTCATGAACATATGAGCCCTCAGATGCCTCAGAGTGATAGATGGTGTCGTCTACCCTAGGCATGGTATGCACGACAGGAGGAGCGGGAACAGGGACCGGGATAGATGCCGGCATTTGAGCAAAGGTAGGAGCTGGCAGATCAGGCATGAAGCCAGGAGGCATCCCCCAAGGAAAACCGGGAGGCATGGCATTAGACTGATGAGTGCTGGCAGGCACCGTTGAAGTAGAGACTTCTGATATAACCGTCCGCTGAACAGGAGTTGCTGGCTGCGGCGGAGCAGGCTGATTCTGGGCAGCGAGAAGTTGCTCCATCAAAGCGCCAAGTCTGGCGACCTCTTCTCTTAGATCTCGGTTCTCTTGCTCCATCTGTTCCATGATTCTGGCAGAGTTGACTCTTGTATAATACCGGTGAGTCAGCTTGTCTTCAAAATAAATGAAGAACAAAGGTTAGAACCAGAAGACCAGAAACAAAGGGGTACCTGCTTATGCAAGAATGATGCATGAAATGCTTGTGCAAATGCTTTGTTTTCAAGGAACCCTTAGGGTTTTGTTTGCAATATTTTGAATATTTAAACATTTTAATTTGCTCATGGAAAATATTTCATTTAATATATCAAAACAAAGAAATACAGCATTCTTGATTATTACAAAGAGAAAAGGTAAATGACATCCTATGGATCCCTAGAAGCTCGGGATGCTGGAAGACGAGAAGTGCACAACTTCTTGATCTCTCTCTCATAGGCAGCCTCCATATCAGCTTTCTCTTTAGCAAGTCGATCGTACCTCCTCTTCCAGAATTTGGATGACTGAGGAAGCAGAGAAGTCCAAGCGTCGTTCGGATCGTCGATCACTCGGTGCTCGAGAAATTCAATCATAGCATCTTTCTCCTTGAGCTGCTGCAGCAATTCCTCCCTCTCACGGATCCAGGCACGCGAAAGGTCTTCTTCTCTCAACTCCTCTACACGTTGGGTAGGGAGGGTTGAAGGCCCAGCCACATCCAACAGTGTAGGTCTCGGATGATCATATGGCATCAAGTAGGTAGCAGCTCTCTGTCTGACCCAAGAAGTGTAGGGCTCCAAAGCAATGCAGTTCTTTGGACCCAACTCATTCCTACTCTTCTTGTGAATACCGCGCCAAGCACGGACAAATCTGGCTTTCAGGCCTTCGGGATCTTTACCCTCCTGGAAGAACACACCTTCTAACAGAATGTTATTAGGTTTATCCTTTAGGGGGAACCCAAGCTGACGACGTGCAAGAATAGGATTGTAGGTAATCCCACCACATGTACCAAGAAGAGGCACATTAGGGAATTCCCCACAATAATCGATGATCTGGACGGTATCGTACACGCGATCATACCAGGTGATATCATCATTGGTGAGAGACATGAGTCTCTGAGACCACCGTAGACATCCCTTGTTCTCCTTGAAAGCAACTGTCTGCGGCAAGTGCGAAATAAACCACTTGTACAGCAGGGGTAAACAGCAGACAATGACTCCTCCATTCTTCATATTCCTCAAGTGCATGGAGACATATGCATCACCCAACAAAGTCGGAACTGGATTAAGAACTGAGAAGATCCTAATGGCGTTCATGTCCACGAACTTGTCAAAGTTGGGAAATAGCACCAATCCATAGATGAGCAGCACAAATAGAGCCTCAAAGGCATCCTCACTCATGGCTTTCCCATAAAATGTAGCTTGGGCAATGAGGAACTCGGAAGGAAAACCCTGAATTCCGCCTTTGGTAGTCAGATTAGCTCTAATCAGATCTTCATCTATATGCAATAGGCTGGAAATCTCTCGAGCAGATGGAATACTCTCTAGGCCACTGAACGACACTTGATCCAGAATCGGAATCCCAATAAGATGAGAGTATTCTTCCAAAGTTGGCAACAACTGGAAGTCCGGAAATAAGAAGCAATGATGCAAAGGATTGTAGAACTGAGCCAGAGTGCTCATCAATCCTTCGTCAACCTGAGTGGTGAGCAGAGGTAGAAGCTTCCCATAACGAGCTTTGAAACCCAAGGGATCTAATACATACGATGTCAGATTCCTTAACTCTTTTACATCAGGCTGCTTAAAGCTGTACTTCTTTGTATGCCTTTTTGGTCTTTCCATGTCTGAAAATTTTGCAAATAAACCCTTTAAGTTCCTTGAAAATTTTCTCTTTTTGATGACATGAATGCGGATGAATGCGTGAATGCATGAATGCAACAAACACACTCAAGGATCAAGCAAAGCACACCACACAAAGGTCGTGGGAAAGCTCTATGTATCCCTAATATCAATCATCCATTTTGGTGGATTTAGGTTTTTACCTTATCAACACCCAAGTTCCATTGATATTAACGGTACACGAACCGGTTCAGACATTCTTAATATCAACCAGCCGCTTTGGTGGATCTTAGGTTTTACACCTGATCCGGGATCCATTGATATTAACAATGTTTGAACGACTCAACCACGAATCAAGGGTTTGTTGAGAGTCACGAGCATGGAGTCTCGGTTAAAAACCACCCAAAGGGAGTGTACTAGGGTTTAAACCTGCCAGACATGTTCTATCAGAGGTTCCCATAATCATCGTTCCATCTTTCGAATATTATCGGAGGAACGAATACTCGTATTCCAAGAATATTCTCAAGAGAAACTCTCATGAGTGTAGTATCGCGTAACAATCGTATCAGAACTGACATCTGAACGACCTCCGCACTACGGTCCTAAAAAATAGGCCAAGAGGGGTTTGGTAAACTAAGGTCCTTGGCTTCTGCGGAACATGATTGAAAGAATAATGCCTAACCACAAATAACTTGTGTGACATTATTAATCCAACATGACCTCCACCAAGTGAATGGACTCGCAAGTCAACTGGCTAAGGAATACTCCACACCAGTCAACAAGACTATGCCATTCCCCTATCCTAGAGTGCACTCGAGTTCGGGTATAGAACTCATCTCACAGATCACCAAAGCAAACAGCAATTGTATATCAAGCAATTCACACATTACAATCAATACAGTGATCCCAAATTGTACAAAAATATGTCATATAACAAATAATAATATAGCACAACAAGGGTGAAAAGTAGGCAATACCACCAAGGACCTAATTCCCCAGCAGAGTCGCCACTTTTCTATAGCGGTGTATTCGTCGCTATATGATTTATCGATTAAACCATAAGCAAAGCATACAATGAAATTTCGAGTCGCCACCGCACTTTTATTTATCCAAAGGACTGGCTAAAAAGCGAACAAAAGCCTAAGAAGTTTTACACGTAGAAAACTAATAAAAAGATCAGAGAGTCTGGGTAAGGGGTAAATTACGCAATGGGAAGGTGTTAGGCACCCACTACGTCCTAGGTACTCCTAGGGAGCCCTTTTCACACTTGTTGTACTAAATTGTTATTTGTTATAACATAAGTATTGTGCAAACATGATTGGGATGATGAGAAAAGAATGTACAATTTAATTATTTTTGTGTTCGAACGGATGAACCCGCTGCCTACGTACCTTCCATCAAAGGTAAGGATCAAAACGCCGTAGTTCGGCTAAAAGATTTCCAAAAGTTGGTGGATTCAGTTTTAAACACAAGCACTGGGGCTTTTCATTATCAATGGGAGAAAACTCGACCAAAACCAACATCCACCATGCGAGGATAGCTTCGACGCACTAGAGGGGTTAACCCTGTTTTCAGTACGGAAGTCTTACTGTCGACTCACTAAGGATAGGCAAGATTTACATCAACCACAATGATAATTGAAACCTATGGCTAATGCATGAAAAGATTAACAATGGACAAAGCCAAAACAAGTGAATGAGTGAAGTTAATTGATTATGATTATGAAAGTGAGAGTCAAAGTATGATTAAGATTGATTCAAAGAAGTATTATGAAAATGGAGTTTTGAAAAAAAGGTCAAGGACTTGGGTCCAGGTTTTTAGTTAGAAAACATGAAGATGTTTACACAATATCTATGTCAAGTTTGAAATCAAAGTGTGAAAAGGTTTAGGACATAATGAGAATGAATGGATGAAGATGGATTGTAAAACTTCTTAGAAGGTTCACTTCTTGAAATCATATAGCAGATGATTCAAGTGTGTCCTTTGGAATAGCAATGGATAATAACAAACAAACAAAGCAGAAAAGCGGATACCGGATGCCAATCACTGGGCTTATACCAATCTCCTAAAACAGAACGGGATATCAGAGGCCACTCAATGGTCTTACACTAATCTCCTCAAACAAAGAAATAAGATGTGGATACCGGATACCAATAGATGGATTTACACCAGTCTCCTAAAACAGAACAGGATATCAGAAGCCACTCAATGGACTTACACTAATCTCCTCAAAAGAAAAACAAAGATGAAATATGGAAGTCAACTGCCAATCTATCTGGACTTGGGTTAACTCTACATATGCTCATAGGAAAACCAATGCCACATTACAGGGACTTACAATGGATCCTCACATACAAGAACAAAAGCAACAAATGATCACAGGAAAGCAAATGCCAACTTACAGGGACTTACAATTGCAACCTCACATAAACAAAGAAAAACAAAACATGGATGTCAGATGCCAATCTGTCTGGGCTTACTCTAACCTCCACAGTATGGTCCTAGGAATACAAATGCCACATTACAGGGACTTACAATTGTATCCTTATATACAAACAAAGCAACAACAGAAGATATGAGTGACCAATGAGGTCCTACACTCTATCCTTCCATATCATAGGAGCAATGGCCAAAGAAATGGACTTACAATTGTCCTCAATGGGCAAACAACAAATGACAATATCACAAAGACAAATGAGATGATTGTGCATTAATGAGCAATTAATGATGATGATAAATGCATGAAGCATACAAGCAAACATGTGCATATGAAGTAATCAATCAATCAATGAATAACAAACAACACACTCTATAGCCAAACAAGGAGGCTCACACAAAGAGGTTAGGCACTGAGGCCAACTGGAATAGGGTAAAAAGTTGCTCTTAACCTTGCCATTGAGAGGCTAAGGTGAAGCAGATGAAAGGAGATGAGGGGTGTGCCTCATTGCTCTTATCCCTGATCAGGGAGAGCATTTCAGAAAGTGTGGGAGCTCAGGAAGATGGAGCTCTTTCCACATTATTGACTCGATAGATCTTGGGTTTTGATCTCAATGCTACAACCATGTAATGGGAGCAAGGAGAAGACTCACTGAATAGTAGGGGATAGGTTGCTTATCCCTTTGATCTACCAATTGCCTTTCTTGAAGGACTTTTCCTGCTTGGGACAAATATAAACACACACAAGCATTGCCTCTTAAGGAGGACTTCAGACAGTTTGCCCGGCCAAATAACAGGCCGGGTCTCCAGACTACATGAAGAAAGAGGGATTACCTCAAAGCAAATTGCTAAATAGCAAAGCAAGCAAGTTCAAAGAACTTAAGCAACTAAGGGTACCTGAAAAAGTCAAACCAATCAGTACACAGTTCAACAGTTTAAACCAAAGGAAAGGAATCAACAGTCAACACAGAGGGACAGGTGTGCAAAGCACAAGACTCAAATCAAATGAGTCACACCACCTACAAAACAAAGGTTAGCTCATGATATATAATCAAGCTCAATCAAATCTGTATGATCTTTGAGGCATTGTTGCTTAACCTGAAACATGAACTCAATCATAAGCCCAAAAGACCACTAGGACAAGCCTAGGGTCAAAAATAAATGAGAAAGTCAAAACAGCAAATGAAAGTCAACCAAAATCAAGTTCAAACATTTAAGAAGCAAGCTCAATTGGTCTCAAGTTCATATCATGCATCATCATCATTTCACAAACAAAAGAAGGCAAAGCATGGCAAAAGAGAGCACATAAAAGTCAACAGCAAGACTTGCATCAAAAGTCAACTCAAACATTTTCACAAAATCACCAAATAATTCATGATCAATCCTAACACCTAGCATGGTAAGCATGTAAAATTTCATCACAATTGGACAAGTGGAAGGCAGTCAATGAAAATCATGAAGTCAAAGAAAATTTGAATATGCTCAAGGAAGTCAACAGCAAGACTTAGCTCAAAAGCAATCATACTCAATTCCAAAAATTATCAAATAATTCAGGGTCAATCACAATCCATAGCATGGCATACATATAAAATTTCAGCTCAATTGGATCATGGGAAGATGGTTAATTAAAATCAGGAAGTCAAAACAATTTCAAGTATGCACAAAGAAGTCAAACATTCATGGGTCAACTTCAAAAAATCATAACAAAATGAAAACATATGAGAAATGAATGGGATTAACACCAATGCAAAGCTTAAGATGTCTAGTATGCACATGTAAAATTTCATGATCATCCAATAAAGTATGAGAATTTCCCAAATGAAATCGCAAGATGTGTCACACAAAGTCAACATTTGACTAGGCAGGGAAGAAAAATCTCAAACAAATAGGAAATGGCACAATTAATTCCAAGAAAGATCACAAGTCAACTAGATATATAAGAGATGGCTCATGCAAAATTTCACATTAATTGGAAGCCAGGAAGCATGTCAACAAAAATCATGAAATTGCATAACATTGGTGTGACACAAATTGTCACACCCTACTTCAAAAATTCATATCTCACAAACCACATAAAATAAATTCAAGAACTCTACATCAAAACAAACATGAATGAGTGTAAATTAACCACAAAAAATTTCAGAATCATTGGATACATCCTCATCATTTCACAAGGTTTTTGGCAAAAGGTATCAAATAAGCATACATGACAAGAAACCTAAAGCCATAAAAAATCCAGCCACACAAAAAATAATTAAAAATCATGATAAAATAATGGACATTCTCATGAACATGATGCAGAAAATTTCATGATTTTTGGATGTGAAACGAGTGAAATATGAATTTTGTAAGTTGAGTAACAAATTGGAATGAATGAATCAACATAACATGATTTAGATAAGTCAAAGGTTGACCGAGTGGCATTTTTGAAATTACCACATTCACTAATCCAAACGCACCGTTTAGGGCCACAAAATAGAATGTTTTGATTGGCCAGTTTTCAATGAAACAGTAACAGGGGACCAAACGTGTGAAAAGTTCTGTAAAATGGCTAGGGTTTATGCAACTTAGGGTTTTAGCCAGCAGCATGGCAGATTCATGTTCATGCAATCATCATAACGAAAATCAAACATAACTTCATAAACAGCATGGCAACCAACATTCATGCAACATCAAGCAACAATACAGCAAACACGATTCATGCAAAATTCTGGGCAGATCCTAGGGTTCATCTACTGCAGCAATCATCTTCAACATTCGAACATGGAAAAAAAATCAAATCGCCCAGAAATTGAAATTGACCATACCAATAGAGCAAACAAACTTCAAACAACACAAATCCATCAACCAATGGCATTGAATCATACTGCATAACATGCATCGAGCAAGATCAACATTGAACACCAAGTTTCATTTTCAGATATTTCACTCAATACTCACTCATTTTTCATGATTCAAGTTGCCTAACAATCAGCATGCAAGGATCTATTAGAAACATAGCATGGATTAGAGAAAAAAGAGATGCGAAATCTTACTTGGATTTGAAGAAAAGAGTGAAACCGATGTTGTTTTGATGATACAGGCACAAACAGATGTCCACAATGCTTGATATTGATGGATAGTTGGAGAAGCTCAGCTCAAAACATTCAAATCCAGCTTAAATCGAGTTTCACCATGGATGTGGCTTCATGTAGCAGCAGCAAGGAATGGCATTACAGCTAGGAAACAGGGCTTCAAATTGCTTCCAAATGTTGGCCAAGTGATGAAGGAAGCAAGGGTGCTCGTGGTTCTCTTGAGTTTTAGCAGAAAAATGCAAATCGAGCAAAATGAAAAATGAGAGAATCAGAGTTTTTTCTGTGTGTTTGTGGCTGCCATTAGGGTTGGTTTCTGCAGAAAATTGGTTATATATACTCTGTTTAAGCAATGCTAAGTGAATGGTAAACATGTTTAACTCAAATCAAACAAAATGCCATTTTGCTAATTTTGTCCAAGTGGATATGGAGGTGCATGGTTCTGCACGAATTGGGCCTCAAAACAGGCTGCAAATGACCTTCTAAACAGATCCCAAATGGCCAAAATGTCTAAAAACATTTAATTCAAAAAGTCACTTTTGCAACTCACTTGAATTTAATAAAGTCAAGTCCAAAAATGGCATTTTGCATGGTGAGGTTTTGGTACATGATGAGTGCATTTTTGGAAAGAGGGGATTAAATGGAGCTTGTAGGAAAAAACCCCATCAAATTTGGCCAAAGGGTTCATGAGATATGGCTTGTTGAAGTTCACAAATTTTTGAAATTGAATTGATCATATCTTGACAACCATGCATGGGATTTGAGAGTTCTTGGACTTTTTGAAAATGGGAGAACAAGATCTTCAACTTTCATGTTGGGCAAAAATTCATTTTAAGCTTGTATCATGATGTAAGTTTAAGATCAAGAAGTTTCCATTTTTGGCAGTTGAAATTACAGGTCAAGTTTCTATTTCTGGAAATTTTCTGTTTGACTTCAAATTCTTCCATGATGAGGTTTGGCATGATATATGAGGCTTATATGGACATGAATGAGCTCCTTCAAATCAATTCCATCCATCAAATCACTGATTAAATCCACAGTTGACCAAGTTTGACTTTTCTAGGGTTTTGCTTGACTGAAGCACTTCTGATGAATTCCAAACCCTAATTCTTTGAGACCTTGACTTCAAATGATGTCCCAAGTCATGTGAACCCTTGATTATTGATCATGGTGCCCAAATTCTGCAAGAATGGCCACCATCCACTACAATGCCTGACTTTGACTGATTTTGACCTAATTGGCTGATGATTGCTTCATCTGCAAGCAACAAGGTTAGAATGACAATATTTTTGTACTTTTTGGTTAGTAAACATGTGAAAAGCAAAGATATACAAATGCAAGACATGCTTGGTGATCAAGAACCACACTCACAAGGCAGCCTACCCACATGGAGGGAAGCTAGGGCATGCAATGATCCTTGAGGCCATGATATGATATGATGTGGGCCATGAGGGATCTTAGGGCCCAAAATTGGGGTCTTACAGCTGCCCAAAAAGGCTCTGAGTAAGCTTGATGTCGAAGGGGTTGTTCTCACACCAAGTGATCTTGTTGTCCGTGTTTTTGATGGATCCAAGCGATCGGTTTTTGGTGAAGTCACGTTGCCTATGAAGATCGGCCCGGAAGTGTTTAATATTGTCTTCTATGTGATGGATATTCAACCAGCATATAGTTGTCTGTTGGGGCGTCACTGGATACATGGAGCCGGAGCAGTTTCTTCGACTCTCCACCAAAAGCTAAAATATGTGTGGGATGGTCAAGTTGTGACCGTGTATGGCGAAGAGAACATCTTTGTGAGCCATTTATCCTCCTTCAAATATGTGGAGATGGATGGCTAAATTCATGAAACTCTATGTCAAGCTTTTCAGACTGTCAGTATTGAGAAGGTGGCTTTTGTTGAACAGAAGAAATCAGGCACCTCGATTGCGTCCTATAAACAAGCTTTGGAGGTCATTCATTCAGGTAATGCGGAAGGCTGGGGCAAGGTGATTGATGTGCCCGTAAAACAAGACATGTTTGGCGTTGGTTACCAGCCTTTTCAATCAACAGAGCAGGGTGTCCAATATCAGAAAGGGCCGTGTACTTTCACTAGTGCTGGATTGATGAATCACGGGGATGTCTTTGCAACAGACAATGAAGACGGTGACAGTGATTGTGATATGGATAATTGGGTGCGCCCGTGTGCTCTAGGGGAGAAGATCAACAACTGGACTGCTGAAGAAATAGTCCGAGTTACTCTTCAGACAGAGTAATTTTCTTCTGTTTTTCATTTTGCATGAAAGCCCTACGCTTTGCCCAAGGCGTAGTGGTTCATTGTAGGGCCACATCATGTTTTGAATTTTCAATGATTATCATCAATAAAGGACGTTTTGCAATCAAATTTGTGTTCATTGTCTTTCTATTTTTTTTACTTTCATTTTCAAAACAATAAAAATGGCAATGTTTTTTTTGTGACTTCCTTGAACTCTTTTCTAAAATAAAGCATGAAACATCGTTCGTGCAAAATTGATCTTGCGGATTCCATTAAAAACAGTTTTGTTATGGCTCAGTATGACTTCGATAATCCCATTTACCAAGCTGAAGAGGAGAGTGAAGAAGATTGTGAACTCCCCAAAGAATTGGCCAGACTTTTGAAACAGGAGGAAAGGGTCATTCAACCTCATAAGGAAGAGTTGGAAGTCATTAACCTTGGTACTGAGGACGCAAAGAAAGAGATCAAGATAGGGGCTGATTTAGAGGAAAAGGTCAAGAGAGGGTTGATTGAAATGCTGCAAGAATATGTGGATGTATTCGCATGGTCGTATCAAGATATGCTTGGTTTGGATACAGATATTGTGGTGCACAGGCTACCTCTCAGAGAAGATTGTCCTTCGGTAAAGCAGAAGCTTCGTAGAACTAGTCCTGATATGGCTGTCAAGATCAAAGAGGAGGTTCAGAAACAGTTGGATGCGGGTTTTCTAGCAGTTACCAATTATCCCCCTTGGGTGGCCAACATCGTACCCGTGCCGAAGAAGGACGGTAAAGTCAGGATGTGTGTCGATTACCGAGATTTAAACAGAGCCAGTCTGAAAGATGACTTCTCATTACCTCACATCGATGCATTGGTCGATAACACTGCTCAGTCCTCGGTTTTATCTTTCCTGGATGGATTTTCTGGCTATAATCAAATCAAGATGGCGCCAGAAGACATGGAGAAGACGACATTCATTACACCTTGGGGCACGTTCTGTTATAAGGTAATGCAATTTGGGTTGAAGAATGCCGGTGCTACCTACCAAAGAGCTATGACGACTCTCTTTCACGACATGATGCACAAAGAAATTGAAGTGTACGTGGATGATATGATTGCGAAGTCTCAGACAGAAGAGGAGCACTTGGTAAACTTGCAAAAGTTGTTTGAAAGATTGAGAAAGTTCAAACTGAGGCTGAATCCAAAAAGTGTACGTTTGGAGTGAGATCTGGAAAGCTGTTAGGTTTCATTGTCAGTGAGAAAGGGATTGAGGTTGATCCAGCGAAAGTAAAAGCTATTCAAGAAATGCCTGAACCAAGAACAGAAAAGCAGGTTCATGGGTTTTTAGGGAGGCTGAACTACATTACGCGGTTCATATCTCACCTAACAGCTACGTGCGAACCGATATTTAAATTGCTAAGAAAAGATCAAGCAATCAGGTGGAACAATGATTGTCGAAAAGCTTTTGATAAGATAAAAGAATATTTGCAGAAACCTCCAATTCGTATACCTCCAGTTCCTGGGAGGCCTCTGATAATGTACCTTTCAGTAACAGAGAATTCGATGGGGTGTGTATTGGGACAGCATGACGAGTCTGGTCGAAAAGAGCATGCAATATACTACCTTAGCAAAAACTTGCTGCGCTTTGGCATGGGTTGCTCGCCGACTAAGACAGTATATGTTGAACCATACTACCTTGTTGATTTCTAAGATGGACCCAGTAAAGTATATCTTTGAAAAGCCGGCTCTTACCGGACGAGTGGCTCGTTGGCAGATGATTTTGGCAAAGTATGATATCTAGTACACATCGCAAAAGGCCATCAAGGGTAGTATTCTGTCTGATTACCTTGCCGAGCAACCAATTAATGACTATCAGCCGATGATGTTTGAATTCCCCGATGAAGATATCATGTACTTAATAATGAAAGACTCTGAAGAGCCTATTGTTGAGGAAGGACCGGATCGCGATGACAAGTGAACACTGATGTTTGATGGGGCGGTAAATGTGAATGGAAATGGTGTTGGGGTAGTACTCATTAATCCTAAAGGTGCACACATACCTTTTTCTGCCAGATTGACTTTTGAAGTAACCAACAACGAAGCTGAGTATGAGGCCTGTATCATGGGGATCGAGGAAGCCATCGATCTAAGGATCAAAACTATGGACATTTATGGAGATTCTGCTATAGTGATTAACTAGTTCAATGGAAACTGGAATACTCATCAACCGCATTTGATTCCTTATAGAGATTACACCAGAAGGATCCTGACTTTCTTCAAGACAGTAAAGTTGTATCATGTACCCCGAGATGAAAATCAAATGGCTGATGCCTTAGCCACATTGTCTTCCATGATTAAAGTTCATTGGCAGAATCATGTGCCACACGTTGCTGTGAATCGACTCGAGAGGCCTGTGTATGTGTTTGCAGTCGAGTCTGTTATTGATGAGAAGCAGTGGTTTTATGATATTAAGAGTTTCATCAAAGGCCAAGAGTATCCTGAAGGAGCGTCAAAGAATGACAAGAAGACACTGAGAAGGCTAGCTGGAAGTTGAACAAGGATGATGTGTTGTACAAGAGGAACTTTGACATAGTTCTGCTCAGATGCGTGGTTAGACACGAAGCAGACATGCTAATGCAGGAAGTACACGAGGGATCTTTTGGTACCCATGTTGGTGGTCATGCAATGGCCAAGAAGTTGTTAAGAGCCGGTTATTACTGGATAACCATGGAATCTAATTGTTTCAAATACGCTCGGAAGTGCCACAAATGTCAGATCTATGCAGATAAAGTGCATGTACCACCAAACCCTCTGAATATTATGAGTTCTCCTTGGCCATTCGCGATGTGGGGCATTGATATGATTGAAAAGATTGAACCTACTGCTTCTAATGGACATCGCTTCATCCTAGTCGCGATTGATTACTTTACCAAGTGGGTGGAAGCAGCTTCCTATGCCAATGTTACGAGATAAGTAGTTGCTCGATTCATTAAGAAAGAAATCATCTGTCGTTATGGGGTTCCTGAGAGAATCATCACCGATAATGGTTCGAATCTCAATAACAAGATGATGAAAGAGCTTTACAAAGACTTTAAGATCGAACACCATAATTCTTCTCCTTACAGACCAAAGATGAATGGTGCTGTAGAGGCCGCAAACAAGAACATTAAGAAGATTGTGCAAAAGATGGTTGTGACGTACAAGGATTGGCATGAGATGTTGTCTTTCGCTTTGCATGGGTATCGTACCTCAGTGTGTACGTCAACTGGGGCAACTCCGTTTTCACATGTGTATGGCATGGAGGCAGTCTTGCCAGTAGAAGTTGAAATCCCTTCTTTGAGGGTGATGATGGATGTAAAACTTGACGAGGCTGAGTGGGTTCAAGCCAGGTTTGATGAGTTAAATTTAATTGAGGAAAAGCGATTAGCAGCTGTGTGCCACGGACAACTATATCAGAGAAGGATGAAGAAGGCCTTTGATTAGAAAGTGCGTCCTCGAAGCTATCAGATAGGTGACTTAGTTTTGAAGAGGATCCTTCCTCCCAGTATAGATAACAGAGGCAAGTGGACTCCGAATTATGAAGGTCCATATGTTGTTAAAAAGGTCTTTTCTGGTGGAGCCTTGATGCTTACAACTATGGATGGTGAAGATTTTTCGTCTCCTGTGAATTCAGATGTAGTCAAAAAATACTTCGCATAAACTGACTCGCTGGACAAAAAAAGAAAGTTCAGGCAAAAAGGGCATCCCGACGAACCAAAAGGAAAAGAAAATAAAAAGGTTCGGGAAAAAGTTAGGGATAAAGAATAAAAATAATATGTACACCCGGTAAGTCGAAAACCTGCAAAGGCGGCTTAGGCAAAAATGGGTATCCCGGTGGATTGAAAACCTGAAAAGGCGGTCCAGGCAAAAGAGGGATTAAAGCGAAAACTACAGTCTGAGTTATCTGTACGTCATCGCGTTTCAGTGTCTACCATCTTGAAGGATATGATCGGTCCAATCACTCTTCTCAGAAAGCAAAGAATTTGGGGGAAAGCGAAGATCTATGAGTCATAACAGAATTGGAAAATAGTGGAATGTCGTGTTCACATTGCCAATAGGATAGTTTATTTTCTCTTTTGGCGCAATTGCCTCTTCCTAGGAATTGCTTCCTGATGTATTTGCCTTTATAGGCCATTTTCAATCAATAAAAGTCGTTATTCAGTCAAATTGCTCTCTTGTTTTTATATTTTTTTCTGTTTTGTTTGCAAAAACGTCCAAATTTTTGATAAACATTGCATCTAAAAACATGAAGGCTAGACAATGGCGTGCGGAAAGATAAAACATCTGAAAATCATTTTGAATGTTGAGTACATTTGAGTATAGTTTGTCCATACGATCCCCTGGGGCATGTATGTCTTGCCGTTTTGCAGGTTACTATCTTTGATTGATGGCTAAAGCAGATGAGCCAAAGTTTGTTCGAAGGAAGACCCTGTTGTTTCAACACTGTCCAGTCGTGTAAGAAGTTGGGTCGTCTAAGTCGAATTCAGAATTTGTTTCCCCAGCATGGTCGAGAGGTTGGTGTTTTCCCAACAAGTGACTCCACAGTTGAGTTGGTTTCTCTACCGTTCCGAGAATGTCAGATCAGTAAGTATCCTCAGCGGAATTGTTGTATGTCCCCACAGAGTTGGAAGATCGAATCAGAAATTGTGTGCTCAGTAAAGTGATCATTTTCTTTCCCAGCAGGAGTTTTCCTCCCTTTGCATCTTGCATGTAGTAATCATCATTTGCATTCGCATTCTCAAATCGCGTAGCATTTCCATTCAGTATGGAGCATTACGCCATGGAAAACTCAAACACATGCATACATGTATTAAACCAGATTGGATCATATCTCCGGAAGAGACGGATCATTTTTCAACATCAGTGTAGCACATTTGCAGCAGTTGCTCTTGGCAACATTCAGAATCGATAATCCCAGTGAGATTTATTTTCTCACCAGTCCGTGAAGGCAAAGCTTGATTCTCTTCCGATTTAGTCACCAGTAAGTGTCTGCCTTATTTTGACATATGTAAAGATCATCCTTGCGATACCGGTAAGTGTCGTGTTGATCCCCGTAAATGTCTGTGCTTTTCTTTGTTGTCGACGAACATCATCTTTCGATGTCGGTAAACGTCGAATTCCAATCGTTGGCCATCAGTAAATGGCATGTCTCTCATGGTATCTACAAAAAAAAAAATCATTCTGTCAACACTTGTGTGTGTCCTTTCCTTTTTCGATGTCGGTAAACATCATTGTTCGATGTCGGTAAACATCAGCCTAATCTTAACCATCGGTAAATGGTTTTGTCATTTAAATAACTATGTGTTTTCGCTATCCGTAAATGTCGAGTATTTGATTTTCGCCATCGGTAAATGGTTTCGTTTCATACGTGTATTCTTTCCTTGGTGTCTGTAAACATCTTTGTTCGATGTCGGTAAACATCGAGTTCCTTCCTAGTCATCGGTAAATGCCTGGTCTTGTTTCACCTGTAAACATCTTTGTTCGATGTCGGTAAACATCGAGTTCCTTCCCAGTCATCGGTAAATGCCTGGTCTTGTTTCACCTGTAAACATCTTTGTTCGATGTCGGTAAACATCGAGTTCCTTCCCAGTCATCGGTAAATGCCTGGTCTTGTAGCGCTTTCTTTGATATCGGTAAATATCAAATCTGTTTTGAAGCCGCCATCGGTAAATGGCCTCGCTTTCTTTGATATCAGTAAATATCAAATTTGTTTTGAAGTCACCATCGGTAAATGGCCTCGCTTTCCTTGATATCGGTAAATATCAAATTTGTTTTGATGCCGCCATCGGTAAATGGCCTCGCTTTCTTTGAAATCGGTCAATATCACAATTCGTTTTGAAGCCGCCATCGGTAAATGGCCCCGCTTTCCTTGATTCATCACCTACAGAGTGCAAATTCTCCGGTTCTTTTTGTATTCAATCCCTATTTACCTTGAAAGTCTGATAGCCGCTGCTTTCATCCGTTCAGGTTCACAGTTGATTGAATAGGGGCAGTTGTAGCACCTCAAATTTTCCCTCCTCATTCATGCATTCATTTTAGGTCATTTAACATTTCATATTACATTTCATCATGTCAATCAGAATTAGCTCCAAGAGTTTGTCTTCCAAGAAGCTTGTATTCATTTGGATATCACGGCAGTCAAAGTAGAGTTCCTCAAGGATTGAGATGCATTCTGGGTTTGAAGGTATTATGGATGTTATGTAGAGCTCTTGAGAGCTAGGGTTTCATTTTCAGAGGTTTTCTCTAAAGGATCAAGCTTAATGGGTGTCGCATTACGCGAAAAACCGGCGGGAAAAGACACAGAGCCTCCACCGTGCGTTATTTATCCCAAAGGAGGGAAAGGAAACGCTCGAAGTAAACCTGGAGAGGAATTGGTCTTACGACCATAGATTGCAAGGATCGGGAGTCGGTTATGTGAAGGGAAGGTATTAGCACCCCTACGCATCCGTCGTACTCGACGGGATCCATGCTCAGAAAGAATAGAAGAAAGGTTGCTAAATAACTGCTCAAAGACTGCACAAAACTGGAGTGAAACACGGGAAAGACGAAAGAAGCGGACTCGGCAGGATGTCGCATCTTGGGCCTATGTAGTTTGTCAGAAACAAACATCAGAGTCGACGTAGTTCGGGGAAATGGGAAACGTGCTCGCTAGGATGTCGCCTCCTATGCATATGTATCTTCTCTAACCAGAGTAAGAATCAGAGCACTCGTAGCTCGGCTAACGCACGCCGAAAAAAAACGCTAAAAGAAGACGCTGAGACGTCAAACGAAACACGCAACTGGAAACGAAATGCCAATCGCTGGTCTTACATCCGACTCCACAAAAGAAACAGGAAACTGGATGCCAATCGCTGGACTTACATCAGACTCCCAACAAACAAACACACACGGGAAACCGACTGCCAATCGCTGGACTTACGTCAGACTCCGAACAAACAAACACACACGAAGAAGGAGGGTCTCGATTGCAACTAGGGCAAGAGAAAGGAGAGGTCTCAATCGCAACGGAGGCGAGAGAAAAGGATCAAAGTTAGTTGTTAGTCAAACTCGACAAGACATCGCATCTCGTGCCTACGTATCTCATATGGACATGAGAATTAGAGTTGTCGTAGTTCGGCTAAACTATTTCTATTTGTTTTGTGTTTTTTAGGTGAACAACGTTACTACGCAATCTACCGGATGCTCGACCTTTGGAGACTTACTCACCTGTAGTAGAAGGAGTTAACGTGTCCTTAAGAGAAGGGAAATGTTTGTTTGTGTTTTAGGAAAGCTCACGCAAGAAAGGAAGTCCTAGACGAAGGAACCGAGATACCTTAATTGACATGCAAACGAGAGACTATGCGAAGTCTAGCAATCCTATGGGGATACAATCACACCACACACAAACATATAACATGAAGTAAACACACCAACAAGGGGCTCAAACATCAAGGGTAAAGCTTTAGTCAAGGGGTCATATCAACCTCGACAAACAAGCCGGCACTGGAAGGGTATCTGAGGACTCTTAACCACTAACATTGACCGTCAGGGTGAGCAGATGAAAGGTAATGAGGATTGGTCCTCATGGATCTTAACCCGGGCCTGGGTGAGCTTCAAATCAATGAAGGTGTGGGAGTCCAGAATGAGGAACTCTATTCCACTTGACTGACTCTATATACAAAGATCTTGGGTGTTTATTCAAATGCATCAGCACGTAGTGCGAGCAAGATGAAAGACTCAACTGAAGAGCAGGGGATGGATTGCACATCCCTTCTATCTGCCAATTGCCTCTTCACTTAGGAGGTCTTGAAGTACATGGCACAAAAATAAACAAACACAGTCATTGCCTCTTAAGGAGGACTTCAGCCAAATGCCTGCCAAACAGAAACGACAGGGCTTCCAGACTACATGGAGTACAAGAGGGTTTACCTAGGTGGTATGCCAACCACAATAAAAGCAAAGCAACTCAAGCAATGAGTTAAAGCGGCTAAAGTACCTGTAAGAAAAGCTAAACAATCAGTACTATGTCCAGACAAACAACCAACAGTAAACAGTGTTACAACTTAATATGCACACAAGTCAAGCTTTATGGCTCAAGAATTAAAGTAATTCCACCACACTCCAAAAACCTACAACACAAAGGATTAGGGCACAAAGTACTTTGCATCTCATGAAGTGAGATTACATCAATCATTTGGATTAGAAGCTTGAACCTGAAATACAAAGCTTAAAAGATGAGTACAAACCACTAGCACCAAGGCTAGGGTCAAAGGTAAGGTAAAAAGTCAAAACAGCAACTAATATTCAACATGAAGCATATTTAATCAATCATGAACATGTCCTAAAAAGGACCAAGTCAAAAGCATTAGGCAAGGCCATGTAATGAGCAAGATAATGCAAGACACACAAAAGGTGCATACCATTGGTCATCAAGAATCAAAATTCCATATTAAAACAGAAATGACTAAAACAATTCTGGATATTTTTATGAGCATACAACATGTCCAACATAATCATCATGCAAAAAATTAGAATCAATAGAGTTCAATTGATATGGCAATGAAAATGAATAAGATCAACATCAAATTGTGTGACACACATTGTCACACTATACAATCATGCGTCCCAAACAGAGAAGAAAAATGCTAAAAATACCAAAGAAAATCTCAAACATCCTACAACATGTTAGGAAGCAGCATATAAAATTTCATGGCAATTGGACAAGAACTGAGCATTTCACACCAATTTGAATGAGACATAGTCCATTTGTATACATGTTCAAAGAATCAATCACATTTATAATTCCAGAAGTGGTAAAATCATGAAATCACACCACAAAATAATAGACACTTCAAGGATCATGTAGAAAAAAATCTGGAATTATTTGGATCATCAAGCTACTTTTTATGATATTTGAATGAGCATGCATAAAATGAAATAAAAATTGAAAAGCATGGAAAATAATGTTGAAATGAATTGGAAATGTGGAAATGGCATCAGCAGGATTCGAAGTGAGGGGCGCGCTACATGAAACAGTGCCGTTTCAAGGCCAGGGAATTAAATGAAAATGGATTTTCATTTTGTCTCCAGCGGGAATCGAATAGAGGGACGCGCTTAGGAGCAAAATGGCGTCGTTTTGAGCGTAAGCCCTAGGGTTAGAAGACGGCGTCGTTACTATTCATACACGGCCGGCTATGGTGGAAACCACCGTCTCCTACCTTGAGACGGTGGTGAACAATGACACACCTAAATTTTTGTGTGTGCAGAAATTCGCCATGCATACATCAGTCGAATGCTCTCAACATGAGGAGCAAGAATCCATGATCCATTAAGCCTAATAACTCATAACAAAAGCAAACCGATGGAAAGAAAGTTTAACATCCAAACTTCAATTCATCATATCTCCATGAATACTTGTCCATTTTTCAAGATTTTTATATCAGTAGAATCAACAAGCATCGAACTACAAGTCTATGGCAATAACCTACCTCTTGAAGATCCAACAATGGCAGCAGTGGATTCAGGTGCTTAGCAAGGTCCAAATCTCTTCTATACCTTGTTATGACTTCTGAAGCACGAATCAACTCTTGGAAAGGCTTGGATCTAGCTCAAAGTTCAATTTCCATTGCCATGTTCTTGAGCTTCATATGCTTAACTCTTCACCAAATTCTGTAAATCAAAGCTTGATCTATACTGAATAATGATCAAAGAACACAAATATGCAAGAAAATCCAAGTGTTATGTGGAAAAATTTTGAATTATGGTGGAGAGAAATTTTGGAGGGAAAGTTTGAATCTAGATCTAGAATGATGAATTCTGAAAATTATGTTATGATTAACCTTTTATATGCTATGGTAATCACTTTGCTAATGGTAATTAGGCTTGGCTAATGAAATGTTAATGAAATATGAGGTGTTATGCCAAATTGATTTTTTCACCCCATGCATGCAACATGAATGTGAACAGTACCACATGACCATCCAATTACACTTAAAATCATCTTATGAACATGATAGAATGGTTAAAAAACTCATATGATGTACCAAATTCAAATTCATGATTTTCCCTCCAAAATGAGCATGAATGAGCAAATGGTCATGTGATGAAATTTCATGCAATGCCTTGATGGATTTGGAAAATATGAGTCATGACAAGCATTATGCAAAAAAAGGCACTCAATTTGGAGTTTTAGATCAAACGTTATGGCTTGTTGAAGTTCCATGCACACTTGACAATGATTTGATCATATCTCTTCAACCATTCATCAGATGCTCATGATCTTGGACTTTTTGGAAATGGGAGAGAAATATCTTCAACTTTCATGTTGGACAAAATTTCATTTGAAGCTTCTTTGATGTTGTAAAGTCAAGTTGAAAGTGGTCCAAAAACATGCCATTTTTGGAAACTTGAAGTTACAGGTCACTTTCCGTTTTGGGAAACTTTTGATCTGGCTTCAAAATCTTCGATGTAGATGTTTGACATGATGAATAAACTTCTTTGGGACATGAATGAAGTGTATCAAGCCATTTGTCCACCTCCTAGCCCTCAGTTGACTTGCAGTTGACTTATATGGGCCCCAGATGACCTGAAACTGCACTGATGACTTTTGAGCCTCTAGCCGTTGGTACAATGCTTCAAAATGAACCTTGGGTTCACATAAGCTTTCTAGAATAACCATAGGGCCTTCATCTCAAGGAAATGCTTGGTCTCTTGCACAGATGAATTCTCTTGATGGCAGTCTTGACTGATGAGATGCAATGTACTATGCAATGTTAAGGTATTGTTAATGCAATGGTAATGACCTAAAAAATGAAATGAATGCATGAATGGGGGTGCAAATTTGAGGTGCTACAGCTGCCCCTATTCAATCAACTAGGAACCTGAACGGATGAGAGCAACGACTGTCCGACCTTCAAGGTAAACAGGGATTGAATACCAAAAGAACCATGGAAATTTGCACTCTGCGGGGGATGATCCAAGAAAAGAATGTTCACCAATGGAAGCTTCCACTGGGGATTTGATATAGACCAGACAAGACGTTTACCGACGACTCTACTGGGGATTTTAATTTTTACCAGAAAAAGAAACCACGACCAGACGCCAACGGACGAATGGGAAGAAAAACTCAACCAGACATCAACAGATGAATGGGAGAAAGAAGCCACAACCAGACGCCAACGGAGGAATGGGAAATACTCAACCAGACATCAACGGGTGAATGGAAGAAAGAAGCCACGACTAGACGCCAACGGACGAATGGGAAAGACTCAACCAGACATCAACGGATGAATGGGAGAAAGAAGCCACGACCAGACACCAACGGACGAATGGGAAAGACTCAACCAGACATCAATGGATGAATGGGAGAAAGAAGCCACGACTAGACGCCAACAGACGAATGGGAAAGAGAAACCACGACCAGACGCCAACGGACGAATGGGAAAGAGAAACCACGACCAGACGCCAATGGACGAATGGGAAGAGAAACCACCACCAGACGCCAACGGACGAATGGGAAGAGAAACCACGACCAGACGCCAACGGACGAATGGGAAGAGAAACCACCACCAGACATCGAAAGACGATGAAGGGGAGAAAGAAACCACAACCAGACATCGAAAGATGATGAGTTGGAAGAGAACTTGATGTTACAGACATCGAAAGATGATGTCTACAGACACCAAAAAAGGAAGGACCCACACGGGGATCAACACGACACCTATTGGTATTGTAAGGATGACATCTACCTACGTTAAGACAAGACCACACACTTGTCGAGGACTACACTGGGGAGTCAAGCTTTCTTTTCACGAGCGGGTGAGGAAATAAACCTCTCTGGGGATTGTCGATTCTGAATGCTGTCAGGAGCAACTGCTGCAAATGTGTCGTTCAGATGTTGAAAAATGATCCATCTCTGCTGGGGATATGGTCCAATCCGGTTTAACACATGTATGCATATGTTTGAGTTTCTATGGCGTAATGCTCTATATTGCATGGAAATGCTACGCTTTTCGAGGATGCAAATGCAAATGATTACTATATGCAAGATGCAAATGGAGGAACACTCCTGCTGGGAAGCAAATGATCACTCTACTGAGCACACAAATCTGATTTGATCCTCCAACTTTGTGGGGAGACACACTGCTGGGGGTGCTTTGCTGATCTAACACTCTGGACGACAGAGAAACCAACTCAACTGGGGAGTCTCTTCCTGGGGAACACACCAACCTCTCAAACGTGCTAGGGAATAGCACTGCTGCTGGGAAAGGATAAATCCCACCGGGGACAACTTTCACTTAATCCAATCCACTTGAGGGCTCCGCTAGGGGAAACAACCAATGCAAACCTCCGCTGGGGAACTGTCAACTTCAGACTTGCTGGTGAACCAACATTCTCAACCCTGTTGGGGAATAGCACTGCTGCTGGCTGCTGAGGAACAACCTACCCACGGACACCTCCACTGGGGAAATAGAAATCTTCCGGCTCGCTGGGAAACTAACAGTCCTCAGACTTGCTGGGGAAGAAGGCCACCTCTAGACCTGGCTGAAAAAACATCTTCAACCCTGCTGGGGATCGCAATCAACTTCGGGCCTGGCTGTCGAGGAAACACTGGCCTCAGACTCGCTGGGGAGACAAGCTCTGAACTTGCTTTGGACAACCCAACTTCTCACACTACTGGACAGCGTTGAAACACCTTTGAACGAACTGCGACTTATCTGCTTCAGCCAGCGATCAAAGATAGTAATCTGCAAAACAACAAGACATACATGCCCCAAGGGATTGCATGGACAAGATATACCCAAGTGTACTCAACATTCAAAATGATTTTCAAATGTTTTATCTTTCTGCAAGTTATTGTCAAGCCTTCATGTTTTTTAGATGCAATGTTTATCAAAAATTCGGACGTTTTTGCAAACAAAACATTAAAATAAAAACAAGAGAGCAATTTAACTGAATAACGACTTTTATTGATTGAAAATGGGCCTGAAAAGGCAAATACATCGGGAAGCAATTCCTAGGAAGAGGTAATTACGCACAAAAGGAAAAATCTATCCTAATGGCAATGTGAATACGGCATCCACTATTTTTCAATTCTGTTATGACTCGTATATCCTTAATTTCCCCAAAATTCCTTGCTTTCTGAGAAGAATGATTGGACCGGTCATATCCTTCGAGATGGTAGACGCTGAAGCGCGATGAAGTACAGATAACTCAGACTGTAGCCTTCGCTTTAATCCCTCTTTTGCCTGGATCGCCCTTTCAGGTTTTCAATCCACCGGGATACCCATTTTTGCCTAAGCGACCCTTGCGGGTTTTCAACTTACCGGGTGTACATATTCTTTTCATTCTTTATCCCTAACTTTTGCCCGAACCTTTTTCTTTTTTTTCTTGGTTCGCCGGGATGCCCTTTTTTGCCTGGACTCTTTTATTCTTTTCGTCCAGCGGGTCAATTTACGCGAAGTATTTTTTGACTACATCTGAGTTAACAGGGGATGGAAAATCTTCACCATCCATAGTTGTAAGCATCAAGGCTCCACCAGAGAAAACCTTGTTAACAACATATGGACCTTCATAATTCAGAGTTCACTTTCCCCTATTATCTGTATCGGGAGGAAGGATCCTCTTCAAAACTAAATCACCTGTCTGATAGCTTTGAGGACGCACTTTCTGATCAAAGGCCTTCTTCATCCTTCTCTGATACAGTTGCCCATGGCACACAGCTGCTAATCGCTTCTCTTCGATAAGGCTCAGCTAGTTGAACCTTGTCTGAATCCATTCAACTTCATCTAGTTTGACATCCAGCAAGACTCTCAGAGAAGGAATCTCCACCTCAACAGGTTGGACCGCCTCCATACCATACACAAGGGAGTAAGGGGTTGCCCCGGTCGACGTACGTACTGAGGTACGGTACCCATGCAAAGCGAAAGGCAGCATCTCATGCCAATCCTTGTACGTCACGACCATCTTCTGCACAATCTTCTTAATAATCTTGTTTGCCGCCTCTACAGCACCATTCATCTTTGGTCTGTAAGGAGAAGAATTGTGGTGTTCAATCTTAAAATCTTTGCAAAGCTCTTTCATCATCTTGTTATTGAGATTCGAACCATTATCAGTAATGATTCTCTCCGGAACCCCATAACAACAAATAATCTCCTTCTTGATGAACCGAGCAACCACCTGCTTGGTAACATTGGCATAGGAAGCTGCTTCCACCCACTTGGTGAAGTAATCAATCGCAACCAGGATGAAGCGATGCCCATTAGAAGCAGTAGGTTCAATCTTCCCAATCATATTGATGCCCCACATCGCGAATGGCCAAGGCGAATTCATGACATTCAGAGGGCTTGGTGGTACATGCACTTTATCTGCATATATCTGACATTTATGGCATTTCCGAGCGTATTTGAAACAATCGGATTCCATAGTCATCCAGTAATAACCGGCTCTCAACAACTTCTTGGACATGGCATGACCACGAGCATGGGTACCGAACGAACCCTCGTGTACTTCTTGCATTAACAGGTCTGCTTCGTGTCTATCCACGCATCTGAGCAGAACCATGTCAAAGTTCCTCTTATACAGCACATCATCCTGATTCAAATAAAAGCTTCCAGCTAGCCTTCTCAGGGTTTTCTTGTCATTCTTTGACGCTCCTTCGGGATACTCTTGGCATTTGAGGAAGTTCTTGATATCATAGTACCACGGCTTCTCATCAACACCAGACTCGGCTGCAAACACATACGCAGGCCTCTCGAGTCGATTCATAGAAACATGTGGCACATGATTATGCCAATGAACTTTGATCATAGAAGATAAAGTAGCCAAGGCATCAGCCATCTGATTTTCATCACGGGGGACATGATACAACTTCACTGTCTTGAAGAAAGTCAGGATCCTTCTGGTGTAATCTCTGTAAGGAATCAAATGCGGCTGATGAGTATTCCAGTCTCCATTGACTTGATTGATCACTAGAGCGGAATCTCCATAGATGTCCAGAGTTTTGATCCTTAGATCGATGGCTTCTTCGATCCCCATGATACAAGCCTCATACTCAGCCTCGTTGTTGGTTACCTCAAAGGTCAATCTGGTAGAAAAAGGCAAATGAGCACCTTTAGGATTGATAAGTACTGCCCCAACACAGTTTCCATTCACATTAACCGCCCTATCAAACATCAATGTCCACTTGTCATCAGGATCCGGTCCTTCCTCGACAAGAGGCTCTTCACAATCTTTCATCTTGAGGTACATGATGTCTTCATCGGGGAATTCAAACATCATCGGCTGATAGTCGTCAATCGGTTGCTCGACAAGGTAATCAGACAGAATACTACCTTTGATGGCCTTCTGCGACGTGTACTAGATATCATACTCAGTCAAAATCATCTGCCAACGAGCCACACGTCCGGTAAGAGCCGGCTTTTCAAAGATATACTTCACTGGATCCATCTTAGAAATCAACAAGGTAGTATGGTTCAACATATACTGTCTCAGTCGACGAGCAGCCCATGCCAAAGCGCAACAATTTTCTCGAGCTACGAATATCTTATTTCACAGTCGGTAAACTTTTTGCTAAGGTAGTATATAGCATGCTCTTTTCGACCAGACTCGTCATGTTGTCCCAATACACACCCCATCGAGTTCTCAGTCACTGAAAGGTACATTATCAAAGGCCTCCTAGGAACTGGAGGTATAAGGATTGGAGGTTTCTGAAAATACTCTTTTATCTTATCAAAAGCTTTCTGACAATCATCATTCCACCTGATTGCTTGATCTTTTCTGAGCAATTTGAAAATCGGTTCACACGTGGCAGTTAGGTGAGATACGAACCGCGCAATGTAGTTCAATCTCCCTAAAAACCCACGAACCTGCTTTTCCGTTCTTGGTTCAGGCATTTCTTGAATAGCTTTTACTTTCGTTGGGTCAACCTCAATCCCTTTCTCACTGACAATGAAACCCAACAGTTTTCCGGATCTCACCCCAAACGTACACTTGTTTGGATTCAGCCTCAGTTTGAATTTTCTCAGCCTTTCAAACAACTTCTGCAGGTTTACCAGGTGCTCCTCTTCTGTCTGAGACTTCGCAATCATGTCATCCACGTACACTTCGATTTCTTTGTGCATCATGTCATGAAAGAGAGTCGTCATAGCCCTCTGATAGGTAGCACCGGCATTCTTCAGCCCAAATGGCATCACCTTATAGCAGAACATGCCCCAAGGTGTCATGAATGTCATCTTTTCCATGTCTTCTGGCGCCATCTTGATCTGATTATAGCCAGAAAATCCGTCCATGAAAGAGAAAACCGAGGATTGAGCAGTGTTATCCACCAATACATCAATGTGAGGAAATGGGATGTCATCTTTCGGACTGGCTCTATTTAAATCCCGGTAATCGATACACATCCTGACTTTCCCATCCTTCTTCGGTACGGGTACGATGTTGGCCACCCACGGGGAATAATTGGTAACTGCCAGAAAACCCGCATCCAACTGCTTCTGAACCTCCTCTTTGATCTTAACAGCCATATCAGGACTAGTTCTGCGAAGCTTCTGCTTTACCGAAGGACAATCTTCTCTGAGAGGTAGCCTGTGCACCACAATATCTATATCCAACCCAGGCATATCTTGATACGACCATGCGAAGATTTCCACATATTCTCTCAGCATCTCAATCAGCCCTCTCTTGACAGATTCCTTCAAAGCAGCCCCGATCTTGATCTCTTTCTTGGCATCCTCAGTACCAAGGTTAATAATCTCCAACTCTTCCTGATGAGGTTGGATGACCCTTTCCTCCTGTTTCAGTAATCTAACCAATTCTTTGGGGAGTTCACAGTCTTCTTCACTCTCCTCTTCGGCTTGGTAAATGGGATTATCGAAATCATACTGAGCCATAAAGAACTGTTTTTAGTGGAGTCCGCGAGATCGATTCTGCATGTTTAATGCTTTGTTTTAGAAAGGAATTCAAGAAAGTCACAAAAACAAAAACATTTCCATTTTATTGTTTTGAAAGTGAAAATAAAAAACAGAAAGACAATGAGCACAAATTTGTTTGCAAAACGTCCTTTATTAATGATAATCATTTCAAAACATGATGTGGCCCTACAATGAACCACTACGCCCCGGGGAGAGCGTAGGGTGTTTGTGCAAAATGAAAAACAAAAGAAAATTACTCTGTCTGAAGAGTAACTTGGACTATTTCTTCGGCTGTCCAATTGTTCACCATCTCCCCTGGAGCACACGGGCGCACCCAGTTGTCCAAATCACAATCACTGTCACCGTCTTCACTACCTGCTGCAAAGACGTCACCATGATTCATTAACCCAACGCTGGTGAAGGTACTCGGCCCTTTCTGAACACCCTGCTCTGACTAAAGCGGCTGATAACCAATACCGAATTTGTCTTCCTTGACGGGCATGTCAACCATCTTGCCCCAGCCTTCTGCATTGCCCGAGTTGACAACCTCCAAAGCCTGCTTGTACGATGCAATTGAGACACCCGACTTCTTCTGCTCAACAAAAGCTACCTTCTCAATGTCAATGGTCTCGAAAGCTTGGCACAGAGTTTCATGAATCTCGCCATCCATCTCCATATACTTGAAGGAAGATAAATGACTCACAAGAATGTCCTCCTCGCCGCACACAGTCACAACCTGACCATTCCACACATACTTCAGCTTCTGATGAAGAGTTGACGAAACTGCTCCAGCCCCATGTATCTAGGGACGCCCCAATAAACAACTATATGCTGGTTGGATATCCATCACATAGAAGACAATATCAAAAACCTCCAGGCCAATATTCACGGGAAATGTGACTTCACCAAAAACTGACCGCTTGGATCCATCAAAAGCACGGACGATGAGATCACTCGGCGTGAGAACAACCCCTTCAACATCAATCTTGCTCAAAATCTTCTTGGGCAACACATTCAAAGAAGAGCCAGTATCAACCAACACGTGCGACAACACTGCGCCTTTACACTCCATGGTGATATGCAGGGCTTTGTTATGATTGCGACCTTCAGGTGTCAAATCCAGGTCTGTGAACCCCAAACCATGCCTCGTGCTCACATTCGCAATAACACCCTCGAGTTGGTTGACAGAAATCTCTTGAAGCACGTAAACCAAATTCAACATTTTCAGCAAGGCATTACGGTGTGCCTCAGAACACAACAACAACGAGAGGATAGAGATTTTCGACGGAGTTTGATTCAACTGGTCCACGATCTTATAATCACTTTTCTTAATGATCTTCATGAACTCCTCCACATCTTTTTCAAAATAACCCTTAGGCGCCTTAGCAAGAGCCTCAACCACAGCTTGCTTTCCTTTTGCCTTAGCAAGAGCCTCAGCGTTACTATCTCTCAGAGTCTGTGGCGCGAATAGACGACCGCTTCTAGTAAACCCTCCAGGTCCTCCCACATTGTCCACAGCCAGACCAACAGCTACAGGAGTTCTATTTGGCACACCAATTGTCACTGGAGCTTGATTTACTGGTCTGGCCTGACTTTCTGACCTTTTGTTATTGCAGAAAGCATTGTCGTACTTCCAAGGAACGACCCTACTATTCTCAACAGGTTTTCTATCAGAAGCAACAATAGTAGTAGGAGTACCAACTGTTACTGGAGCAGAGATGGTTACAGGGGTACCAACAGTTACGGGTGCATTAACAGTTGGAGCACGTCCAGGACCCTCAGACGGTTTGAAGTAAATGGTGACAGTTGACACCTCCCCACGATCTCTCACAGCCCGAGCAAACTGTAGGCAACCCTCATCCATCAAACCCTGGATACCTCTTCTCAACTTCATACAACCATTTTCCTGATTAGCACAATCTGAACAACCTTCATCACAGCCCGGGAACACTCCCCCTTTCAGCAGACGTTCCTTTACCACTAGCAATGACGTCTGAACCTCATCAACACTGACTATCAAATCCACAGCATCCTCACCTTCCACATTGTTCACCCTGGGCCCACCATGTTGAGGCATAGGGTTGTTCACAACATTCGGAACAGGAGCAAAGTTGATTGTTTTGGCATCAATCAGATCCTGGACCTTATGGTGAAAAGCCCGACAATTTTCAATATGATGCCCAGATGCACCAGAATGAAATTCGCAACGGACATTGGCATCATACCCAGCAGGTATCCTCGTCAACGGTGCCATGGTGCGAAGCTCAACAAATTTCAGCCTGAGCAGTTCGGGAAGCAACTCAGCGTATGTCATGGGCAACGGGTCAAACTGACGCTCTGGCATTCTCTGTCTAGGTTGGAACGGGCGTTGCTGTTGTTGTTGTTGCCTTGGCTGTTGTTGTTAGATTGAGGTTGGGGTGCTGGGATGGTCACAGCGGCAACCTGACGAAACTGTCCTCTGTTTGCATTCCTTCGAATGTGTACATCATTAGTCTCACCCTCCCTCCTTCGGGGTGCCCCAGAAAATGGCTTCTTCGAACTTGAAAATGAAGAACCAGAATCTTGAATCTTACCTGCCTTGATGAGACTCTCAGTCCTCTCTCCACAGATAACCACATCAGAAAAGCTACCGAACGGGCAACTTCCCATACGGTCCATAAACACACCCTGCAGGGTTCCAATGAACATGTCAGTCAGCTCTCTCTCCAACATAGGAGGTTGCACCCTTGCAGCTAACTCACGCCACCTCTGGGCGTACTCTTTGAAGCTTTCACCAGACTTTTGAAACAAGCTCTGTAACTGAGTTCTACTCGGAGCCATATCCATATTGTGCTTGTACTGCCTCAAGAAGGCTTCGCCCAAGTCCCTCCAGCTTCTAACCGATTCTCTCTTCAAATCCATATACCAGTCCAAAGACGCTCCAGAAAAGCTATCTTGGAAAAAGTATATCCACATCTTCTCGTCATCAGTATATGCGGAGATCTTTCTGTAATAAGCCTGCACATGAGTACGAGGACAAGAAGTGCCATTATATTTGTCAAAGGATGGCGCCTTGAATTTATAAGGGATTCTCAGCCCATCAACCAAGCCCATATTGGTTACATCAAATCCCAAAGAGTTCTGACACTCCATGGCACGGATTTTCTCAGCATGGGCATCAACTTTTCTGTCCCTCTCTTCAATCCTTCCCACATCATCATCCTCACTAAGAACGGTGAACATATCCTCTTGTCTGTCAACCAACGGAGCAGGATGACGAACTGGAGCACGGGTCCCTCTAGCATTAACAGTCTCAGGAGCGATAGGTTGTCCGTTGATTCTGATACCCCTCAATTCATCACCCATAGCATATATTGGGCCATATTAGCCCTCATCTCTGCCAACTCAGCTTGAACTTGATCCATACTTCTCTGTTGATTCAGTCTTGTCGCGTAGCGGTGCAGATGATGATCAGCAATCCTGCCTAAGACAGGAACCAGAGTGAGAAGTCTTGTTCAAGAACACTTGTAATGCAAGAATGATATGTGTATGATGCGTATGATGTGTATGTTGTTTATCATGAATGATCCTGAAAAGGATATACATATGCGGGTTAACTGTTCTTTTTTTTTATTATTATCTTTTTTTTTGAAAATAAACATGCTATGATGCAAAATGATGACACCCTGGCAGGTTGGCTGAGTATCACACGACACAGGATCAGAACTTCGGCATCAGAACCCTCAGTCATCAATAGAGCCAGTCATCATCTGAGCAAGTCATCATCTGAGCAAGTACCCTCGAATTCGGCCCAGGGATCCGAAATAAACGGAACCCTCTGATAAATACCAAGGTCAAACCTCTGACGTCTCAAAAATAAAGACCCATAAATCCATCTGAACCATAGTCACCATCACAGAATCACTGACGGAACCTGTACTTGCAAGAATCAAACCCTTCCCTCACAGGTGAATTCTAACAAGGTCATCCTAAGGCGGATAATGGTCTCGACAATCGGACAAGATACTCAACGAGTTTGCCCTTTCGGGTGTGCCGCTGTAGCTCTCATAAGACCGTCTAAACCAAAGATCCGGGAAAGAACGGTCACCGAAGTCAACAACTCAAATGAGGTAACCCAACCAGAGTGGATACTCCACAACGGAAGAGCTCTCTCAGATGAACCTCGTCCGGTTTGTGGTATGTCACGTCGCCAAAAACATGTTGACCTAACATGAGAGGCAACATGAGACCACGCTAATCCTAGGTGTATACTCGGGCCTGGGTTTTAGCCCCACTCAGAACACCCACCCCAAACCAGAGGAACCAACCTGTACAATGATAATATGATGCATGCAAACACATATGCACATATATACAATCACAGCATAATAATGAATGCCATAAATAAAGCAGTAAAAGCAACCACAACTATCCTAAAGAGCGCTGGGATTGACTCGCTTAGGGAAGATGCACCAGCAAGAGATCAACTTCAAGTCCCCAGCAGAGTCGCCAGCTGTCGCATTACGCGAAAAACCGGCGGGAAAAGACACAAAGCCGCCACCGTGCGTTTTTTATCCCAAAGGAGGGAAAGGAAACGCTCGAAGTAAACCTGGAAAGGAAATGGTCTTACGACCAGAGATTGCAAGGATCGGGAGTCGGTTATGCGAAGGGAAGGTATTAGCACCCCTACGCATCCTTCGTACTCGACGGGATCCACGCTCAGAAAGAATAGAAGAAAGGTTGCTAAATAAATGCTCAAAGACTGCACAAAACTGGAGTGAAACACGGGAAAGACGAAAGAAGCGGACTCGGTAGGATGTCGCATCCTGGGCCTACGTAGTTTGTCAGAAACAAACATCAGAGTCGACCTAGTTCGGGGAAATGGGAAACATGCTCGCTAGGATGTCGCCTCCTATGCATACGTATCTTCTCTAACTAGAGTAAGAATCAGAGCACTCGTAGCTCGGCTAACGCACGCCGAAACAAAACGCTAAAAGAAGACGTTGAGACGTCAAACGAAACACGCAACTGGAAACGGAATGCCAATCGCTGGTCTTACATCCGACTCCGCGAAAGAAACAGGAAACCGGATGCCAATCGCTGGACTTACATTAGACTCCCAACAAACAAACACACACGGGAAACCGACTGCCAATCGTTGGACTTACGTCAGACTCCGAACAAACAAACACACACGAAGAAGGAGGGTCTCGATTGCAACTAGGGCAAGAGAAAGGAGAGGTCTCAATCGCAACGGAGGCGAGAGAAAAGGATCAAAGTTAGTTTTTAGTCAAACTCGACAAGACATCGCATCTCGTGCCTACGTATCGCATCTGGACATGAGAATCAGAGTTGTCGTAGTTCGGCTAAACTATTTCTATTTGTTTTGTGTTTTTTAGGTGAACAACGTTACTACGCAATCTACCGGATACTCGACCTTTGGAGACTTACTCACCTGTAGTAGAAGGAGTTAACATGTCCTTAAGAGAAGGGAAATGTTTATTTGTGTTTTAGGAAAGCTCACGCAAGAAAGGAAGTCCTAGACGAAGGAACCGTGATACCTTAATTGACATGCAAACGAGAGACTATGCGAAGTCTAGCAATCTTATGGGGATACAATCACACCACACACAAACATATAACATGAAGTAAACACACCAACAAGGGGCTCAAACATCAAGGGTAAAGCTTTAGTCAAGGGGTCATATCAACCTCGACAAACAAGCCGGCACTGGAAGGGTATCTGAGGACTCTTAACCACTAACATTGACCGTCAGGGTGAGCAGATGAAAGGTAATGAGGATTGGTCCTCATGGCTCTTAACCCGGGCCTGGGTGAGCTTCAAATCAATGAAGGTGTGGGAGTCCAGAATGAGGAACTCTATTCCACTTGACTGACTCTATATACAAGGATCTTGGGTGTTTATTCAAATGCATCAGCACGTAATGCGAGCAAGATGAAAGACTCAACTGAATAGCAGGGGATGGATTGCACATCCCTTCTATCTTCCAATTGCCTCTTCACTTAGGAGGTCTTGAAGTACATGGCACAAAAATAAACAAACACATTCATTGCCACTTAAGGAGGACTTCAGCCAAATGCCTGCCAAACAGAAACGACAGGGCTTCCAGACTACATGGAGTACAAGAGGGTTTACCTAGGTGGTGTGCCAACCACAAGAAAAGCAAAGAAACTCAAGCAATGAGTTAAAGCGGCTAAAGTACCTGTAAGAAAAGCTAAACAATCAGTACTATGTCCAGACAAACAACCAACAGTCAACAGTGTTACAACTTAATATGCACACAAGTCAAGCTTTATGGCTCAAGAATTCAAGTAATTCCACCACACTCCATGAACCTACAACACAAAGGATTAGGACACAAAGTACTTTGCATCTCATGAAGTGAGATTACATCAATCATTTGGATTAGAAGCTTGAACCTGAAATACAAAGCTTAAAAGATGAGTACAAATCACTAGCACCAAGGCTAGGGTCAAAGGTAAGGCAAAAAGTCAAAACAGCAACTAATATTCAACATGAAGCATATTTAATCAATCATGAACATGTCCTAAAAAGGACCAAGTCAAAAGCATTAGGCAAGGCCATGTAATGAGCAAGATAAGGCAAGACACACAAAAGGTGCATACCGTTGGTCATCAAGAATCAAAATTCCATATTAAAACAGAAATGACTCAAACAATTCTGGAAATTTTATGAGCATACAACATGTCCAACACAATCATCATGCCAAAAATTAGAATCAACAGAGTTCAATTGATATGGCAATGAAAATGAATAAGATCAACATCAAATTGTGTGACACACATTGTCACACCATACAATAATGTGTCCCAAACAGTGAAAGAAAATTCTAAAAATGCCAAATAAAATCTCAAACATCCTACAACATGTTAGGAAGCAGCATATAAAATTTCATGACAATTGGACAAGAACTGAGCATTTCACACCAATCTGAATGAGACATGGTCCATTTGTGTACATGTTCAAAGAATCAATCACATTTAAAATTCCAGAAGTGGTAAAATCATGAAATCACACCACAAAATAATAGACACATCAAGGATCATGTAGAAAAAAATCTGGAATTATTTGGATCATCAAGCTATGTTTTATAATTTTTGAATGAGCATGCATAAAATGAAATAAAAATTGAAAAGCATGGAAAATAATGTTGAAATGAATTGGAAATGTGGAAATGGCATCAGCAGGATTCGAAGTGAGGGGCGCGCTACATGAAACAGTGCCGTTTCAAGGCCAGGGAATTAAATGAAAATGGATTTTCATTTTGTCTCCAGCGGGAATCGAATAGAGGGACGCGCTTAGGAGCAAAATGGCGTCATTTTGAGCGTAAGCCCTAGGGTTAGCAGACGGCGTCGTTACTATTCATACACGGCCGGCTATGGTGGAAACCACCGTCTCCTACCTTGAGACGGTGGTGAACAGTAACACACCTAATTTTTTTTTTGCAGAAATGCGCCATGCATACATCATTCGAATGCTCTCAACATGAGGAGCAAGAATCCATGATCCATTAAGCCTAATAACTCATAACAAAAGCAAATCGATGGAAAGAAAGTTTAACATCCAAACTTCAATTCATCATATCTCCATGAATACTTGTCCATTTTTCAAGATTTTTATATCAGCAGAATCAGCAAGCAATGAACTACAAGTCTATGGCAATAAAAACAAGAATTAGGAGGTTCAAAAAACCTACCTCTTGAAGATCCAACAATGGCAGCAGTGGACTCAGGTGCTTAGCAAGGTCCAAATCTCTTCTATCAACCTTGTTATGACTTCTGAAGCACGAATCAACTCTTGGAAAGGCTTGGATCTAGCTCAAAGTTCAATTTCCATTGCCATGTTCTTGAGCTTCATATGCTTAACTCTTCACCAAATTCTGTAAATCAAAGCTTGATCTATACTGAATAATGATCAAAGAACACAAATATGCAAGAAAATCCAAGTGTTATGTGGAAAAAATTTGAATTATGGTGGAGAGAAATTTTAGAGGGAAAGTTTGAATCTAGATCTAGAATGATGAATTCTGAAAATTCTGTTATGATTAACCTTTTATATGCTATGCTAATCACTTTGCTAATGGTAATTAGGCTTGGCTAATGAAAAGTTAATGAAATATGAGGTGTTATGCCAAATTGATTTTTTCACCCCATGCATGCGACATGAACGTGAACCGTACTTCATGACCATGCAATTACACCATAAATCATCTTATGAACATGATAGAATGGTTAAAAAACTCATATGATGCACCAAATTCAAATTCATGATTTTCCCTCCAAAATGAGCATGAATGAGCAAATGGTCATGTGATGAAATTTCATGCAATGCCTTGATGGATTTGGAAAATATGAGCCATGACAAGTATTATGCAAAAAGAGGCACTAAATTTGGAGTTTTAGATCAAAAGTTATGGCTTGTTGAAGTTCCATGCACACTTGGCAATGATTTAATCATATCTCTTCAACCATTTATCAGATGCTCATGATCTTGGACTTTTTGGAAATGGGAGAGAAAGATATTCAACTTTCATGTTGAATAAAATTTCATTTGAAGCTTATTTGATGTTGGAAAGTCAAGTTGAAAGTGGTCCAAAAACTTGCCATTTTTGGAAACTTGAAATTACAGGTCACTTTCCGTTTTGGGAAACTTTTGATCTGGCTTCAAAATCTTCGACGTAGATGTTTGACATGATGAATAAACTTCTTTGGGACATGAATGAAGTGTCTCAAGCCATTTCTCCACCTCCTAGCCCTCAGTTGACTTGCAATTGACTTATATGGGCCCCCAGATGACCTGAAACTGCACTGATGACTTTTGAGCCTCTAGCCCTTGGTACAATACTTCAAAATGAATCTTGGGTTCACATAAGCTTTCTAAAACAACCATAGGGCCTTCATCTCAAGGAAATGCTTGGTCTCTTGCACAGATGAATTCTCCTGATGCCAGTCTTGACTGATGAGATGCAATGTACTATGCAATGTTAAGGTATTGTTAATGCAATGGTAATGACCTAAAAAATGAAATGAATGCATGAATGGGGGTGAAAATTTGAGGTGCTACAATGGGCTCAGTACAATTCAAAATTCAACTATGAAGTCAAAAGTCAACTGTTGGTCAACTGAGGGTCAAGTGGCTAGGGAGTGACTTGAGATACTTTCAACATGTTCAAATGGGGTCTATTATTCATTCAAAATGTTCATCTTGAAGGGACAAAGGCCCAGTGCACAGGTTACCAAATTTGGAAAGATGTTCCTGAGCTGTCATGCTCGCTAGGGGAGCAGAATGGTTCGCCTAGCGAGACCTAAGATAAACCACCAGAGTCACCTGCGCCCAGAAGGAACATCCTGAGGTGTCATGCTCGCTAGGCGAGCAATCCTTCGCTAGGCGAAGCCCACACTTCCTCCTTCGCTCCAGCGAACCTTGATGATGTTGCTACTGGAATTGCTCGCTAACTTGCCCGCTGGATGCTCGCCTAGCGAGTAAGTGCTAGCTATGTTTTTACCCAAGTCTGGGAGTGTTTGATGGAACCTTGCTGAATTGTGCTTTGCATGCTGTTTTGAAAAACACAAAATCCTGTCATGTTCGCTAGCTGCTCGCTAGGCGAAGACAGTAGCGAGATGATTCGCTAGCTGATCGCTAGGCGAAGACAGTGGCGAGCATGGCAGAAACCCATTTAATTTTCAGAGGGCCACTCATTTTGGCCTAAAAAACCATTTTAAATTATTTTAGTCTCACTCTCACTCTCACTCTGACTCTCACACTTTTCACTTCCATCTCACACAAACCCTAGCTGTTGCATTGCAAACCCTACCGTTACATTTCAAAATCAATCAACCTCTTCAATCAGGTTTGTTCTGTCTTCATTCTTTTATGCTTTCAATGTTGTAAATTCTGTAGAATGAATCATTAGGGTTGAATTTGGGTGATTGGGTTTTTAGGTTTGCATGTATGTTTAGAACAATGCCTTGAATGTTTAATCACTTAGTTTCTGAAATGGGTACCATAGGATTTAGGGTTTTCTGAATTTGGACTGTTATCAAGGAAGAACCCAGAACCCGTAGGCATTCGCTAGCACTTCGTTAAGTGAACCTGTAGCGAAGCTTCGCTAAGTCTTCGCTGAGCAAAGCAGTAGCGATCATGACAGTAGTTGGTTTTTCTGTTTGCTCTCTAATCTGTTTTGTGTTTGTTGTGACGTGCTTTCTATTGCATCCGTGCACTTTGCACCTGACGCTGTTGTTGCTATGATTCTCTTGTTTGGTGCAACTCTTGATTGCACCCCATCTTGTTATTCTAACTTGTTTGTTGAGTTTTTTGTGAGGGCTCACATGACTCTTGAAGAGATAGCTTGCTTGGTATTCCACTTTGTTTGTGGGATACCATTTGGAGATTTATTCTGATTGCTTTGCTGACTTGCTTTCTTTGATGGTGCTAGCTTGAGAGATCTCTGGGTTTCTTATTTCTTTAGATGCTCTTACTTCGGATCTTTATCCGTGTGGTAGATCTCTTGATCCCTTTTACATTTTTCCAGCATTTTACCGCTTTCTTAGCTGGAAGACCTCGATAGGAGGCAATGTTTTTGTGTGTTTACTTTTGTGCCCAAAGACCTCCAAGAGGAGGCACCAGTGCTAAAGACCTCCATGAAGAGGCAATTGACGGATAAAAGGGATTAGTAGTCAATCCCCCGTTATTCAGTGTGTCGTTCTTTATGCTCGCATTACGTGTCGATGCTTCAGAACAAAAGCCCAAGATCTTTTGTCCGGTTAGTCAGTGGAGAGGGTTCCATCTTTCTGAACCCCCACGCTTTGTCATGAGCTCACCCTGTCCAGGGTTAAGGGCTATGAGGTCTTATCCTCATTACCCTTTTGATCTGCTCACCCTGACGTTCAATGTCAGTGGTTAAGAGCCCATTTGATTACCTTTCCATGGCTTGTTTGTCGAGGTTGATATGACCCCTCTTGACTAAAGCCCTACCCATCTATGTTTGAACCCCCCTTGTTGGTGTGTTTACTTTATGCTATATGTTTTTGTGTGGTGTGATCGTCTCCCCATAGGACTGCTAGGCTTCGTATAGTCTCTCATTTGCATGTCAATTAAGGTAGCACGGTTCCTTCGTCTAGGACTTCCTTTTTGCATGAGCATTCCTAAAACACAAACAAACTCTTTGATTTTTTTCTTTTCTTAAGAACACGTTAACTCCTTCTACTACAGGTGAGTAAGTCTCCAAAGGTCGAGCATCCGGTAGATTGCGTAGTAACGTCGTTCATCTAAAAAACACAAAACAAACAAAAATAGGTTAGACGAGCTACGGTGCTCTGATTCTCAATCCTTCTTGAGATACGTATGCAGCAGGGTAGGGTCTGTGCGAGCAATAACTCTTTCTTTTCCCTACTTTGATTTTCTCTTTTTCGCATCGCATATAGGACTTTTTATACACACACTTTAGACATAAATAGCAAACGTGGATCCTGTGGAGTACCACAGACGTGAAGGGGTGCGATAACCTTCCCTTCACGTAACTGGCGCCCTTACTGAGTTTTCTTTGGTTCGAGACTTTGTTTTATCCGTTCCCTCATGGTTATGCAGTACTACCTTTCCCTCCTCTTGGGATAAAAGTACATAGCTGGCGACTCTACTCTTTTTCCGCGCCACCTCTTTTTGCGTTTGTACTTGGATTCGGGAAATCCGAGGAGCGACACCAGGAAAGGTATTCGATTTTTGATTCGGACATCCATAAGGATGGAATACTCTTCAAGAGTGGGAGCTAGCTGGTAGTCCTAAAAAGTAAAGCAACGAAGCTCTGGATCATAGAACTATAAGAGAGTCTGCAGAGGTACCGGATCAACCACCATCTTCAACAATGCCAAGATCTTCCCATACTGATCATCAAAAACTTTCTGATTACGGTCGGTCACGAAATTACCCAATTCTTCCAAAGATGTCAACGACTCACGGTAAAAGTTGTAGGTGCAAGTCTTCCTCTTCAACTCTGGAATGGCAGCCATCTCTCGGTGTGAACAGACTCCTGAATAAACTTGAAAAATGATATGCATATGCGGGTTAACTTTTTTTTCTTTTTTATGCATTATTTTTTTTGAAAATAAACATGCTATGATGCAAAATGATGAAACAATGGATGGTTGGCTATGTATCACAAGGCACAGGATCAGAACTTCAGCATGAATTCGGAACCGGGAACCATAGAACACAGTCATCAACTTAGAACCCATACTTCAGAACCAACGGTCACCAACAAGAACCAAACAAAAGTCACCAACAGAACAAGTCACCATCAGTACCTGTAAATTATTCATTCCCGCTCCACTCACGGGTGTAATCTAGGCCAGGGTAAGGTCAAGAGAAACGCAGGATAAACAATCCTTTCAAGAATATCATCATATGCACACCAGGTGTATGCAACGATAATACCCCATCAGATTCTGAACTGCTCGTGATACCATGTTCCGCTAAGTGGCGCCATACCACCCGCTTCCCATGAATCACTCTATTCCTAGGTGTCCTAAAGTTCACTCATAGCCTGTGTATTGGGCCTTTTACCTCTTGTGACTCCCACCCAACAACGAAACAGATACACAGCCAGCACAGTATGCATGAAACAGTAAAGCACACATAGGATGTAATGCAAGCTGATAAGTATGCAAAACAATAAATAAATAACATACAATAGACAATAAACAAACAAACACTAGGAAAGGCCCACTAGGGAAAATAATTCCCCAGTAAAGTCGCCGAATGTCGCTCCCCGGATTTCCCAAATCCAAGTACAAATGCGAAAAGAGTGGCGCAGAAAAAGAGTAGAGTCGCCAGCTATGTACTTTTATCCCAAGAGGAGGGAAAGGTAGTACTGCATAACCAAGAGGGAACGGATAAAACAAAGTCTCGAACCAAAGAAAACCGAGTAAGGGGGCCGGTTACGTGAAGGGAAGGTTATCGCACCCCTTCACGTCTGTGGTACTCCACAGGATCCACGCTTGCTATTTATGTCTAAAGTGTGTGTATAAAAAGTTCTATATGCGATGCGAAAGAGAGAAAATCAAAGTAGGGAAAGGAAAGAGTTATTGCTCGCACAGGCCCTACCCTGCTGCATACGTATCTCAAGAAGGATTGAGAATCAGAACACCGTAGCTCGGCTAACCTATTTTTGTTTGTTTTGTGCTTTTTAGATAAACGACGTTACTACGCAATCTACCGGATGCTCGACCTTTGGAGACTTACTCACCTGTAGTAGAAGGAGTTAACGTGTTCTTAAGAAAATAAAATCGAAGAGTTTGTTTGTGTTTTAGGAATGCTCATGCAAAAAGGAAGCCCTAGACGAAGGAACCATGCTACCTAAATTGACATGCAAACGAGAGACTATACGAAGCCTAGCAGTCCTATGGGGAGACGATCACACCATACAAAACATATAGCATAAAGTAAACGCACCAACAAGGGGGCTCAAACATACATGGGTAGGGCTTTAGTCAAGAGGGGTCATATCAACCTCGACAAATAAGCCATGGAAAGGTAATCAAATGGGCTCTTAACCACTGACATTGAACGTCAGGGTGAGCATATCAGAAGGGTAATGAGGATAAGACCTCATAGCTCTTAACCCTGGACAGGGTGAGCTCATGACAAAGCGTGGGGGTTCAGAAAGATGGAACCCTCTCCACTGACTGACCGGACAAAAGATCTTGGGCTTTTGTTCTGAAGCATCGGCACGTAGTGCGAGCATAAAGAACGACACACTGAATAACGGGGGATTGACTACTAATCCCTTTTATCCGTCAATTGCCTCTTCATGGAGGTCTTTAGCACTGGTGCCTCCTCTTGGAGGTCTTTGGGCACAAAAGTAAACACGCAAAAACATTGGCTCCTATCGAGGTCTTCCAGCTAGGAAAACGGTAAAATGCTGGAAAGATGTAAAAGGGATCAAGAGATCTACCATACGGATAAAGATCCAAAGTAACAACAACTAAAGAAACAAGAAACCCAGAGATTTCTCAAGCTAGCACCATCAAGGAAAGCAAGTCAGCAAAGCAATCAGAATAAATCTCCAAATGGTATCCCACAAATAAAGTGGAATACCAAGCAAGCTATCTCTTCAAGAGTCATGTGAGCCCTCACAAAAACTCAACAAACAAGTTAGAATAACAAGATGGGGTGCAATCAAGAGTTGCACCAAACAAAAGAATCATAGCAACAACAGTGTCAGGTAAACAGTGCACGGATGCAATAGAAAGCATGTCATAACAAAGCATGAATGATGAAAGGAGGATACAATAGCACCAAGTCAGAAGTGACATCCTTTCAATAAGTGTCTCAAGAACTCAACTCAACAAGATCAAAGCAAAAGCACTAAACATCCAAAGATGCATCAAAGTCACACAAGTCAGCATACAAGTTCAAAGTGCTTCAACTTCAACAATGAGTCATAAAAGGTAAAGGCATGAGGCAAGGGTCAAGGATTAGACAATCAAGCACATAAGCAGAACAAAATGACTCCTAAAATATCAATCAAAAGTCATTTAAATCCAACTTAGCAAAGTGAAAGTCAATCATGTCCAAAGCACCTCAAAATGCAACAAAAGCATTATAGACAAGTTCATGCAATTATGTGTCAAGATGAAATGAACATGGCAGCAAGGTATGCACATAATAAGCATGTCAAATGAGCTATGTAATCAATATGCAAACCTCCAAGTTCATATCATAAGCATAGAATCACTTTTGGATCAAAATCAAACAAAGTGTATCATGAAACCCTAATGCGTCTTTCATGCTCAAATGAATGCAAAAAGGAGCTCATTATGAATAAATGCACAAAGACTTGATAGAAGCATCATAGAACAGGGGAGAACACATGTGCAAAGGCACCAAACCAAAATCAAGGTGTAACCACATGAATCATACTATTAAAGTTCACAAAAGTTCACAAAAACAACCAAGGATAGGAGGCCTAAACCTCTTGTCAAACAAATGCATCAAAAGGGTATCAAAACTCAAAGTCAGGGGGCAAGGCTCCACACATCAAGACATGACATACATACTAAAACATGTGCAAAAGGATTGGTTTCAACATTCAAAGGAAGTGGCACAAGTGCCTCATGCTAAGCAAGCATCAAAATAGGGACTAAAATGTAAACATAAACTTCAAAAATCCAAATCAAATTGAAAATGCATCCTAAATTCATGGGAATTTAACACAAGTTTCCACTAAGCATATATAAACGTCATGCAAAAAATCAGGAGCATCCAGATTCATTTGATATGAAAACAAAAATTGAGAAATTGAGAATGCAAAAACATGTCCTAAAATGCAACATTTAAATTCATGTGTCAAAACCCTAGAAAAATGACATAGAAAATAACCAAACCAGTTACCACATCTAAGTATCATGTATGAGGATGGTGTGTGCAAAGGCTTGGGTCAGAATGGTTAAAATATGGGATTTCATGAAGGTTTGAATGCAAATGGTCAAAAATGCACATAAATGAATCAGAAATTCATATTAAATTCCATGCTTCATGAAATAATTCGGCAAGAGTACCATAAAATCAAGGACTTATTTGAGATCACTCACAAAAAACTTCAGATTTTTTAAGTATTTTTGCTATTTTTAAAAAATAAAATAAAACAGGGTAAAATATGTACATGACAGGTGACACATATGCAACAATATCAATTGGTCACACAAGTCACTTAAGTGACTAATAAAAATAAATAAAAACGAAAATCAAAAAATATGTGGGCTGATTCGATCAAAAAAAAAGTCAAAGCGATCCAACGGCCATGGGATTGTCTTCTTCCTCAAGACAATCCGGTCGTGAATAGTGACGCCGGTAGGATTCCGGCCACCCACGGCGGCGGCCTCCTCCCAAGCGCTGCCAAAGCTCCATGAAAATGGGGCTACCCCCCCCCCCCCCCCCCTAAACCACATGCTAGGAATTCAAAAATCATATTAGTTTTTCATGAATCTTCATCAATCTCTCAAATCACAAACAACAAGTTTGAATATCAAAACTTTAAATCAAGATTTCTCACTCAGTATTGCATCATTTTAAAAAGTAAACACATCTACATCATCACCATAGCATGTAGTTTCATTTAGGCATAAAAAATGAGAAAAATAAGAGGGTCGAAATTTGAGTTACCAAAAATGACACCTTCTGAAACTTCAGTATGGTGATGAGATAAGCTCCAGAATACCTCCCTTGAACTTCTATGAATGTTTGCTACCTTTGGTTGTGCTTGAAACGGTCCAGATCTTGAGATTCAAGAAGCAACCTCCATTAAAGCTCTGTTTAGAAACTGCTTGGAATGGCTCAAATCGTGGGTGGTTTGTGATCCTTAGAGTGTGTATCAAGAATATGCTATTGGTTTTCATTTTCCATGGATGTATGGAGAGATTTGATGAGAATAAAGTATGATATTATTTTTGGAAAGTGAGATTTTCAGTGTGTATGGAGGTTGCACGAATTAGGGTTTTGCTCAACGATATTTTTAGAGTTTATACTCTGATTTTTGTGGCTTGGTGGGCTAAAATGAAGGAGTTTCAAGTCCATGATTATTTTGGTTATTTTTGGAAATGCCCCCTTATTTGCACATGAACAACCTTGTTTAATGCATTAATCCTCTCTTGAGACTTGATTAATCATGATTATATGAAAGAAATAACACAACATGATGTTTAATGACAATTTTACAAAGGTGTAATTTTTGTGCATGTATGACTTTTCAACACATGTGGGAATGCATGGGCTCAAATTCCAAGGTGGATTTGGCCCAAAAAACAATGCTGAATAAATTCCCAATGATTGGCATGTGAGAATATTTCACGATGTCATCTTGTGTCCTTTTGACTTTTCATGAAAGAAAGCTTGAAAAATGACTTGCACCATTGATGAATCATGCAAAATTATAGGTCATTTTGCATGCCATTTTGAAGTATTTCTCAAAACAAACCCATAGCAAAAAGAGCCACACCAATTGGACTTGTCAACCTCAAGTTATGCCTTTTTAAAGCCTTCATGCACACTTCGTCATTCAAGAACCATAACTCTTCAACCATTCATCATATGGCTTTGAAATAGGACTTCTTTTTGTCGAGAAAGTGTTCGAAACCGCCCTTGCTTTTGATGATTTGCAATACAATGTTAAATGATCTTGGTACATCAGCAAGCTTGCTAGGCGAGTGAGGTAGCGAAAGGCTCGCTAGGCGAGCACTCAACGAGGTTCCAGCGAACACTCCCAGACTTGGATAAAAGCATAGCTAGCAATTACTCGCTAGGCGAGTATCCAGCGAGCAGGTAGCGAGTAATTCCAGTAGCAACATCATCAAGGCTCGCTGGAGCGAAGGAGGAAGCGTGGGCTTCTCCTAGCGAAGGATTGTTCGCCTAGCGAACATATGCAACTTTTCTGGGAAGTTTCTTCTGGGCGCAGGTGCCTCTGGTGGCTTATTTTGGCTCACTAGGCGAACCATTCTACTCGCCTAGCGAGCATGACAGCTCAGGAACCAGTCCTATAAGTAGCAGGGGCTACTTTTTGGAAAGGGGAGACAAAGATCTACAACTTTCATGTCTGAGAAAAAATTCATTTGGAGCTTCCTTGGTGATGAAAATTCAAGTTGAAGCTAGGTCAAAATCTTTCCAAATTTGGTAACCTGTGCACTGGACCTTTGTTCCTTCAAGATTAATGTTTTGAATGATGAATAGACCCCATTTGAACATGTTGGAAGTATCTCAAGTCATTCCCTAGCCATTTGACCCTCAGTTGACCAATAGTTGACTTTTGACTTCATAGTTGAATTTTGAACTGTACTGAGCCCATTAAGCTTGATCCTTTAAAGAAAACCTCTGAAAATGAAACCCTAGCTCCCAAGAGCTCTACACAACATCCATAAGACCTTCAAACCAAGATTGCATCTCAACCCTTGAGGAACCCTACTTTGACTGCTTCAGTAGACCAAAGTTGACCAGGGGTCAAACCCTAATTCAGATGAACTTTGCTGATAAGAAATGAAAATTTGAGGAAAGAAAGATCATGAGGATGGTGATGCACCTTTGATACCCAGATGAATACAAACTTCCTTGAGTGTTGAGAAAAACCCTAGTTGATGCACAATTTCCCTTGTGTTGACTGATCATTCAGATAGAACCCACAAAGTGACTTGGATGATATCCAAGCTTCTTGGAAGATAAACTTTTGGAGCTAATTCTGATTGACATGATGAAATGCAATATGAAATTTTAAATGGCCTAAAATGAATGCATGAATGAGGAGGGAAAATTTGAGGTGCTACACTTCCCAACCTTCAACATTTGCAACTTATGCAGTTACGCACTTTGGCTCCTCCCGTTGGCAGGCTTCCAGTGGGTTATGACGCCAATGCTAGGTGTAATTTCCACTTTGGGGCACCTGGCCACACTATTGAGAACTGCAAAGCTTTTAAGCACGTAGTTCAGGACCTTATTGATTCAAGGGCCATTAACTTTGCGCCGGCTCCTAATGTTGTCAACAATCATATGTCGCAGCATGGTAGAGCAAATGTTAACATGGTCGAAGGAGAAGTCGAATCAGTCAAAGATGTTGGCCAGGTCTCTGTAATCAACAAAGAAGATGAGGATAGTGATTGCGACATTGACAACTGGGTGCGTCCGAGGGTCCCGGGTGAAGTTCTACGCAATTGGTCTTCTGAAGAGATTATCCGAGGTCACTCTTCTTAAAGAATGCACGTCACCGGATCCTATTGATAACAGTTCTGCTATGGATCGCTTCGACTTTGAAAATCCAATCTTTCAAGCTGAAGAAGAGGGTGATGAAGACTGTGAACTCCCTGAAGAACTTGCCAGGTTATTAAAACAGGAGGAAAGGGTCATTCAACCTCATTGTCGCAACCTGAAAAATACAATGCGCAAAACAACAACCGGCGAAAGAAAATGACAGAAGAGTCGCCACCGTGCGTTATTCATCCCAAAGGAGGGAAAGGAAACGCTCGAAGTAAACCTGAAAAAGGAAAGGACAAGACGGGGTCTCGCAACCAAATCTTGGGTTCGGGAGTCGGTTATGCGAAGGGAAGGTATTAGCACCCCTACGCATCCGTAGTACTCTACGGGATCCACTTTTGTAGTTCTTGTCTAAAGGGTGTGGGTTTATCTAATGTGTTATTTACTAAAAAAAAGGGGTTAAATGAAAATGACTCGCGCGGATGTCGCATCCCCGGCATACGTATCTCATCTGAATATGAGAATCAGAGTCTTCGTAGCTCGGCTACCTAGGGGTTAAGGGTAATTGTGCTCGCTAAGACATCGCGTCTTATGCCTATGTATCTCATCTGGCCTGAGAATCAGAGCAAAACGTAGTTCGGCTAACTATGGGGTTATGGATTGGGTTTTGGACGAACGACGTCACTACGCAATCTACCGGATGCTCGACCTTTGGAGACTTACTCGCCTGTAGTAGAAGGAGTTAACGTGTTGCTTTGGGTTTTAGGGTTTGGGGTGCTCAAGGGAAAAAAGGCAGTCCTTGACGAAGGAACCGCGCTATCTGTAGGGATACGAACACATACAAAACAAACATGTATAAAGTAAATGTGCCAACAAGGGGCTCAGAAGTAAATAAACAAAAGAAAACAAATGCCTCCTATCGAGGTCTTCCATCTAAGAAAGCGATAAAATACGGAAAAGAGGTAAAAGTACCACACGGATAAAGATCCGAAGTAACAGCAATTAAAGGAGTAAGAAACCCAGGGATCTCCCAAGCTGATGCCATCAAAGAAAGGTGAGTCAGTACAGGTAATCGGAATGAACCTCCAGGGGGTATCCCACAAATAAAGTGGGAAAACCATGCAAACCATCTCTGCAAGAGTCTGTGAGCCCTCACAAAAACTCAACAAAAGGGTTAGTGAAACACGATAAGCATTTTTTTCATGGATAACAGTATGGTTTCAGAAACCTCAAACCCTATGGCATACATTTCAGAAATCATGTGATTAAACATTCAAGGCATAGGTTTCACCCATTCATGCATAATTAAACCCGTGGGCAAAAACATAATGAAATTCATCCATCATACCTCATACATTCAGATGATCCAAATTAAGAGCATAAAATCATGGGAATGAGGCAAACCTGATGGGAGAGACCGGTTAAAATCAAATGGCACGGCTGGGTTTGCAAGGCAATGTTAGGGTTTGCGTGAGATGAAAGTGTGTGAGTCACATTGAATTCTTCAGAGCTGCCTGGGGGTTGCTCTGAGTTCTCTGTCAGGTTTCTCTCCAGGTTTTGTCAAGGGTTTTGTTTCAAGGAAACCTCAGAGTATTTTGCTTCTCTTTCTTTTTCTGTCTGATCTCCCTCTTTTATAACCTGATTTTCATGGCTTTGTGGGCTCAAATGAGAGAGGTCCAAGTCCAAGTTTTTTCTATTATATTTTATTTATTTATTTTTTATTATTATTTTTTTATTTATTTATTTATTTTTGTAAAAAATTATTATTTTATTTTATTTTATTTTTTATTTTTTATTTTTTTTCATTTTATTTTTCGTTTTATTTTTTTATTTTTTTATTTTTTTATATTTTTTTTTTAAAGTTTCTTGGATCTAATTCTGATTGACATGATGAAATGCAATATGAAATGCTAAATGAATGCATGAATGAGGAGGGCAAATTTTGGGGTGTTACAGCTGCCCCTATTCAATCATCAGTTAACCCGAGTAGGATGAAAGCGAACAGCTTATCAGACAAACAGGGTGAGCTGTGATTGAATACCAAAGACAAACCGAAAATTTGCGCTCCGAGAACACCACAAAAACGCGGAAATACACCGCGCTGTTTATTTTTCTTCCGATCCTCTGGCTGGATCTGAATCAGTCTTCTGGCTTAATCTGGAGTTTCGATCCTCTGGCTGAACCTATACTCAATTTAGTCCTCTGGTTGGATATTAATTTTGATCCTCGGCTAGATACGATTTTGATCTTCTGGCTAGATCTTCTTCGATCTTCTGGCTAGATCTCCTTCGTTTCGATTCTCTGGCTGAATCTATTTCCTTTGATTCTCTGGCTGAATCTACTTCGATCTTCTGGCTAGATCTGAATTGTTGCGATTTTCGATCTTCTGGCTAGATCTTCTTTGTTTCGATTCTCTGGCTGAATCTATTTCCGGTCTTCGGGCTAGACCTGACTTCGATCTTCTGGCTAGATCTGGATTATTTTGATGATAAATTCCCATCATTAGGATCCCGCATCTAAGGCATGCACTGGTTAACCCTCTTTTGAAATCTACACCCAACCTTCATATTAGATATGCAGCTTCAAGAATATTCCACTTTTGGGCTTCGTACATATTCTTCGGGCTAGAACATGTTGTAACGACTCCTCAATTAGACTCGGGCTTGCTGGGGAAATAAAGCTTGTAGGCGACTTCACTGGGGAATCTTCAAATTGAGCCTTAGGCTGGCTTACTGGAACACGATTCTCAGGCTGAATCTTCGAAATGACCCTCAGGCTGGAACACTGGAACACGATTCTCAGGCTGAATCTTCAAAATGAACCTCAGGCCGGATCACTCACGCTTGATCCTCTGGCTGGATCTCATGACCTTGGTTGTAAAGTAATTCTTCAGTCTGCTTGGAAGAACCTGTTTATCAGCTTATGTGTATGCTTGATATGATATGCATGCAAATGAAAATGTTATGCATGGTGTAAAAAGAAATCTGCTTGGGGAAGCAAACTCCGGTAGGGAACAAATCGCTGTATCAATCCTTGAATGCTCTGTGGGGAATGATCCGTCTGCCGGGACCAATGAGCCACCAAAAATAAATTGGCTGCTTGAAAAGTCGACCTTGCGGGGGGAGTATCAACTATGGAAACTTTGTTCGGCGAGGCTCTGTGAGGAGATTCTATGGGGGAAAACACTTCCTGGGGAAATGTCGTAGGAAACGACCTTTGCTGGGGATATGAACTTGCTAATCGCCCTCAAGCTGGGGATTAACAAATCTGTTAAAAATAATCTGCTGGGGAATGAGATGAACACTGGGAACACCACTCTCTCATCTGTTGGTTATGCAACCACTCCGCTGTTGCTAGGAAGATACAGTCTGACACTGTCAACTCCGCTGGGGATATATAGTCTGGATACTGTCAACTCTGCTGGGGAACATGCTCTGCTGAGGAGAGACTTTGTCAACCGCTTGGGGATGAGGATTCATGACTTGGCATCCGGTTCCTATGACCTGCAACCAAAAATACACGTATGCCTCGAAGGAATTACTCGGTTTGAATTCATCGTCCGGGATTAAGCACATTCAAAGCAATTTTAAATGTTTTCCTGTGCAAATCATCTACAAAAGCCACCATTATGTTCATATGCAATATGTTTTATCAAAAATTCGGACATTTTTGCAAAGAAACTGATAAATGAAAAATAAAGAGGCTCTTTAACTGAATTATTCGACTCACTCTTACTGGGAAGAAAATTTGTGCCAGGAATAGGCGAGGGTATCAGGAAGCTGATCCCTGAAAAGAGGTGATCGCTATAAAAAGAGAACTATCCTAATGGAAATGGGGATACGGGGTCCCACCGAGTTTCGACTCTCCTATGGCTCGTATGTCCTCAAGACGCTCTGCTCATCTTGCTTTCTAAAGTGGATGACTAGTCGATCTTTAACCTTCGAAGAATGCCGGATTGAATGAAACGGTGATATAACACTGACGAACTCAGATCACAGTCATTCGCTTATTCCCTAACTTTTGCCTGGATCGCCCCCTTTTCGAGTTTTCAATCCACCGGGATACCCATTTTTGCCTGACCCGCCCTTTTGGGTTTTCGACTCACCGGGTGTACTCTTTTTTTATATCCCTAATTTTTGCCCGAACCTCTTTATTTTTTTTTTTTGGTTCGTCGGGATGCCCTTTCTTTGCCTGGACTATTCTTTTTATCGTCCAGCGGGTCTATTTTATGCGAAATATTTTTTTTTAAACTGCGTTTGAGTTAATAGGGGACAGGAATCCTTCGCCATCCATGGTTGTTAGCATCAAAGCTCCACCATAGAAAATCCTTTTAACCACGTACGGACCCTCATAGTTCGGTGTCCATTTGCCCCTGTGATCTGTGTTGGGAGGAAGTAATCTTTTGAGTACCAATTCACCGACGTGATACCCCTGAGGGCGCACTTTCTGACCAAATGCTTTCTTCATTCGTCTCTGACCGAGATACGTCAATTCTGGGTACGTAGTTCCAGCGTAGCACCTTAATCATCGAAGACAAGGTAAACAAAGCATCAGCAAATTGGTTTTCTTCAAAAGAAAGTCAACAATCTTCTCGTGTAGTCTCTGTAAGGAGCCAGATCAGGCTGAGGTGTATACCATTTCCCGTTGGTTTGATTGATGACCAAAGCTGAATCCCCGTATACATCCAGGGTTTTAATCTGTATATTGACGACTTCCTCAAGTTTTAGGATACAAGTTTCGTATTCGGCTTCATTGTTGGTGCAGGGAAAAGTTATTCTGGCACCAAATGACATATGAACCCCCTTCCGGTGTGATCAACACTACACCAACTCCGCGACCATTGACGTGGACCGCCCCATCAAACATCATAACCCATTTGGATTCAGGGTCAGGCCCCTCCTCCGGGAGTGGTTCCTCTCAATCTTTCGATTTGAGAAACATGATGTCCTCATCAGGAAAGTCAAACCTCATAGGTTGGTAATCATCAATCGGTTGCTCTGCAAGATAGTCTGACAAGACACTTCCCTTGATGGCTTTTTGTGAAGTGTATTGGATGTCATACTCTGTCAGTATCATTTGTCACCTAGTAACCTTTCCGGTAAGTGCTGGCTTTTCAAAAATATACTTGACTGGATCCATTTTTGATATCAATAGAGTCGTGTGAGTCAACATATACTGTCTTAGTCGGCGAGCAGCCCATGCCAAAGCGCGACAAGTTTTCTCGAGCAATGAGTATCTTTGTTCAAAGTCGGTAAACTTTTGCTAAGGTAGTATATTGCAAGCTCTTTTCGACCTGACTCGTCATGCTGACCGAGCACACAACCCATTGACCTTTCTAACACAGTCAAGTACATGATCAACGGTCTTTCCTCTCGGCCTGTAGACTTGCCCTGATCTTGATCTCTTTCTTGTCGTCCTCGGTACCAATGTTGACGGTCTCAATCACTTCCTGATAAGGTGTAACAGCTCGGTCCTCCTGTTTCAACAATCTGGCTAACCCTTCAGGCAATTCACAATCTTCCTCAACCCCTTCTTCGGCTTAATAGATAGGATTGTCGAAGTCATACTTGGCCATAGCAGTGTCGTTAGTAGTGAGATCCGGGTGGTCAGCTCTGCATGATGGAGGATCATGCTTTACCTTAGAATGAGAGATTTTTTTTTTGGAAAGAAAGAAAAAACGAAAAAGAAACATTGCCATTTTTTTTGTAAAAGTAGAAAAAAAACTGAAAGAAAGAGAACACAAAATTGTTTGCAAAAGCCTTCCTTTATTGATGATAAAAATAATTGCGAAATGTAACTAAATGGATGGCCCTACAAATGAGCCGTTACACCTTGGGCAAAGTGTAAGACTTTATTATGCATGTAATAAAGGAAAACAATAAAAATCACTCTTTCAGTAGAGTAAACCGGACGGTTTTTTCAGACGACCAATTGTCGAGCTTTTCTCCCGGGACACACGGGCGAATCCAGCTATCTAAGTCACAGTCGCTGTCAGCCTTGTCTTCATCTGCAGCATTGACGATGTGGGGAGAAACCAAACCCCTGCTGGAGAGAGTACTGGTTTCATTCTTCTGAGATCCCAAAGCATACCCCAATCCAAACTTGTCTTCTTTGATGACTGGCTCCACAAACTTGCCCCAGCCTTGGGCATTACCAGCTTTAACCACTTCGACAGCTTGCTTGTATGAAAAGATAGAAGTCCCGACCTTCTCAAACTCAGGTGACAAGACAGCTTCGGGCGCAACCTCATTGATGTTTATGGCTTCGAAGCCCTGACACAGCATCTCGTGCATCTCGCCGTCCATCTCTACATCCTTAAATATAGACAGGTGGCTAACAAAAATATCCTCTTCACCACAGACAGTGACGACCTGACCTTCTAGTTCATATTTGAGCTTCTCGTGGAGGGTAGAAGTAACAGCACCGGCAACATGAATCCAAGGCCGACCTAGCAGACAGCTATAGGCAGGCTGGATATCCATCACATAAAAGGTACTCTTGAATACCTGCGGTCCAATCTTAATTGGAAACTCAACTTCGCCAAAGACAGCTCTCTTAGAGCCATCAAAAGCCCTCACAACTAAGTTACTTGGCCTCAGGATGGTGTCATCGCAATCCAACATCGTTAAGGCTTTCTTTGGAAGAACGTTCAGAGAAGAGCCTGTATCAACCAAAACATGGGAAAGCACCACCCCTTTGCACTCCATTGTGATATGCAAGGCTTTGTTGTGATTCCTGCCCTCAGATGTCAGGTCATTATCGGTGAAACCTAGCCCCCCGCTAGCATTTACATTGGAAACTACCGACTCCAGCTGGTTAACAGTTATCTCCGGTGGAACATAGGCCATATTCAGTACTTTCAACAAGGTTGCTCTGTGCGCCTCAGAGCACAGCAATAGTGAGAGAATGGAGATCTTTGAGGGCGTCTGATTTAGTTGGTCGACTACCTTGTAGTCACTTTTCTTGATAATCCTCATAAACTCATCCACTTCCTTCTCGAATGCGGTCTTAGGAGGATCTTCCTCAGTAGTAACCTCTTCGGTGGCCATCTGTTTCCCTTTAGCCTTGGCAGCTGCCTCGGCTTCAGTATTCGCGCGTAATGTTGATGGTGCAAATAGGCGTCCACTGCGAGTGAAGCCACCAACCCCTCCAACATTGTCTACAGCGGAGCTACCAATGTCAATGTCTTCTTCGTTAACTTTCTGCCCCTGGAAGTAGATATCAGCCCCATAGTGCCATGGGATAGCACTGTCTTTCTCATACGGAACGGGTCCTGGTATTGTGATGGTGATCGGACCCACCAAAGTCGGTTGAGGGCTGTCAGAGTAAATTGCAACTGGTGCTGAACTTTCGATGTTCACCCCTGCTGGTTCTGTACTTTCTGGGAAATATATTGTTGTCGGAGCGAGTCTCTCGGGAACATATATTTCTTCAGGAGTGAAATAAAACGTCACCGTCGATACATCATTCTTCACTGGACGGGCCTGATCGAACTGAAGACAACCTTCATCTATCAGTTGTTGAATACCCCTTCTCAAACTGTCACATCCGTTTTCGGCAGCTTGACAATTTCTGCATTCTTCCCCACAGCCCGGGAAAATTTGTCCTTTCAGAAGTCGGTCTTTAACCACCGATAGCGAAGTCTTCACCTTAGTCACATCAGAAACCAAATTCAAAGTTTCCCCACTATCAACAGCATTAATCCTCTGCCCGCCGGGAGCCGGCATCGGGTTCTGGATAACATTAGGCACCGGAGCAAAATTGATAGCCTGGGCATCTCTCAAATCTTGTACCTTTAACTAGAGAGCCTTGCAATTATCTGTAGTATAGCCAGGTGCGTTGGAGTGAAAAGCACATCTGGCGTTGACATCATAACCTCTAGGAAAATTATTGGGATCGATTGGTGGGGCCAGAGTTCTCAATGTAACCAGATTCATGTCAATCAGCTTGGGAAGTAATACTGAATAAGGCATTGGGATTGGCTCGATGACCCGGTCCGTCTGCCTTGGACGTTGTTGATAGTGTCTCTGCTGACCCGGATTACCTCCTTGTTGTTGATTGTTGTACCTGGGTTGTTGTTGCGGATAATATTGCGGTTGAGGAACAGGTGTTGGAATAGTGACTGCGGCCACTTGATCTTGATAATAATTAGGGTGTCCTCTACCCCTGCCTCTTCCGGCATACACAACGCTTGCCTCGCCTTCTTTTCTTCGCTGACTGTTACCAGCAAATGGTCTCTTGGGACCTGATGAGTTGGAAGCACTATTGTCTTGAATTCGGCCCATCTTCAACAGACTCTCGATTCTTTCTCCAGCAATTACTATCTCTGCAAAGCTGATTGACGGGCAAGCAGCCAATCTCTCAATATAATTTCCTTGAAGAGTGTTCATGAACATGTCCGCCATCTCCCTTTCAGACATAGGGGGTTGGACGGACGCAGCAATCTGTCTCCAACGCTGAGCATACTCTCTAAAGGTTTCCTTGGCAGTCTGAGACATACCTTGCAACAAGGTCCGATTTGGAGCCATGTCCAAGTTGTATTGATATTGCTTGACAAAAGCCTCTGCCAAGTCTTTCCAGCTCTTGATGGTAGTACGAGACAAATGAGAATACCATTCACGAGAAGCTCCAGTTAGGCTGTCTTCAAAATAGTACATCCACAGCTTTTCATCTTCCGTGTGAGCTCCCAACCTTCCCAGATAAGATTGGAGATGAGTGCGTGGGCAAGAAGCCCCGTTGTATTTCTCAAAAGTAGGGGGTTTGAACTTGTGAGGAATCCTTACTCCCTGAACCAGACCAAGATTTGTGACATCAAAGCCTAAGGAATTTTGAGACTCCAAAGATTTGAGCTTCTCAGCAAGCTCATCCATACGGCGAGTGGTCTCGAGGGCCTCGTCGTGCAAAGAAAATTGATCATACTGATAATCTTCATTAACGGGGCGCCCGTTAATTCGAATTCCTTGATTCACATTGTACCTTCCGCCAATACCATTTCCTACATTCCCTGTGTTGCCAACATTACCCGGGTTTCCATCAGCATTTGCGTTACCCGCGTTACCAGTGTTCACAGGGTTATCAGTGTTCCCAGGGTTACCAGGGTTTCCCTCAGCATTTGGTATCTCCACCTCTGGATCGGATCTTGGTTGCTCAACCAATTCCCTCAGCTTTTCCTGGCCTTCTGCCATACCAGTCATCAATGTCATGAACTGATCCATCCTTTCACGCATATCAGCCAGCTCTTTCTGTACTTGATCCATCGCTAGTTGTGGACGATTTTCCTTTGTCGGGTACCTGTGGACTCGCTTGGGACCAATAACTGCCTGATACAGGGAATAAACATTAGACACTGCGGTGACACCTGCAAAACAAACAAGGGTTAATATGCATGGTATGCGATGCACTGCTTGTTCAGTTTTAAGGCACCCCCGTTTTGAAAGGGAATACCCTGCAAATGAATAAGCATGAGATGTTGGATGCAAATATGCAGATGATGTTATGCAATGCAAAGGCATGTCAATAAGAATTGATGGATCCGCTTGAACATCTGTCAGGTTGCACTGTCTGAAGAGAAACCCACTGAGGACTATAATACGAAATCAGAACTCTGCTTCAACAAACCGGGTTGGTTGGAGGTTAAGGTTTCCTGAATTTAGCCCGCCCCTCACTGGTAGGTTCTAAGAACAGAAGTTCGTCAGCTTGAGCCCTTCAGTCGCGAATAATACGTTTACCACTGAAGGTTTGGTATTATTACGGGACAAAAGACCTCCATTGACTCCCCTCAACAGGACACCCTAATAGTAAGTTTCCAGTCTCGGGATCCTCGGATTGAGCAGCGAGAATGCGCCCACCAGAGCTAACATAATCATGTCTCGGAGGAGAGGCCTCGACTGAGTTCTCGGGAAATGGTCACCAGAGTCGACGATTTCTAGAGGAACATCCTGCCATTACGGAACACCCGTAAGACATAATATATCCAAAAGAAACCTCGTCTGGATGTGGTTCTTCACGAACGACTTAACGTAGCAACACGCCACGCAAGCCTCATGATTATCCACTCTAAAACCTGTGTGTACACTCAAGCCTGGGTAATGGGCTTATCTCTCAAAGAACACCCCATCCCAACAAACAAACAAACAGATCCAACAGATACAACATATGCATGCAAGCAGGTAAGCAAATAAAGGTACAAAAGCATGAACACCCAATAAACTAGAAATTAAACAAGCTAGGAGGGACTCGCTTAGGGAAGATGGACCAGCAAGAGGTCAACTTCTTAATTTCCCCAGTAGAGTCGCCAGCTGTCGCAACCTGAAAAATACAGTGCGCGAAAAAACAATCGGCGAAAGAAAATGATAGAAGAGTCGCCACCGTGCGTTATTCATCCCAAAGGAGGGAAAGGAAACGCTCGAAGTAAACCTGAAAAAGGAAAGGACAAGACGGGGTCTCGCAACCAAATCTTGGGTTCGGGAGTCGGTTATGCGAAGGGAAGGTATTAGCACCCCTACGCATCCGTAGTACTCTACGGGATCCATTTTTGTAGTTCTTGTCTAAAGGGTGTGGGTTTATCTAATGTGTTATTTACTAAAAAAAGGGGGTTAAATGAAAATGACTCGCGCGGATGTCGCATCTCCTGCATACGTATCTCATCTGAATATGAGAATCAGAGTCTTCGTAGCTTGGCTACCTAGGGGTTCAGGGTAATTGTGCTCGCTAAGACATCGCGTCTTATGCCTACGTATCTCATATGGCCTGAGAATCAGAGAAAAACATAGTTCGGCTAACTATGGGGTTATGGATTGGGTTTTGGACGAACGACGTCACTACGCAATCTACCGGATGCTCGACCTTTGGAGACTTACTCGCCTGTAGTAGAAGGAGTTAACGTGTTGCTTTGGGTTTTAGGGTTTGGGATGCTCAAGGGAAAAAAGGCAGTCCTTGACGAAGGAACCGCGCTACCTGCAGGGATACGAACACATACAAAACAAACATGTATAAAGTAAATGTGCCAACAAGGGGCTCAGAAGTAAATAAACAAAAGAAAACAAATGCCTCCTATCGAGGTCTTCCAGCTAAGAAAGCGATAAAATATGGAAAAGAGGTAAAAGTACCACACGGATAAAGATCCGAAGTAACAACAATTAAAGGAGTAAGAAACCCAGGGATCTCCCGAGCTGATGCCATCAAAGAAAGGTGAGTCAGTACAGGTAATCGGAATGAACCTCCAGGGGGTATCCCACAAATAAAGTGGGAAAACCACGCAAACCATCTCTGCAAGAGTCTGTGAGCCCTCACAAAAACTCAACAAAAGGGTTAGTGAAACACGATAAGCATTTTTTTTATGGATAACAGTATGGTTTCAGAAACCTCAAACCCTATGGCATACATTTCAGAAATCATGTGATTAAACATTCAAGGCATAGGTTTCACCCATTCATGCATAATTAAACCCGTGGGCAAAAACATAATGAAATTCATCCATCATACCTCATACATTCAGATGGTCCAAATTAAGAGCATAAAATCATGGGAATGAGGCAAACCTGATGGGAGAGACCGGTTGAAATCAAATGGCACGGCTGGGTTTGCAAGGCAATGTTAGGGTTTGCGTGAGATGAAAGTGTGTGAGTCACATTGAATTCTTTAGAGCTGCCTGGGGGTTGCTCTGAGTTCTCTGTCAGGTTTCTCTCCAGGTTTTGTCAAGGGTTTTGTTTCAAGGAAACCTCAGAGTATTTTGCTTCTCTTCCTTTTTCTGTCTGATCTCCCTCTTTTATAACCTGATTTTCATGGCTTTGTGGGCTCAAATGAGAGAGGTCCAAGTACAAGTTTTTTCTATTATATATATATATATATAATATATATATATATATATATATATATATTATATATATATATATATATATATATATATATATATATATATATATATATATATAATATATATATATATATATATATATATATATATATATATATATATATATATATATATATATATATATATATATATATATACATATATATATATATATTTTTATTATTATTTTTATTTATTTATTTATTTTTGTAAAAAATTATTATTATTATTATTATTATTATTATTATTATTTTTCGTTTTATTTTTTGTTTTATTTTATTTTATTTTATTTTATTTTATTTTTTTTAAAAGCTTCTTGGATCTAATTCTGATTGACATGATGAAATGCAATATGAAATGCTAAATGAATGCATGAATGAGGAGGGCAAATTTTGGGGTGTTACACTCATCAAGAGTCTTTTGAAGTGATTAATCTCGGCACCGAGGACGTCAAGAGAAATCAAGATAGGGGCTGCTTTGGAAGATAATGTGAAGAAGGGGCTGATTGAATTGCTGCAAGAGTATGTTGACATCTTCGCTTGGTCTTATCAGGACATGCCAAGGCTTGACACAGACATTGTGGTACATCGTTTGCCTCTCAAAGAGGATTGTCCTCCGATCAAGCAGAAGCTCAGAAGAACAAGACCAGAGATGGCTGTCAAGATAAAGGAAGAAGTGCAAAAACAGTTGGATGCAGGGTTTTTAGCGGTTACAAATTATCCTCCATGGGTTGAAAATATCGTTCCAGTACCTAAAAAGGATGGAAAGGTACGGATGTATGTTGACTACCGGGATCTGAACAGAGCTAGTCCTAAAGATGATTTCCCATTACCTCACATCGACGTTTTGGTGGATAACACGGCTCAGTTCTCGATATTCTCCTTCATGGATGTCTTTTCTGGCTATAATCAAATTAAGATGGCACCAGAAGACATGGAGAAGACAACTTTCATAACCCCATGGGGCACCTTCTGCTACAAGGTGATGCCGTTTGGTCTTAAAAATGCTGGGGCAACCTATCCATGAGCTATGGTAACTCTTTTTGATGATATGATTCATCATGAAATCGAGGTTTATGTTGATGATATGATTGCCAAATCTCAGACGGAAGAAGAACATCTGGTGAATTTGCAGAAACTGTTTGAGCGTTTGAGGAAATTCAAGCTGAGGCTTAATCCGAACAAGTGTACTTTCGGGGTGAGATCTGGAAAACTGTTGGGTTTTATTGTTAGTGCAAAAGGGATTAAGGTGGATCCGGCCAAAGTGAAAGCGATACAAGAAGTGCTTGAGCCAAGAACAGAAAAACAAATCCGTGGTTTCTCAGGAAGGTTGAACTACATTGTAAGGTTCATCTCTCACCTAAAAGCCACGTGTGAGCCAATATTCAAATTGTTGAGAAAAGATCAGGCCATCAGGTGGAATTATGATTGCCAAAGAGTTTTCGAGAAGATAAAAGAGTATTTGCAGAATCCTTCAATCCTTATGCCTCCAGTCCCACGGAGACCGCTGATTATGTATTTGACAGTACTTGATAATTCCATGGGTTGTGTTCCCGGTCAACACGACGAGACAGGTAGGAAAGAGCATGCCATCTACTACCTGAGTAAAAAATTCACAGATTACGAGTCGAGATACTCAATGCTTGAAAAGACATGTTGTGCACTTGCATGGGCTGCTAAGCGATTAAGACAATACATGCTGACTCACACAACCTTATTGATCTCCAAGATGGATCCAGTCAAGTATATATTTGAGAAGCTAACTCTCACCAGAAGGGTTGCTCGTTGGCAAATGGTACTGACATAGTACGACATCCAATATACATCCCAAAAAGCCATCAAAGGGAGTATTCTGTAGACTATCTTGCTCAGCAGCCGATTGATGATTATGAGCCAATGAAGTTTGATTTTCCGGATGAAGACATCATGTTCCTCAAGATGAAAGACTGTGAAGAGCAAGTTGTTGAGTAGGGACCTGATCCAGATGAAAAGTGGACTTTAATGTTTGATGGGACCGTCAATGCCAAAGGAAGTGGAATTGGTGTTGTCATTACCACTCCGAAAGGTGCGCCTTTCACCGCTCGTATGAATTTTGAGTGCACCAATAATGAAGCTGAGTATGAAGCTTGTATCTTGGGTATTGAGCAAGCCATTGATTTGAGAATCAAGACTCTGGACATCGTCGGAGATTCAACTCTAGTGATCAATCAAGTGAATGGTGATTGGAATACTCTCCAGCCTAATCTGGTCCCCTACAGAGACTACACGAGAAGACTGTTGACTTTCTTCACAACAGTAAGGCTGTATCATATACCTCGTGATGAGAAGCAGATGGCAGATGCTCTTGCTACTCTGTCCTCCATGATCAAGGTGACTCGGTGGAACCATGTTCCCAGGATCGATGTTATGCGCCTTGATAGGGCCGCGTATGCATTTGCTGCTGAATTGGTAGTTGATGACAAGCCCTGGTATCACGACATCAAGTGCTTTCTGAAGAATCAAGAGTACCCTGCAGGGGCATCCAACAATGATAGAAAGACTTTGAGAAGATTGGCAGGCAGTTTCTTCTTGAACAAAGACGATGTGCTGTATAAGAGGAACTTTGACATGGTTTTGCTCAGATGCGTGGATAGACATGAAGAAGACATGTTAATGCAGGAAGTTCATGAAGGCTCCTTCGGTACTCATGCCGGCGGATATGCAATGGATAAGAAATTATTGAGAGCGGGTTATTACTGGATGACCATGGAATCTGATTGTTTCAAATATGCTCGGAAGTGTCATAAATGCCAGATTTATGCTAATAAGGTGCATGTGCCGCCAAATCCTCTGAATGTGATGTCTTCGCTGTGGCCATTCGCTATGTGGGGGCATTGATATGACTGGAAAGATTGAGCCGACTGCTTCCAATGGGCATCGTTTCATCCTTGTTGCCATCGACTATTTCACCAAGTGGGTCGAAGCAGCGTCATCTGCGAAGGCCAGCAGACATGTGGTTACCCGATTCATTAAGAAAGAAACCATTTGTCATTATGGGATTCCCGAAAGAATTATTACTGATAATGGTTCTAACCTCAATAACAAAATGATGGAGGAGTTGTGCAAGAACTTCAACATTCAACATCACAACTCTTCCCCTTATCGTCCTAAGATGAACGGTGTTGTTGAGGCAGCAAATAAGAACATAAAGAAGATTGCGTAGAAGATGGTCGTTACGTACAAAGATTGGCATGAGATTCTACCCTTCTCCTTGCATGGGTACCATACTTCAGTACGTACATCGACCGGGGCAACCCCTTATTCCCTTGTGTATGGTATGGAAGCAGTCCTACCTGTTGAAGTGGAGGTTCCTTTTCTAAGAGTCCTGCTGGATGTCAAGTTAGACGAAGCTGAATGGGTTCGGACAAGGTTCAATGAGTTGAGTCTTATCAAAGAGAAGCGAATGGCAGCCATTTGTCATGGGCAATTGTATCAGAGTCGGATGAAGAGAGCCTTTGATCAGAAAGTGCGTCCTCGATGCTTCCAAGTCGGAGATTTGGTGTTGAAAAGGATCCTTCCTCCTCAGACAGATCATAGGGGAAAGGGGACTCCTAACTATGATGAACCGTATATTGTCACCAAGGTTTTTGATGGTGGAGCCTTAATGCTTGCAACTATGGATGGTGAAAACTTCACTTCCCCTGTGAACTCAGACGCAGTTAAAAAATACTTCGCATAAAATAGACCCGTTGGACAGTAAAAAGAATAGTCCAAGCAAAAAAAATGGGCATCCCGGCGAACCAAGAAAATAAAAAAAGGTTCGGGAAAAAGTTACGGATTAAAAAATGAAAAGATTGTACACCCGGTAAGTTGAAAACCTGAAAGGGCAACTTAGGCAAAATTGGGTATCCTGGTGGATTGGAAACTCGAAAGGGCGATCCAGACAAAAGTTAGGGATTAAGCGAATGGATGCGTTCTAAGTAGTTCTGAATATCATCTCGTGTCGATAACCGGAAACTTCCGAAGGATAGGAAACAGTCCAATCACCTTTTTTGGAAAGCTGATCATCTGGAGGATCTTGAAGACGAGCGAATCATAGCAGAATTGGAACCTGATAGAAATCCATTTCACATTGCCATTAGATTAATTTCTATTTTTATCTGTTGTGCAATTACCTCTTTCCAAGGATTGCTTCTTGATGTAAATACCTATTCAGAGGCCACTCAATCAATAAAATCATGTTATTCAGTACATCTTTGTGTTCATTTTCATTTTACTGTTTTGTTTGCAAAAGTGACATCCGAATTTTTGATAAGCATTGCATCATGAAACATAAGAGCTTTACAGGTACGTGCTTAATAAACATTGAAAATTGCTGCAAATTTTAAGTGCTTTGGATCGTCTATTCAGAAAAGGTACACTCGGGGCATTTCCTTAAGGTTCCACATCAAATGATCGCGGATGTTTTTCCTTAATAGTTGGAATTTGGTATCTTATCCCTGCAGAGCTGGTCCGAGCGTTGGATTCTTCAATCCCCAGCAGGCTCTCACTACTGTACTTCCCTAAGCATTTGTTTCAGATTATATATTCACCAGTAGAGTCGACAGTGTCTGACTGTATATCCCCAGCGGAGTTGATAGTGTCTGACTGTATATCCCCAGCGGAGTTGACAGTGCCAGACTGTATCTTCCCAGCAGAAGCAGCTGCTCCTCAGAGTTCGATGCCAGATCGATGATCTCGATGCTAGACCCATGGTCTCTTTCCTTGAAGAAGAATCTCGGTACCGTATCGGTGTTTGCTTCCCCTGCTGAGTCGTCTCTCTCGCAGATTATGGTTTCCAGAATCACTGTCGCTTTCCTCAGCAGCAAGTTTTCAGTGCCATTCTCTCCCCAGTCAAAGCCTCAGTATTTTGTTATTTGCCAGAACACCGTGTGGCGGGTCATTTCCCCATAGAGTTCTTTGTGTTGTGAATCTCCAACAGCCTTGCCAGGGTCCAGAAGATTGTGATCATTTCCCCAGCAGAATTCCTTGCCTCGGCTTGGCGTTCTCTTTAACCTAGCATTTCGCATCCCTGCATGTAGAATCATATTGCATTGCATCCTCCCAAATTGCGTAGCATTTCCATTTTCATGGAGCATTACGCCATTGAAAAATTCAAACATACACATGTAAAGCATAAGGCATTCTCGGTATCCCAAGTGATAAGCCAGAAGTTGTTTCCAGTACTCAGACTGAAGATTGTTCATGAATTATCTTTATTATTCCCAGTAGGGATCGTTGGCCCACGCGCCGCCTCAATTATCATTTTCCCTATTTATGCCGATACTGCAGGCATGAAAGTTTTCGGTATTTAGACCGAAGTGGCATTCAGGCCAGTTTTCTGATGTTCAAATCGAAGAATTTTCCGACATTCAGGTCGATGCAACTTGTGGCATTCAGGCCAGTTTTTCGGTATTCATACCGAAGTGGCATTCAGGCCAGTTTTCCGATGATCAGATCGAAGAAGTTTCCGACATTCAGGTTGATGCAACTTGTGGCATTCAGGCCAGTTTTTCGGTATTCAGACCAAAGCGGCATTCAGGCCAGTTTTCCGATGTTCAGATCGAAGAAGTTTCCGACGTTCAGGTCGACGCAACTTGTGGCATTCAGGCCAAGTTTCCGGTATTCAGACCGAAGTGGCATCCAGGCCAGTTTTCCGATGTTCAGATCGAAGAAGTTTCCGACATTCAGGTCGATGCAACTTGTGGCATTCAGGCAAGTTTCCGGTATTCAGACCGAAGTGTCATTCAGGCCAGTTTTCCGATGTTCAGATCGAAGAAGTTTCCGACATTCAGGTCGATGCAACTTGTGGCATTCAGGCCAGTTTTCCGATATTCAGACCGAAGTGGCATTCAGGCCAGTTTCCCAGTGTTCAGACCGATGTTTGATAATCAAGTATCGTCCGATGCTCAAATCGAAGTCATTTTCAGTATTCAGATTGATGAGCGACATTCAGGCCATGGTTATTTCTGTGTTACCATTTATTTTGGAATTCAGGCTAACATCCCTTGTTTCGGTGTTCAGGCCGACTCTCACCGTACCAGACGGATTCTTTTTCAAGACCACCTCTTGGCCGATTCTGACAGGCATTATTACTTCATTTTTTCACTTCAGTGTAAATTTTCGGGCTTTTATCTTATTCAATCACTTGATACCTCGAAAGTGCGAAAACCGTTACTATCTTCCTTTCGGGTTTCCAGTTGATTGAATAGGGGCAGCTGTAATACCCCAAAATTTACCCTTCATTTTTCCTGGAAGCATGAGATTATGTTTTACACTTCATTAGCATCATATTAGGTCATACTCATTGCATACTGCATTAGTGACATGGAGATTAGGTTTTGATCGATCACTCCTTAACAGAAGGAGCCCACACAAAGCAAGATTAAGAATTGGACTTCATTTTCTAAGTATACAAGTCTCAAGGGTCTCATGGGGGTCCAAGTATCTTATTATGGTCCTCAGTTCATCAGTGAAGGATTCAAAGCTATCAGTGTGTTCATCTGGATTTAATCAAAAATTAGGGTTTCATGGCTACCTGCAACAGTCAATGTTTGGTTGGAAGTAGAGGAGTTCATCCATGTCATGATTAGAGAGGCATCTTGGCCTAGGAAGATTCACAATTATCTCAGAAAGATCCATTGGCAATCAGTGCAATCAGTTCCTGATCATTTTGCCCTAAAACTAGGGTTTGGTATAAAATCAGTTTATTTCTGATTCTTTGGGTGAAACTCTTTTCCATGGCCCTCCATATGTCCACAAGGGTCTACATACAAAAAATCAGCTCTTTCTTTAAGCTAGAAGTGCTTCAATTGATTAATGGAATCGAGAATCAGACAGTTTGGGAAAAGTCAACTGTAGGGCCAGAAAAGTCAACTCCTGACATTTTGAGAGTGGAATCTCAAAATCCATGCCTAGGGGATCCTACATGTGAAATTTGATCAAGGTTGGATCATGGATTCATCATTTAATCAGGAATTGGAAAAGTTACTTAATTTGGAAATGGTTGACTTTCCATTTAGGGCAAGTTTTCATGATCGTTGCACTCACTTTAAGCCCATTTTGCATCAAGACAAAAGCTCTATTTGAAAATTTCTCCAACATGAAAGTTGTTACTCTTGTTCCAAGCTCTCTAGAGATATAAATTTTTCTTCATTTGGATTATAATTGAGAAAGTTATGCTTAGTCAAAGTGAGACATTTTTTTAGGACACTTAGAAATTTCTAAGTCCAAAATCTTCAAAATTTGTCAAGACTTCTTGGCTAGTTTTCTTGCACTTCAAGGCATTATTTGAAAATACTTTTTTCATAACAATTGTACCTTTCCATGTCCTCTTTCACATCCTTTTGGAATCATAATATTTGGATCCATTGTTTGAGAGATACATTCATTTAAAATGGGCACCATGACTTGATTTTCTAGGCAGATTTTGGGCATGGCTGACCCAATCAGATTTTCAAAGCATGCTGCACAAACCAGTCATGTTTTTTTTACCTCTTTTGGCCATGCATTGGACATCCATTCACTTAAGTTTATCCCAAAATAACAACATTTTACACCTCACTTCACACTTTTATTCTTATGGATAAATCACTTATTAAAAAGCCCATGAGAATACCTAATCCACCCTATTTAAGAAGCTGAAACCCTAACCCTAAAGGAGCATTGGAATTTCGTGGCAAGGAGGCAAAGCTTCATCATATATCAGATTCCATTCCACTTCTATTTTTCATTACGTAATCATCTCTTCCATGGTCATGTTTTGATATATCTACGCTTGCTTACCATGTTCATCACCATTAATCCTTCCATTTTCATATTTCTTTTTCTTATTTAAAATATTTTCTTCGTCCATAAAATTACCCAGAAATATTTTTCACTTTTCTTAACGTTTTACTTAATTTTATATAATTTTTATTTTCATATTTTTTTAATATTAATATTTTATTTTAATTATTTATTCTAAATGATCCATTTTAACACACTTTTTTTTATTGATTTTATTTTTATGACTTAAAATTATTGTTAGCATTTGATTTTTGGGATGAAGGTTAACCACTGTCCAATGGTCAATCTGACCTTTTCTTGGAATTTTATTTCACATTTTAAATTTATTTTGGATTTATTTTTTGACCTAGTTTGGTTGGTGGACTTTTAATTTGACTTCTATTTTATTTTAATTAATTCATGTACCAATTTTCATTATTTTTAAATCTTTTTGGGGGATATTGATGTCTGGACCCCACCTTATTTATTTTAATTTTTCATAATTTTCTTGATTAATGTACTATTTAGTCTTGATTATTTCTAACCTAGTCTCATTAATTGACTTTTGGTTTGACCTCAGTTTTATTTTAATTAATTTATGTACCAATTTTCGTTATTTTTAAAATCTTTTTGGGGGATGATGATGTCCTGACGCCACCTCATTTAGTTTAATTTTTCATAATTTTATTGATTAATTTTATATTTATTTTTGATTTATTTCTAACCTAGTCTCATTAATTGACTTTTGGTTTGACCTCTGTTTTATTTTAATTAATTTATGTACCAATTTTCATTATTTTTAAAATCCTTTTGGGGGATGAGGATGTCCTGACCCCACCTCATTTAGTTTAATTTTTCATAATTTTCTTGATTAATTTGCTATTTATTTATTATTTTTTAAGTTGACTTGAATTTTCAGTTGACTTTTTATGATCGATGATTGACTTAGGGATTGCTTATGGAAATTGAAGAGATCTTTTGATCCTCCCTTGTTCATCTCATATGCCATGTATTAGAGGCCTTTTACCTTGATTTTATTTGGTCCTTACCTCATTCCCTGATTAAATTAGTGGACCCTTCGTGTGCATATTTTCATCTGTTTGATTCATCTGTTATCTTTTATACTTGTTTCTCTCATTCATGCTTTCTATTGCTTGATTATTTAACATGTTCATACTCCCATGCATTGTTTAAATGCTCCATTATTTGATTCTTGTGTTTGATTATATATTGTTTATTTACCCGATCTGATTGATAACTGTTGCCTACTTGTATGATGTATGAGGCATATATTCTTATTGTTTGTTTGCCATGAACAATCCCCATTCATAACAAATGTACCCCTCTCCCATAAAGTGTATAATATTTATTTCTTTATTTCTTTAGTCACCTGTTAATACAAGAATTAAAACTAACATCCGATAACCATTTCAAAATAAGATCAAAAGCTCGATCCAACGTCGAGTAATCATTTTAAAAACTTAACAGAACCAGCACGCATTCATCCATCCTCTTGTAAGTCGATTGCCTCAGGCATCTCCATCTACCTGTAAGTCGATTGCCTCCGGCATCGCCATCTACCCTTATCCGTAACTCCTCTCCGCGCTCCATCCGTCGACTCTTGTTCCGTTTAGGTAACACCCATTAGGTAGAACCCTTTGTATGATAACATATGTAGAATTCCCTTATTCTTTGCATGCTAACATTAGGAAGATGTTCCCCTTTGTAAATCCTAACACATAGGTCCATATTGCATGACAACTTTAGAGCAGAGCTTCCCCACTTTTATACCTTCCGTGCGTCTTCGATCTTGTGGCATGTCAATCCGTTCTATTGCAAAGAGATAACTGCCTAAGACTCGATTCGGCGAGCTGCGACACATACTGCTAGGACGTTGAACACACTGCCCACCCTCCTTTGACCTAGCTGGTGTCCTCTTTTGTAAGTACATGTTCTGATGGAAATCCTTAACCCCTAGTTAGTCGAACTACGTTTTGCTCTGACCCTCATTCCAGATGAGATGCGTAGGCATAAGACGCGACGTATTACCGAGCACACTTCTCTTTAACCCATAGGTAGCCGAGCTACAAAGACTCTGATTCTCATACTCAGATGAGATACGTAGGCAGTGGATGCGACATCCTTGCGAGTCATTTTCTTTTAACCTTCCTTTTAGTAAATAGTACTTTAGATATACCTACACCCTTTAGACTAGAACAACACTTATGAAAAGGGCTCGCTAGGAGTACCTAGGATGTTTTGGGTGCTTAAAACCTTCCCATTGCATAACCAACCCCCTTACCCAGATCTCTGACATTTTTACTAGTTTTTGATTCGATAAAAGTTTTAGGTTTTTGTTCGCTTTCTAACCATTCCTTTGGATAAATAGAAGTGCGGTGGCGACTCGACTTGTATGGTTTACCTTGGATTTAGTCAATATCTCTAATGGTAATGAATACCCCGCTACAATTGTCTCTGCTTTTAAATTCTGAAGCGCACAAAGAAGCACTCCAGAGAGTTCTTGAACAGGCATACGTGGAGCAAGATGTTATTGTGACTCAGTTTGATCACATTGTAGCTAACATCACTTCATGCAATAATTTGAGCTTTTGCGACGAAGAACTCCCCGAGGAGGGAAGAAATCACAATTTGGCTTTGCATATTTCAATGAATTGCAAAGAAGATGATTTGTCAAATGTGCTAATTGACACTGGGTCGTCACTCAATGTGCTTCCAAAGTCAACATTGTCAAAGTTATCTTACCAAGGAGCTCCCATGAGGTACAGTGGAGTAATTGTCAAAGCCTTTGATGGCTCGCGCAAGACAGTCATTGGAGAAGTGGACCTTCTAGTCAAGATAGGTCCGAGTGATTTTCAGATTACTTTCCAGGTAATGGATATTCACCCGGCCTATAGCTCTTTGTCGGGAAGGCCATGGATTCATGAGGCAGGGGTTGTTACCTCTACTCTGCACCAGAAGCTCAAATTTGTCAAGAATGGCAAGTTGGTGATTGTGGGAGGTGAGAAAGCGTTGTTGGTTAGCCATCTGTCATCTTTTTCATATGTAGAAGCTAAGGATGAGGTTGGAACTCCGTTCTAAGCCTTACCTATTGCTGCTGAGAAGAGAGTTGGGGAACCTATGTCCTCTCTGAAAGATGCGCAGAAGATTGTTGAAGAAGGTCTTGTTGATCAGTGGGGGCGTGTGGTAGAGGTCGCCGACAACAAAGGAAGAACTTGTTTGGGATTCCATAAGGGCTCGTCAACCGTTAGATCTGAAGAGATGCAACTTAGCTTCCGTAGCGGAGGGTTCATTCATGGGAATGAACAACACTTAGCTGCTGTGCTAGAGGACAATGAAGAGGAAGACTGCACCAACTTTGTGACGCATGGACAAACACACAACAATTGGACTACTGTTGATATTCCTGTTATTTTGCATCGATCTAAGTGATTGATTTTATATTTTAAAAATCCTTCATCTATGCCTAAGGGAGAAGTGAACATTGTTGGGCATTTTAAATTGATCATCAATAAAATTAATTCTATTCATCCACATCTTTGATGTTTATTTTTACTTTTTGATTTATTCTAAAAATGGTAATCACAAAAAAAACAGGAATAAACAATATAATTGTCCATCTGCATAATATTTGGTCACAAATTCACTTCTCTAAAATCAAAATATCTAATCACTATGTAGGTTGGTTCCTAACCCCATTGAATACAATGATCCTTCTCCTTCTCCAAATTTTGAATTCCCCGTTGTCGCATCCGCGAAAAATAACCGGCGGGAAAAACAAAACAAACAGAGTCGCCACCGTGCGTTATTTATCCCAAAGAGGGAAACGAAACGCTCGAAGTAAACCTGGAAAAGACATGGTCTCGCGACCAAAGAGAGATGGGATCGGGAGTCGGTTATGCGAAGGGAAGGTATTAGCACCCCTACGCATCCGTCGTACTCGACGGGACCCACGCTCAAAAGGATAGAAGAAAGGTTGCTAAACACTGCTCAAAATAATGCACGCACACTGGAATAAGACACAGGTGGAAGAAGAGGGGAACGGGCTCGCTAGGATATCGCATCCTATGCCTACGTATCTCATCTGGAATGAGAATCAGAGCTGTCGTAGTTCGGCTAACGTATGCCGAAACAAAACACACGCACAGGAAACCGACTGCCAATCGCTGGACTTATGTCAGACTCCACACAAACAGACACACTCAGGAAACCGACTGCCAATCGCTGGACTTACGTCAGACTCCAAGAAAACAAGAGGCTAACCAGACGCTGAGTCGTCAAAAAGCAACAAAAAAGTTGAACAAACAAGCTAACAGGGAGTCTGGTACTCGAGCCTGCTAACTGTCAAGCAAACACACACAAAAAAGGAAAATGGTGCCCAGAGAGATCTCGTACGATCTCCTGCCTACGTACCTCATCTGGTATGAGGATCAGGGCGATGTAGTTCCCCTCAACAGGGAAAGAACTTCTAACCTAACCAGAGACTGGGAAATGACAAACTAGAAGGGAGACTGACTCGAGCCTAATAGTTATCATGTAAATCCACAATGGTCCTAGGTTGAGGTTTCTATCTAACTTGCACAGGCAGCAAGCTATCCTAAACAGCATAAGCAAACACATACAAGCATAAAAAGCAAGCACACACACTATATGCAAACAAATGGGCTCATACAAGGTTAGGCTGTGAAACACAAGCCAACTGGAATCGGGTGTAGTCAGCTCTTAACCCTAACATTGAGAGTTAGGGTGAAGCAGATGAAATGGGAAGTGAGGGTAAGACCTCACAGCTCTTATCCCTGGCCTGGGAGAGCTTCAGACAAATGAAAGTGTGGGAGTTCAGAAAGTTGGAACTCTTCTCCACATATGACTGACACAACAAAGATCTTGGGTTAATATCCACAATGCATCAACACAAGGTGTGTGAGCAAAGTGAATGACACACTGAGTAGCAGGAGATGGATTACACATCTCTTCTATCTGCCAATTGCCTCATAAGAGGACTTTTCCTGCTTGGCACAAAAATAAACAAGCACAAACATTGCCTCTTAAGGAGGGCTTCAGACAGGTGCCTGCCCACATAATAGGACAGGTCTTCCAGACTACATGAAGTCAGAGAGTTATACCTCAATGGTTAAGCAACCAAGCAAAGCAAAGTTCACAATGAACTTAAAGCAACTAATGTACCTGTGGAAACATCAGACAAATCAGTACAAGATTCAGACAATCAAACAACAGTCAATCACACAATCAGACAGATAAGGCATTAAGCAACAATGTGCAAGCCACAAGCCCAATGGAACTTGTTCTCAAAACCTACAAAACAACTCAATATTAGCCAACATCAATCAACTAATCAACTCAAATGAGTGAGCAACTCCAATCATGGCAATGTGCTTCTTAACCTGAAATCCACAATCCAAACAGTAAGTCCAAACCATTAGGTCAAAGCCTAGGGTCAAAAGAGGGTCAAACATTCAAAACAGAACATGAAATTTAACATGAATCAACTTCATTCAATCAAGAACACATTCCAAAAGGTCCCATGTTAATATCATGAACCAAAAGCATTTCATGAACCAAACACGGCAAGGTATGCAAATTGTGACCACATTGTGACATCAGAAGCAATAAATGCACATTAAATAAAAAATGATTCAAATAATCTTGGCAAAATTCATGAGTAAACAGGACATACAACACGATCATCACACAAAAAATTAGAGGCATTGGACATCATTAGGCATGGCAATCACATAGCATAAGTCAAGATAATCACAACAAGCACATGTGTGACACCAATTGTCACACCAAGTTAGCATAGGCATAAAACATGAATGGATCATGATAAAGACCTCAAACCAAAGCCAAAACAACACTCAACATGTCTAGAAATAGTGTGCAAAAATTCAGGAGCATTGGATAAGAATCAAGCATTTCATGATCAAATGAAGTTCAAGGCATTTTGAAAACTCAAATGTGACCAACCAGAATGAAAAATCTCAATTAAATCAGAAATGATCCCAAAAATTCCAACAAAAATCATGAGCAATCACAACATCCATAGCATGCATCATACAAAAAATCAGGACAATTGGATATCATTTGGCATGGCAAACTCATCAATCAAGTTGAACATCACAAGGTGTGACACAAATTGTCACACCAACTTAGCACATTCATAAAACAGAAATGACAAGTGATAAAAATACCAAATCAACACCAAAATGTTAAGCAAGGTGTCTAGTTTCATCATGCAAATTTTCAGATTCATTGGATCAAAGACCAGCATTTCACAAATGATATGGAAAAGCAAAGTCAAGATATGATACATGTTCAAATGTCCTAGCACAAAACAAAATCCAGCCAAGCACAATTTTCATTTTAATAATCAAAAAATAATAGACAAAAAATGTAACATAATGCAAAAAACCTGGCAATTTTTGGATGATTATTCAAATTAATATGAATTTTGTAAGATGGTGAAAAAATAAAAAATGATATGTGATGCATGCATGGACATATGGAGGGAAATGGAAAAAACCAAGAAGCATTTGAAAAATGTGGAACGGCCAGTAATCGAATGGTGTCACAATTTAAAATGAATTGGCGCGTCAGAATGAAACACTGTCGTTTCATTTAAGTGTTGGCAGTCAACACAAGTCAACGCGGGCGAGAGCCAATCAGAAACGCGCATGGGAAACCTCATGCACCAATCACGTGCAAACCCTAAGCAAACATAAGAGAACGGTTTTGTGTTGCAGAAAACAGATCAAAGCGTGGCCAAAAATATGAACATCATCATCTTCATCGTGAATTCCCAGAACAGTGGAGGCATCAAGAACATTTTTTCCAGAATTCATAATCAAGCATACTAACACGTAGATCCTTCATCCTAGGTCACGAATCAACTAACAACTAAGCATAATTCCTCATGTTAAGATCAAATCGAGCAAATCAAGTTTCATGCATGGATCTTTAAAGCAACATTACTCAGCCAATAATGCACGAAATTCAATGGTTCAAAGCTCAAAATGCTCAACAAACTTAGATCTACATAAATAGCATAAGAATTTTAAGAAATAAAGAGATCGATTATGTGACCTCTTGAAGTGCAGAATTGGAATTGGATGAATTCAGGCCTTGCAATTTTCAAAAGCTCCTCTATGATGCTTGTATGGATGCTTGGATGAAAGCTTGAAGTTCAATTGCACTTGATTCCACCAGAATTTGGATTCACCATGGATGAGTTCAAGCTTGCATATGCTTCAAACAGGCACGATTTCATGTGAATTCTCTTCCAAACTTGCTCAATGATACTTCAAGATGATGAATCAAGCAATGGAATGTGATTTTGTTTGAAGAAATTTGAAGAAAAATTGAAAGAAAAAATTTGATGAATTGAGATCTAGATCTGAAATTATGAGGAGCTAACTGAAAAACAGTTATGGATTAGGCTTATATATGTTCCACTAATCATGCCTTAATCCAGTTTAAGCCAATGCAAAGTGTAATTAGTAAGAATGAAGTGTAAGTGCAAAATGAGTTTTTCACCCTATGCATGAAATGCATGGTGAATAGTGCATGAATTCTGATTCAAATTCACTTAAAATGCTGTCTTGGAGCCAATGGAAATGGTGTAATGTTCAAATAATGCACAAATTTTAAATTCCATATTTTCCCTCCAAAAATCAAAGAAATTTCCAAATGCTCATGTGAATGTAATGCATGTCATGTAATGCAAGATTTGGAAACTAGAGATCAAAATAAGAACAATGCAAAAAGAGTCATCCAATTTGGAGTTTTGGTTGAGAAGTTATGCTCATTTGAAGCTCCATGTACACTTTGTCAAGATTTGATCATATCTCCTTAACCACACATGAGAAATCCATGATCTCGGACTTTTTGGAAATGGGAGAGAAAGATCTACAACTTTCATGTTCAACAAAATTCCATTTGAAGCTTTCTTGATGATGTAATCTTGAGTTGAAAACCTTTCCATTTTTGGCAAGTTCAAATTACAGGTCACTTTCTATTTTTGGAAAGTTTTGACCTGACTTTAAATTCCTCAATGTTGATGTTTGAAATGTCAAATGAGACTTGTTTGAACATGAATGAAGTATCTCTAACCACTTCCCACCTCCAAATCCAACAGTTGACTTGCAATTGACTTTTATGGTTGACAGATGACTTGGCCATGCACAGATGATTTGGAGCCTCAACCACTTGATGAAATAACTCCCACATGAAACCCTAGCTTATACAAGCCCAACAAAATCATATGATTATCTCCATCTCATTAAAGACCTCAAATCCTTAAAAAACCCTGATTGGCATAATGCAACTGCTTAGGGTTGACCAGAGGTCAAAACCCTAATCCCAAGGAAGATGAGCATGAATTCTGAACCATGATGATGATGATGTACCATTTCAACCAAGGTAATACCCAATATCCTTGAGAAACCAAAAACCCTAATTGAAGCACAACCTCAGATGATTAGTGATCAATTTACAAGACCCTCAGGCTTGAATCTCTCAACCTCTCCATCTTCTGAAAAAGACCTAGGAGGATGATTTGCTTACTTCACATGATATGCAAAGATGTAATGCCTAATGTCCTAAAAATGAGATGCAATATGATAAGCTAGTCCCAAGAGAGGAGGGCAAATTTTGAGGTGTTACACCCGTGTTTGAAGCTGAAGAGGAAAGTGATGTAGAAGTGAGTGATGAATTATCTCGTCTTCTTGAGCAAGATGAAAAGATTATTCAGCCGTTTGAAGAGTAGATTGAGCTAGTCAACTTGGGTTCCTAAGATGATGTGAAGGAAGTCAAGATTGGGTCTTGATTGTGTCCAGATGCTAAGAAGGGGTTGGTTGATCTTCTTCGAGAGTATTCAGATGTGTTTGCTTGGTCCTATTAAAATATGCCTGGTTTGGATTCTGAGATTGTGGAACATAGATTGTCATTGAAGCCAGAATGCCCGCCAGTCAAGCAGAGGTTGAGAAGAACACATCATGATATGGCTGTGAAGATCATAGAGGAAGTTCAGAAGAAGATTGATGTCGGTTTCCTTGTAACTGCTGAGTATCCGCATTGGGTGGCCAATAGTGTGCCTGTTCCGAAGAAAGATGGAAAAGTCGGCATGTGTGTTGACTATAGAGATTTGAATAAAGCCAGTCCGAAAGATGATTTCCCTATGCCACACATTGATATGTTGGTAGACTATACTGCAAAATTCAAAGTCTTTTCGTTTAAGGATGGATTTTCCGGGTATAATCAGATCAAGATGGCACCCGAGGATATGGAGAAGACCACATTCATTACACCCTGGGGAACATTCTGTTATAGAGTGATGCCTTTCAGTTTAAAGAATGCTGGTGCAACTTTCCAGAGAGCAATGACTACTCTTTTTCATGATATGATGCATAAAGAGATAGAAGTATATGTCGATGACATGATTTCTAAATCAATTGATGAAGAGGAACATGTTGAGCATTTGTTGAAGCTATTCCAACGTTTGAGGAAGTATAAACTCCGCTTGAATCCCAATAAGTTTACTTTTGGTGTTCGTTCTGGTAAGTTGTTGGGCTTTATCGTCAGCGAGAAAGGTATTGAAGTTGATCCTGCCAAAGTCAAAGCAATACAAGAGATGCCTGCGCCCAAAACTGAGAAGCAAGTCAGGGGTTTTCTTGGCCACTTGAATTATATTTCCAGATTCATTTCCCACATGACTGCCACAAGTGCGCCTATATTCAAGCTCCTTCGGAAAGATCAGTCTTGTGATTGGACCGTAGACTGCTAGAAATCATTTGATAGTATCAAGGAATATTTGCTTGAGCCTTCGATTTTGTCTCCACCTATTGAAGGAAGACCATTGATCATGTATTTAACTATGCTAAAAGATATTATGGGTTGTGTTCTTGGTCAGCAAGATGAGACTGGGAAGAAAGAATTTGCAATTTACTACCTCAGTAAGAAGTTCACTGGCTGTGAGACTCAGTATTCTATGCTTGAGAAAACTTGTTGCGCATTGGCTTGGGCTGCTAAGCATCTGCGTCAGTATATGTTGAATCATACCACTTGGTTGATATCCAAAATGGATCCAATCAAGTATATATTTGAGAAGCATGCTTTAACTGGGAGGATTGCTCGTTGGCAGATGTTGTTATCAGAGTATGATATCGAATACCGATCTCAGAAAGCAATCAAAGGTAGTATCTTGGCAAACCATTTGGCTCACCAACCAATTGAAGATTACCAGTCAGTGCAGTATGATTTTCCAGATGAAGAGATTTTGTACTTGAAAATGAAAGTTTGTGATGAACCATTGCTTGAAGAACGACCCAAACCTGGTTCCCGTTGGGGCATGGTATTTGATGGAGTTGTTAATCAATATGGAAATGGCATTGGGGCAGTGATTATTACTCCTCAAGGCACGCATCTACCATTTAAAGCTAGATTGACTTTCAAGTGTACAAACAACATGGAAAAATATGAAGCTTGCATTATGGGGCTTGAAGAGGCCATGAATCTCAGAATCAAGTATTTGGATGTCTTTGGTGATTCGGCTTTGGTTGTGAATCAGATCAAAGGAGAATGGGAGACAAATCAGCCCAGTTTGATACCATATAAAGATTATGCGAGGAGGATTTCAACTTTCTTTACAAAGGTTGAGTTTCATCATATCTGTAAGACCCCAATTTTGTCCCTAAGATCCCTCATGGCATCATAACATTGCATTGCATAGCCTCAAGGATCATTGAGCATCTTGGCTCCCTTTCCCTTTGGGTAGGGATCTCTTGTGAGTGGTTTGAGATCACCAAGCATGCTTGAATTGTATATCATTGCTTTTCTTGTTTTATTTACTAACCAAAAGCATAAAAATATGTCACTAACATCTTTTGTTTGTAGCTTAAGCAATCACCAGGTCAAGAGCTTCAAGAAGATCCTTTGTGCAAGAGATGAGGTATTTTCTTGGGATGAGGATCACATGATTATTATAAGGAGCTTACATGAGCTAGGGTTTCATTTTGAAGCAATTTCACCAAGTGGTAGAGGCTCAAGTTAATCAAGACATTTCAAGGTCATCTGAGGACCAAAAGTCAACTGTGCAGTCAACTGAGGGCTATGAGGTGGGGAAATGAGTTGAGACACCTCAATCATGTTCAAATGGGGTCTATTCATCATTCTAAACATCCATCTTGAAGATTCAAAGGTCATGGCAAAAGTTACTAAAAATGGAAAATGACCTATAATTCAAAGTTTCCAAATTTGGCAAGTTTTGGTCCACTTTTAACTTGACTTGTCAATGTCAAAGAAGTTTCAAATGGATTTTTAGTGAACATGAAAGTTGTAGATTTTTGTTTCCCCTTTCCAAAAAGTCCTAATTCATGTCTATATAATGAATGGTTGAGAAGTTATGGTCATTTGATCACAAAGTGTACATGGAAATTCAAAATGGCATAACTTTTGATGTAATGCTTCAAATTGGTTCATTCTTTTTGCAAAGTGCTTATCATGTTCAAGGCATCTCAAAGTAACTTCATTTGGCTCAATTGTGCAAAGGAATCATGGTCAAATGTTCATTATTTCACACATGTGCAAAATGAAGAAAATATTCACCATTCATTTTTGGCTTGAGATGCAAGCAAACAAATCTTCAAATCATGACCCTTGGATGTTCTTGAGTGGATTGAAATCATAACTCATTATGGGCATGTGAGCTTAATTTTCATTTTTGCAAGTTGCTTCATATCTCATTAATCATGATTAACCAATGGAAAAGAGGATTAGCATTGTCATTAGCAAGGAGTATAAGTACCAAAACCCTAATCATAACTGAAGATAACAACCATTTCAGATCTGAAAATTCAAAAACTCTCTCAAAATTCTCTCTCTTCGAATTTGGATTTTTTCCACACAAACCTCAAAGATCATTGCATATTCTTGATCCTCATGCTTCACTGATCAAGAATCATCCACTGTTTGGAGCAATTCAGCCAGAATTCGAGCAGATCAAGAGCATTCTCATGGCAATGGAATTTGGAAATTGAAGCATATTCAAGAGGTTTCAACCGTTTCTTTTTGCACAAAGCTTCAAAGGAAGGGCAGAGGAAGTGATCTGGAGATGATGAGCTTGTGAGAACGCGAATTCAGAGGTCTCCACTTTAAGGTGACTCAATTTTCGATCTCTCCTTTTGCTGTTTTTTGATCATAGACTTGTAGATCGTGCTGTGTAGATCATGTACATATGTTTATAATTGAAATTGGCTGAGTATTGAGGATGTTATGCTGACTGGAAGTTTGGATCTCGAAACTTATTGTCTTCGATTTGAAAAACCTAGGGAGAATTAGGATGATCCAAGGTGATATTTGGAATCTACGTTGAAAACTGAGTCGAATGGTACCGGTCTTGTGAAATTCTGGAAAAAATTAAGTGGCGCCACTGTAGGGCTCGCCAGAGAAGACGACCGGAGCTGTAGCTTCGGCGTCTGTGTGTATGTTAGGGTTTGATGATTGTGTGTCGTGTGGCCTCTTGCGTGGACGAATGAGTGGATGCGATTCGTTTGACCAAGCCACGCATGCGTTGAAATGTTGATTGTGTATGCTGACTCAATTAATGAAACACAGCGTTTCACCCATTCAAACCTGGACCGTTGATTTGAGCGCGCGCCATATCGTGTGGCTCATGTTTTTTCTGGATTTATTTGAGTATTTGCTTTTCCCTCCATTTTCTTTTTATATTTCAATTGTTTTGTTCACTTTGTAAAATTCATAAAAAATGCAAAAATGATCCAAATGAGTCCCAATTTTTTTTCACAGTTTTGTATTGATGTCTACTTTGTTATGATGTTAATTTCATGGATGTTGGATGTCTGGATTTTTATGTGTGAATTTTTGAATCCATGTGGTGCCAAATTGATATAACGTATTCAATGTGTTGTGAAATTCTCTATGTTGAACCTTCTGATCCAATTTTTTGCATACATGACATTCATACATGATATGAATTTTTGGTCACTGGTTTGGAATTTTTCTCACATGTTATCATCATTTTTGACCCATAGAGAAAAGTGTGACAATTTGTGTCACATTTTTGACATTGAATTGGTGCATTTTTGTTCACATAGCATTTGCATTCTTCTGGACTTGATTTTTTGCATGTTGAACATTCATGAAATGAGAAACTTATACAAAAAATATCAAAGTTATTTCATGCATTTCTGATTTGGTATGAATTTTCTAAGTTGGAAGCTCATTTTGTGCATATTTTTTAGGCTTTTTTGAAGCATTTGAATGATATTTGGAGTATGGTGGATCTTTGGCCATGGTGATTGGTGTTTAAGGGTTCATATGGTTCTGTTTGGGGCTTGTGATTTGATTCATCTCATGCCTTTGGTTGTTTATGCTTTGTTGTGTTGATTGGATGTACATAAGCTAACTTTGTTGTTTTGTTTCAAGATTGGATACTTAGCATTGGTAATTGGGTTTGTTCTCACTTTGTGAGATGCAAATACATTGAGTACTGACCTATTGTTGTTTTGTAGGGTTTTAATTGATGTGGTGAACTCATGAGCTCCTTTGAGTGCTAGGGCACTTATGCACTGAATTGTGTAACTGTTAGAGGGTTTCACTGTTTGTCTGCTGGTTTTATGACTGAAGTACTAACTGTTTAGTCTTTGTACAGGTACCTTAGTTGCTTGCTTGCTTTAGCTCTTGCTTGAGCATTGGATTGTGGTTGACACACCACTCAGGTAGTTAGCTTCTTACTTCATGTAGTCTGAAGTCCTGTCACCTTTTTGGAAGGCATTTTGCTGGCAAGTCCTCCTTCAGAGGCTCTGTTTGTGTTTGTTTAAAATTGTACTCAAAGACCTCCAAGAAGAGGCATGTGTTATTTGATAAGACCTCCAAGAGAAGAGGAAATTGACGGATAAAAGGGATTAGTAGCGAATCCTCCGTTATTTAGTGTGTCGTTCTTTATGCTCGCACTACGTGCTGATGCTTCTGAACATGTGCCCCAGATCTTTGTCCAGAGTCTGTCAAGTGGAAAAGGATCCCACTTTCTGGATCCCCACGCTTTCTTTGTCATAAGCTCACCCTAGCCAGGGTTAAGAGCATGAGGTCTCATCCTCATTACCGATTTGATCAGCTTCACCCTAACGTTTAATGTTAGTGGTTAAGAGCTACAGATTGCCCTTTACAGTTTGGCTTGTTTGTCGAGGTTGACATGACCCCTCTTGACTAAAGCCCACCCATTGTTTGAGCCTCTTGTATGGATATAGTGTGTGATGTTTGTTTACTTGTGAGTTAAGTTCTTGTTAGAGACCTCAACTTAGGGATGTTGATTACATGACAACTATTAGGCTCGAGTCTTAATCTCCCTATTAGTTTATTGTTTCGCTGGTCTCTGGTTAGGAGAGTGTTTTACCCCATGGAACTTTTGATGTGTGTGCTCTTGAACTAGGAGTTTCCATTTGAGCTTAATTGGAGGATCATTACCATGTTCATCCAAGTGGAAGACACAAGATACATTGAAGATCTCTTATGAGACTTGTTTGATTGCTTATACTTTGTACTTGCTTTGTTCCAAAGGATGGGAGCTTCTTGGATTATCAATATGATCTCAAGAGAGGAACTCCTAGTGTGGTTTCATTTCTTATCCCTCATCTTTTTGTTTTCCTTAGGACTTAGCCCTTCTTCTTCATCTCTCCACCCTAACCCAAGCCAAAACCCTTTTTGTGCAAACATTTAACCTTTGTTTTCAACATTAGAAACCTAAGCCTTATGCTTTTGATTTTCAAACTTTCTTTTCATAACACTCATTTTGAATTGAATCTTTAAGTCAACTTTGAGTCTTCCATGCTTATTATAGGGTTAACCCCTCACTAGCATGTTGAAGCTATCCTCACATGGTGGATTTATGGTTTGGTTGAGTTTTCTCCCTTTGATAACAAAAGACCTTAAGGCTTTTGGACCAATCAATTCACCAATTTGTTTTGAGATTTTTACCCCGAACTACGAGGTTTTGATCCTAATCTTTTTATAAGATGGTACGTAGGCAATGGGTTTATCCATCCAAACACAAAATGTAAAAAACTTGTATATTCTCTTCTCATCTCTTCAATCATGTTTGCACAAATAAAATTTTCACAAAACAACAACCTTCACAAGTATGAAAAGGGCTCCCTAGGAGTACCTAGGATGTTTTGGGTGCCTAACACCTTTCCTTTGGCATAACCAACCCCCTTACCCAGATCTCTGTTTCTTTTACTAGTTTTTGTTAAAACCATTCCTTTGGATAAATAGAAGTGCGGTGACGACTCGACTTGTATGGTTTACCTTGGATTTAGTCAATATCTCTAATGGTAATGAATACCCTGCTACAGAAAAGTGCTGACTCTGCTGGGGAATTCCCTAGTGGGTTTTGCCAACTTTTCATGCTTGTTGTATTGTATTGTTTTGTGACATATTTTTGTGAAATTTGGGATTACTGTATTGTATGTAATGATTGATTTGCTTGATATTAATTCCTTGTATGCTTGGTGATCTTTGTGAGATGAGTTCTATACCCGGACTTGAGTGCACTTAGGATAGGAGAATGGCGTAGTCTTGTTGACTTGTGTGGAGTTATTCCTTAGCAAGTTGATTTGCAAGTCCATTCACTTGGTGGAGGTCATGTTGGGATCAGTAATGTCACACAAGTAAGTTGTGGTTAGACATTACTCTTTCCAATATAGACCTTAGAAGCCAAGGACCTTAGTTTACCAAGCCCATCTTGGCCTATTTTTAGGATGTAGTGTGAAAGTCGTTCAAATGTAAGATTTGATACATTGTTACGCGATACTACACTCATAAGAGTCTCTCTTGAGAATATTTTTGGAATACGAGTAGTCGTTTCTCCGATAATATCCGAAAGATGGGATGATAACTATGGGAACCTCTTGTAGAACATGTTTGGCAGGTTTAAACTCTAGTACATTCCCTTTGGGTGGTTCTTAACCTAAACCCCATGTTCGTGACTTGCAACAAACCCTTGATTCATGGTTGATCTGTTCATGTATCCTTAATATCAATGGAACTTGGGTGTTGATAAGGTGTAAACCATAATCCACCAAAATGGATGATTGATATTAAGGATAATATGATCCATCCCATGACCTTTGTTTGGTGTGCTTTGTTTGATCCTTGAGTGTGATTGTTGCATTCATGCATTCATGCACTCATTTGCATCCATATCATCAATAATGAAAAGAAATTTTCAAGGAACTTAAGGGGTTTATTTGCAAAATTTTCAGACATGGAAAGACAAAGAAGGAATACAAAGAAGTACAGCTTCAGACAGCCATATTTGAAAGAGTTAAGGAATCTGACATCCTATGTATTAGATCCCTTGGGTTTCAAGGCTCGCTTTGGGAAGCTTCTTCCTCTTCTGACTACTCAGGTGGATGAAGGGTTGATGAGTGTATTGGTGCAGTTTTATGATCCCTTGTACCGTTGCTTCACATTTCTGGATTTTCAGCTTTTACCTACACTTGAGGAGTATGCTTATCTCGTGGGTATACCTATTCTAGACCAATTGCCGTTCAGTGGCTTGGAGAGTATTCCTACTTCTCAAGAGATAGCTGACATGTTGCACATAGATGAGTCTCTGATTGGTGCTCATATGACTACCAAAGGTGGAATTCAAGGTCTCCCTTCTGAGTTCCTCATTGCTCAAGCTACTATCTATGGGAAGGCTATGAGTGAGGATGCCTTTGAAGCCATATTTGTACTTCTCATCTATGGGTTGGTATTGTTCCCCAACATCGACAAGTTTGTGGATGTGAACGCTATTAGGATCTTTTCCGCTCTTAATCCCGTTCTGACTCTGTTGGGTGATACCTATTTCTCTTTGCATATGAGGAATGCAAAGGGTGGTGGTGCCATTGTGTGCTGTTTGCCTCTGTTGTATAAGTGGTTTATTTCTCACTTACCTCAGACGGCCGCTTTCAAGGAGAACAAGGGATGTCTACGGTGGTCCACGAGACTTATGTCTCTCACTAATGATGATATCTCTTGGTACAACCGTGTATATGATGGTGTGCAGATTATCGACTCTTGTGGTGAATTCTCCAATGTACCTCTTCTTGGTACATGTGGTGGGATTAACTACAACCCTGTTTTAGCACGTCGTCAGCTTGGGTTCCCCCTAAAGGATAAACCTAATAACATTCTATTAGAGGGTGTGTTCTTTCAGGAGGGTAAAGATCCCCAAGGCTTGAAGGGAAGAATGGTTCACGCTTGGCGCAAGGTTCATAAGAAAGGAAGGAAGGAGTTGGGTCCTAAGAATTGTGTTGCTATGGAGCCTTACACTGCTTGGGTAAGTAAGAGAGCATCTGAGTATCTCATGCCTTACGAATATCCGAGACCTACACCTTTGGTTGTGGTTGGGCCTTCAACCCTCCCTAACCAAGGAGTAGAGGAATTGAGAGACGAAGACCTATCACGTCCCTGGATCTGTGAAAGGGAAGAGTTGCTTCAGCAGATTAAGGAAAAAGATGCTTTGATAGAGTTCCTCGAGCATCAGTTTATTGATGATCCTAATGATGCATGGACTTCTCTACTTCCCCAGTCTTCCAAGTTTTGGAAGAGGAAGTATGACCGACTCGCCAAGGAAAAGGCAAATATGGAGGCAGCTTATGAGAAGGAGGTGAAGAGACTTCGCGCATCCTATCTTCCTGTGTCCCGAGCATTAGATGATTGTTCCTAGGGATCCATATGATGATTATTTTCCTTTTCTCTTGTATATGATTGACAAATGTTGTATTTCTTTTCCCTGATATTATTTTTCCATATGTGATGAATAGTTAATATTTCCAAAATTTGCAAATAAAACCCTAGAGTTCCTTTGAAATAAAAACAAATCATATGCACAAGCATTGCATGCATCATGTGCATAAGCATGTTTTGTTCCCGGCTTCTGGTCCTGTGGTCTAACTCTGTGTTCTTCATTTATTTTGAAGACAAGCTGACTCACCGGTACTACACTAGAGCAAACTCTTTAAGACTGATGGATCATCTAGAGCAAGAGAACCGTGAACTCAAAGAAGATGTCGCCAGACTGAGTGCTTTGATGGAGTCATTCCTGGCTACCCAGAGCCAGTCTTCTCCGACGCCTTCAACTCCTCCCCAGAGGACAGTCATCTCTGAGATTGTCTCCTCAACTGTGCCTGCAGCCAGTGCACATTTTGCTCTTGCAGCCATGCCAACTGGATTCCCGTGGGGGATGCCTCCTAATTTCATGCCTGAGGGCCCTGCTCCAACTTTTGCTTCTATGCCGGCATCTAGCCGGGTCCTTGCTATTCCTCCGCCTGTCGTGCATACCATGCCTAGGGTAGACGACACCATCTATCATTCTGAGCCATCTGAGGGCCCAGATGTCCATGAGAAGATGGACGCTATGAACGACCAATTTCTTGAGCTTCGCAATGAATTGAAAACTCTCAGAGGAAAGGATCTGTTTGGCAAGTCTGCTGCAGAATTATGCTTGGTTCCCAATGTGAAGATCCCTGTGAAATTCAAGGTCCCTGACTTTTAAAAATACAAGGGGAACACCTGTCCTCTCAGCCACCTGGTCATGTATGCCAGGAAGATGTCAACTCAGACTGATAATGACCAATTGCTCATCCACTACTTTTAGGACAGTCTGTTCGGTGCCGCTCTACGCTGGTATATGGGGTTGGACAATGCGAACATCCGATCCTTCAACGACCTTGGCGAGGCCTTCGTCAAGCAGTACAAATATAATGTGGATATGGCTCCCGATAGGGATCAGCTAAGGGCCATGTCCCAGAAGGACAAAGAAACATTCAAAGAGTACGCCCAGAGGTGGCGAGAGTTGGCAGCATAGATCGTGCCTCCGCTAGAAGAGAAGGAAATGACCAAGATTTTTCTGAAGACCTTGAGTTCATTCTATTATGAGCGGATGATTGCTAGCGCTCCTTCTGACTTCACCGAGATGGTGAATATGGGGATGCGATTAGAAGAAGGGGTCAGAGAAGGACGTCTAACCCGAGATGAAGGCTCTTCTACCAAACGTTATGGGTCGTTTGCAAAGAAGAAAGATGGAGAGGCACATGTTGTGACCTCCCATGTGAAACCTAGAAGACCCTCTGTGAGGAGGAAGACTGTGCGTCCCGCCGGTAACTAGCACCAGGTGGCTCACATAGCACCTGTTTTCAGAGACAATCAATAGTATCAGCAACATAGCAACAATCAGTAATCACCTCAGCAATATCAGTTACAGCACCGTCCGCAACAGCAGGCCTATCAGCCTCGAAACAGTAATCAAACCAGCATGAGTTACGAGAGGAAAAAGGTCACTTTTGATCCGATTCCGATGACATTCGCATAACTATATCCCTCTTTGATAGAGAGGAAGTTTATTACTCCGAGAGACCCACCAACTATACCTGCTAACCCTCAGTGGTGGTATAAGCCTGAATTGCATTGTGTTTATCACTCTGGTGCTCTCGGCCACGACTTGGAGAATTGCTATCCTTTGAAGACCAAGGTTCAAGACCTTGTGAGGTGTGGCTACCTGTGTTTTGAGGACGTAGGTCCTAATGTGAAGAAGAACCCATGGCCCGAGCATCGGAAATCGGTCAACATGGTCCAGGGCTGCCCTGGCAAGTACAAAGTCAAATATGTCAGTCATATTCGATAATCGTTGGTCGAAATGCATCGTTTGCTATGCGAGTATAGTCACTATGAACACGATCATGATAGATGCCGAGTCTGCTCTGTTAACCGATTGGGTTGTCGCCAGGTGCGCAAAGATCTTCAGGAAATGCTGGACGAAGGAGTTATCGAGATCTTTCAAAATAGGAATGTTGACGAAGATGAGCCAGAGGTCAACGTAATTTCCCCAGTATTCCGGATGCCCGAGCCTGTTATCGTTAAGTATGATGGTAGCAAGCAGAAGGTCTCTCCTACCTTGATCATTAAGCCTGTCGGTCCAGTACCGTATTCTTCTGAAAAGGCAATTCCCTTTCGTTACAACGCTGTTGCTGTAGAAGATGGGAAAGAGGTGACTTTGCCATCCTCCTCTGTTGTGAATATTGCTGACGTAAGTGGTTTGACCCGCAGCAGTCGTGTGTTTTCAGCACTACCAAAGCCCCAGGCTAAGGCTGATTTTGTTGAACGCCTGATTGGGAATGCTGTAAGCACCTCGAATCCGGCACCTGTTGTTAAACCCTCCTCTGTACTGAAAACTCCAACTTCTGTTAGCCCAAGCGGCAATAAGAAAGAAGACTGTGATGAGATGCTGAGGCTCATCAAGAAGAGTGAGTACAATGTTGTAGACCAGCTTCTACAAACGCCATCCAAGATATTCGTGTTATCGTTACTCCTGAATTCAGAACCACATAGAGAGGCTCTACATAAAGTTTTGGATGTGGCATATGTAGATCATGATGTCACAATAGAACAAGTCGACAGCATTGTTGCAAACATTAATGCTTGTAACAATTTGAGTTTCTGTGACTCTGATCTCCCAGAGGAGGGAAGAGACCACAACTTGGCTTTACACATATCCATGAATTGTAGAAACGACGCCATGTCCAATGTGCTGGTGGACACTGGATCATCCTTGAATGTATTGCCAAAAACCATTCTCTCAAAACTGTCTTATCAAGGGCCTCCCATGAGGCAGAGTGGAGTAGTTGTGAAAGCTTTTGATGGGTCGCGTAAGACTGTGATTGGGGAAGTTGATCTCCCTATCAAGATTGGACCAAGTGATTTCCAAATTACCTTCCAGGTTATGGACATTCACCCATCGTACAGCTGTCTCTTAGGCAGACCATGGATTCACTAGGCGGGCGCCGTGACATCCACCCTACACCAGAAGCTGAAATTTGTGAAAAATAAGAAACTGGTAGTGGTAGGGGGAGAAAAGGCTCTCCTGGTTAGCCACTTGTCTTCCTTCTCATACATAGATGCTGAGGATGAAGTTGGAACTCCTTTCCAAGCTTTATCTATAGCTGAGCCTATTGAGAAGAGAACTCCTTCATTTACTTCCTATAGAGATGCGAAGTTGGCCATTGAGTGTGGTGCAATTGCTGGTCTAGGAAAAATGATTGAGCTGGAAGACAATAAGTCTCGGGCTGGCATAGGCTTTTCTTCTGGGGTTTTCAATGAGAAAGGGTTGTTCAAGAGTGGAGGTTTTATCCACACTGGTCAGGAGAAAGAAGCTGCTGCTGTTTTGGAAGAAGACACAGAGGATTCTGACAATTTCATCATCTCTGGAGGGGTCTGCAACAATTGGGTCGCTGTGGATATTCCTACAGTTATCCACAAGTCAACGTAATGATCACTTTGTTTAAAAAACCCTTCTCCCATGCAAAAAGGAGAAGTGATGACATTGTTGGCAACATAAAAACAATGATATTTTCATTCAATAAATTCATGTTAAATGTTTGTTTTTCCAATTATTTTCCCTTTTCGTTTTTGTATGAAATTGGTGATCACATAAAACCCTAAAAATAGAATAAAATCAATCTTTTCATCTGCATAATGATTTTCCTTGTTTGATTTCTAAAAGCTTTTCATATCCGAAATCATTATGCAGGTTGATCAAACCCATTGAACATAATGATCCGACACCATCTCCCAATTTTGAGTTCCCTGTATTTGAGGAAGAGGAAGATGATGTTGAAGAGATTCCTGACGAGATTACCCGTCTACTTGAGCATGAAGAGAAGATCAATTAGCCGCATCGTGAGAATCTGGAAACAGTTAACTTGGGGTATGAGGATTGTGTGCGAGAAGTGAAGATTGGGGCACTCCTGCAAGAATCTGTTAAGGAAGGGTTGATTGAATTGCTACGAGAATATGTCGATGTCTTCGCCTAGTCATATGAAGACATGCCCGATGTAGATACAAATATTGTGCAACATTTCCTACCCTTGAAGCCTGAGTGCGTGCCTGTGAAGCAGAAGCACATAAGAACTCATCCTGATATGGCATTGAAAATCAAAGAGGAAGTTCAGAACCAAATTGATGCGGGGTTTCTGGTGACTTCTACATATCCTCAATGGGTGGCCAATATTGTGCCCGTGCCTAAGAAAGACGGAAAAATCTGGATGTGTGTGGACTATAGAGATTTGAATAAAGCTAGTCCGAAAGATGATTTCCCTCTACCACATATTGATATGTTGGTAGACAATACCGCTAAATTCAATGTCTTCTCATTTATGGATGGATTTTCCGGATATAACCAGATTAAGATGGCACCCAAGGATATGGAGAAGACAACATGCATCACACCTTGGGGAACATTCTGTTATCGAGTGATGCCCTTCGGTTTGAAGAACGTCGGAGCCACGTATCAACGAGCTATGACCACCTTGTTCCATGATATGATGCACAAGGAGATTGAGGTATATGTTGATGATATGATTGCTAAGTCGAGAACGGAAGTGGAACATGTAGAGAACTTGTTGAAGCTTTTTTAGTGTCTGAGAAAGTACAAGCTTCGTCTGAATCCCAACAAGTGTACATTTGGAGTCCGTTTTGGCAAGTTATTATGCTTTATTATCAGCGAAAGAGGTATTGAGGTTGATCCTGCAAAGGTCAAAGCAATACAAGAGATGCCTGCGCCCAAAACTGAGAAGCAAGTCCGAGGTTTTCTTGGCCGCTTGAATTATATTTCCAGATTCATATCCCACATGACTGCCACATGTGCGCCGATATTCAAGCTCCTCCGGAAAGGTCAGTCCCATGATTGGACCGAGGATTGCCAGAAAGCTTTCGACAGTATTAAAGAGTATCTGTCTGAACCTCCCATCTTGTCTCCGCCTGTAGAAGGAAGACCTTTGATCATGTATCTGACAGTTCTTGAAGACTCGATGGGTTGTGTACTTGGTCAGCAAGACGGATCAGGGAAGAAAGAATATGCTATTTACTACCTAAGTAAGAAGTTCACTGATTGTGAGTCTCGATACTCAATGCTTGAGAAGACATGATGTGCTTTGGCTTGGGCCGCTAAGCGTCTACGCCAGTATATGATAAATCATACAACTTGGTTGATATCCAGAATGGATCCAATCAAGTACATATTTGAGAAGCCTGCTTTAACCGGGAGGATTGCCCGTTGGCAGATGTTGTTGTTTGAGTATGATATTGAGTATCGAGCTCAGAAGGCTATTAAAGGTAGTATCTTGGCTGACCACTTGGCACATCAGCCGATTGAGGATTATCAGTCAGTTCAGTATGATTTCCCAGATGAGGAAATTCTGTATTTGAAGATGAAAGATTGTGATGAACCTACACTCGATGAAGGGCCAGAGCCTGGTTCCATATGGAGTATGGTGTTTGACGGCGCTGTAAATCAGTATGGAAATGGTATTGGGGCAGTAATCATTACTCCTCAGGGCACACATATTCCTTTTACAGCAAGGCTAACTTTCAAATGCACAAATAATATGGCTGAGTACGAGGCATGTATTATGGGATTGGAGGAATGCATTGATCTAAGGATCAAGCATATCGACGTTTACGGTGATTCGACCCTCGTTGTCAATCAGATCAAGGGTGAATGGGAGACGAATCAACCTGGTCTTATTCCATATAGGGATTATGCGAGGAGGATTTCAACGTTCTTTACTGAGGTTGACTTTCACCATATTCCTCGAGACGAGAATCGGATGGCAGATGCTCTCGCCACGCTCGCTTCAATGATTGTGGTTAAATATTGGAATGAAGTTCCCAATATCACCGTGATGCGCTTGGATAGACCAGCTCATGTGTTTGCATTTGAAGAAGTAAAAGATGATAAACCATGGTATTATGACATTAAGTGTTTCCTTCAGAACCAGGTTTACCCGCCTGGGGCATCTGTGAAAGATAGGAAGACTTTGAGAAGATTGTCACGCAGTTTCTACCTCAATGGTGATGTGCTTTATAAGAGAAATTTTGACATGGTTTTGCTCAGATGCGTGGATAGACACGAAGCAGACCTATTGATGTCTGAGGTCCATGAAGGTTCATTTGGTACCCATTCCAATGGACATGCCATGGCTAGAAAGATGTTGACGGCAGGCTACTATTGGCTGACAATGGAGTCTGACTGCTGCAAATATGTAAAGAAATGCCACAAGTGTCAGATTTATGCGGATAAGATTCATATTCCCCCGACACTTCTGAATGTAATTTCATCACCATGGCCTTTCTCCATGTGGGGAATTGACATGATTGGCATGATTGAGCCAAAAGCGTCCAATGGACACAGGTTTATTCTCGTAGCATATGATTACTTCACTAAGTGGGTTGAAGCGGCATCATATGCAAGTGTGACCAGGCAGGTGGTCATGAAGTTTATCAAGAATCAACTCATATGCCGTTATGGTGTGCCAGATAAGATCATTACTGATAATGGATCTGAATAACAAGATGATGAAAGAGTTGTATAGTGAGTTCAAGATTGCACACCATAATTCTTCTCCTTATAGACCCAAGATGAATGGGGCTGTTGAAGCTGCTAACAAGAATATCAAGAAAATTATCCAAAAGATGGTTGTCACATACAAAGATTGGCATGAGATGCTGCCATTTGCTTTGCATGGATATCGTACATCTGTCTGTACTTCAACAGGGGCAACCCCTTTCTCTCTTGTTTATGGCATGGAGGCCTTACTCCCAATAGAGGTGGAGATCCCATCAATGAGAGTCTTGATGGAGGCCAAGTTGACTAATGCTGAATGGGTTCAGAGTCGCTATGACCAGCTGAATTTGATTGAAGAGAAGAGATTGACTGCCATGTGCCATGGTCAGTTGTATCAACAGAGAATGAAGAAAGCTTTTGATAAGAAGGTCAAGCCTTATGTGTTCCGAGAAGGTGACCTTGTGCTCAAGAAAGTCTTGTCTTTTGCGCCCGATTCCAGGGGCAAGTGGACTCCAAACTATGAAGGTCCATATGTTGTTAAGAGAGCCTTTTCAGGCGGTGCTTTGATACTTACCACTATGGATGGGGAGGATTTCACTCGTCCTGTGAATTCAGATGCAGTCAAGAAATACTTCGCCTAAAAATAAAAACAGAATAGCTCACTAAGTTGAAAACCTGAAAGGGCGGCTTAGGCAAAAATGAGCGTCTCGGTGGATTGAAAACCCGAAAGGGCGATCCAGGCAAAAGTTAGAGACATAAAAAATAAATATATGCATCCCGCTAGATTGAGTACCTCATCCTGGGGCAATCTAGGCAAAAATTAGGGATTTGGCAAGTAACTGCATCCTGACAAGACTGTGTTCTATAACTGTCATCCATCAGAGATTCTTGTTCATTCGTCGTCAACCAAAGCTTCGAATACATCGAATTCAAAATTGGTGGAGAAATGGTCATTATGTTCAATGTAGCCCTCTTCCAATATATATCACCAATTTCAAACTTGTAAAAAATCTACGGGGTCTCGCCATTTGCAGGCTACCATTCCATCAAACGAATTTGAGCTTTTATCCAATTATTTGCATTCTTATTTGTTTCTATTTCAACAAATGTTTTGCATGTCTTAATTGAATAGATATATCATTGTTTTAAATAAATGAATTTTTCATAACTTGTTTCTTAAACAAGGTGAACATTCACAATGACAAAAGGATACTTAGGAGATCCTCAGTGCTCTCCCAAGGGTGGTATGATCCCCAACAGGGTAAGACATTTCTTCATATCCCTGGCATGATTGTATCTTCTTCCTCCGAAGCCCCTTTTATGGTTCATCCCCGAGTGGTATGCTTGTTGAGATGTTCACCACTCCCCCCTTCAGCGGAAGAGCGATCTTTTCTCCTCAGCAGGTGTGATCTCCTTGGTGAGTTTGGTACTTGGTGTCGGATACCAGATTCCTCTTATATCCCTCAGATGGATTCCCCAATAGAGTTGCTTTTGTGGCAGTTTCTGCCTGTGCAATGAACTTTTTTCCCCAACCAGATTGACTGATGATTCATCCCCTAGAGATTTTATGATTTCCTGGTATCTCTGATTCCCCGGCAGATTGGATATTCTCCATTGGAATTTTGGGCTTCCTCCCTTGAGATGTAGTACCGGACGGCTGTGTGCCTTTTCCTTTGGAGCTGTTTGTGTTAGAATGTCTGTTTGTCAGCATTCATCATACATAAATCACGCATATGTGCATATAATCTTCAAACATTTGGATATTCATATTTCATTTTTGCCATATATCTATTGTTTGTTATCCTCTGCTAGTTAGTAATACATTTCCCAAGCAGATGTCGGTGTCTGATCCCTCAATATAGAGTCAGCCCCTTTAAGCAGAAAGTGTTTATCTTTCCTGCCATATTCCCCACTGAGTTATATCCTCGTGGACGACGGTTGTTTCTGCTTCCTCCCAACACATATATTGGGATGGGTTCCCCTATTGAGTTATATCCTCATTAGGATGAGTCTCGATTCAGTTTGCCTTTTTGATTTGATCCTAAATTGGCCTCTTGTGACTGTCTCTAGTGTTTCCCTGTGGTAAATGAATAATTGCTCAGTAATCAATAATTATTCACCTTATCCTCAGCAGAGTTTGTGGTTTTCTACCCTTATATCGGTAGTTGTAAACCCTATTTTCCCCCCTTTGCAGAGTTAACCATTGTTGTTCATCCTAGTTGATGACGGTTACTCTTCCGTGATTTTCTACCCAGTATCTGGTAGATGTAATCCCCTCTTTGACGGTTATCATTATCCAATATTCGATATTGATATTCCCTCCTTCTTTTGGATAGTTGCTCTGATTAAGCAATTTTATCCCCAGCGGGTCCTCTTTCATTTACCGTTTGCCGGTGATGTCTGTTGCTCCCCTTGTTTGGTCATCATTATATAACTAGTTTTGGTATCCCGATGCCTTTCTCTGTCGGTCGATTTATCCTTTATTAACCCAGTCACCGGTTGTGGATAATCTTCCATGCGAGTATATTATCTATGTTTCGACGGTAATAGATAATATATCTCATGCACTCTTTGGTCGAAGCCTTTTGTTCTTCCCCAGTCGAGTAAGATTCGTATCCCTGTTTTGGATTCGAATGTCCATCCCATAATCGAGTTTGCGTTCAGCCCTCTTTTTGGATGATGAGTGTTTTGGGAATATTCCCCAATTCATGCTTTGGTTGGTCACCTATTATATGCCCAGTAACCGGTATCCCTGGTGTTCCTTCCTTCTGCTCCCTATTATGACTTTGGTCCCCTGTGGAGTCAGATTTTCCTGAGTTGAGATATACCTTTTAGGTCTTCCTCAGATGATTTGGTTGATTGATATCTCTCACCTTTATACAAGTCTTAGATACTCATTCTTCCCGAGCTTGTTGTTCTCTCACCCTTATATCGGTGATCAGATCACATGTCTCATTGAGCTTGTTACCCAGTAACCGGTAACACCTCATCCCGCTGCTTCCCTAGGAGAGTCTTTTTAGACATCCCCGGCGAGGTATCTGCTATGGATCACCTTTTACTGTGTTGGCATATTCCCCAACACATGCACCTTCGAGTCAGCTCAATGTCCTTCCATTGGGTTTACTCCCTTTAGGATTCTGTTCCCCAAGTTTCAAGTCGTGACTTGTTCACACATTTTTTTATTCTTCTTCTTATCCCTATGAGAGTCCCCAGAGTCTCTATCCCTAGTGAGTGTATTACTCCTATGGATTGTCAATTTCTCCAAATGTCTTTTCTTCTTTGTGGACACATATCCCCACAGAGTTTGTTTGTTTTGCATACATACATTTGCATTATGAGGTCTCTTAGGGACCAAAATTTGTCTCTTTGTTATTATTTAAGCCCATTCTACCTCGTCGAGACGAAGACTTTAACTTTCACTTCTCCGGCTAGAATGACCTTTAATAGGGGCATCTGTAAGACCCTAATTTTGTCCCTAAGATCCCTCATGGCATCATAACATTGCATTGCATAACCTCAAGGATCATTGAGCATCTTGACTCCTTTTCCCTTTGGGTAGAGATCTCTTGTGAGTGGTTTGAGATCACCAAGCATGCTTGAATTGTATATCATTGCTTTTCGTGTTTTATTTACTAACCAAAAGCACAAAAATATGTCACTAACATCTTTTGTTTGTAGCTTAAGCAATCACTAGGTCAAGAGCTTCAAGAAGATCCTTTGTGCAAGAGATGAGGTATTTTCTTGGGATGAGGATCACATGATTATTATAAGGAGCTTACATGAGCTAGGGTTTCATTTTGAAGCAATTTCACCAAGTGGTAGAGGCTCAAGTTAATCAAGACATTTCAAGGTCATCTAAGGACCAAAAGTCAACTGTGCAGTCAACTGAGGGCTATGAGGTGGGGAAATGAGTTGAGACACCTCAATCATGTTCAAATGGGGTCTATTCATCATTCTAAACATCCATCTTGAAGATTCAAAGGTCATGGTAAATGTTACTAAAAATGGAAAATGACCTATAATTCAAAGTTTCCAAATTTGGCAAGTTTTAGTCCATTTTCAACTTGACTTGTCAATGTCAAAGAAGTTTCAAATGGATTTTTGGTGAACATGAAAGTTGTATGTTTTTGTCACCCCTTTCCAAAAAGTCCTAATTCATATCCATATGATGAATGGTCGAGAAGTTATGGTCATTTGATCACAAAGTGTGCATGGAAATTCAAAATGGCATAACTTTTGATGTAATGCTTCAAATTTGTTCATTCTTTTTGCAAAGTGCTTCTCATGTTCAAGGCATCTCAAAGTAACTTCATTTGGCTCAATTGTGCAAAGGAATCAGGGTCAAATGTTCATTATTTCACACATGTGCAAAATGAAGAAAATATTCACCATTCATTTTTTGCTTGAGATGCAAGCAAACAAATCTTCAAATCACGACCCTTGGATGTTCTTGAGTGGATTGAAATCATAACATGGAGCTGAACACGTGTATTATGGGCATGTGAGCTTAATTTGCATTTTTGCAAGTTGCTTCATATCTCATTAATCATGATTAACCAATAGAAAAGAGGATTAGCATTGTCATTAGCAAGGAGTATAACTACCAAAACCCTAATCATAACTGAAGATAACAACCATTTCAGATCTGAAAATTCAAGAACTCTCTCAAAATTCTCTCTCTTCGAATTTGGATTTTCTCCACACAAACCTCAAAGATCATTGCATATTCTTGATCCTCATGCTTCACTGATCAAGAATCATCCACTGTTTGGAGCAATTCATCCAGAATTCGAGCAGATCAAGAGCATTCTCATGGCAATAGAATTTGGAAATTGAAGCATATTCAAGAGGTTTCAACCGTTTCTTTTTGCACAAAGCTTCAAAGGAAGGGCAGAGGAAGTGATCTGGAGTTGATGAGCTTGTGAGAACGCGAATTCAGAGGTCTCCACTTCAAGGTGACTCAATTTTCGATCTCTCCTTTTGCTGTTTTTTGATCATAGACTTGTAGATCGTGTTGTGTAGATCATGTACATATGTTTAGAATTGAAATTGGCTGAGTATTCAGGATGTTATGCTGACTGGAAGTTTAGATCTCAAAACTTATTGTCTTCGATTTGAAAAACCTAGGGAGAATTAGGATGATCCAAGGTGATATTTGGAATCTACGTTGAAAACTGAGTCGAATGGTACCGGTCTTGTGAAATTCTGGAAAAAAAATTAAGTGGCGCCACCGTAGGGCTCGCCGGAGAAGGCGACCGGAGCTGTAGCTTCGGCGTCTGTGTGTATGTTAGGGTTTGATGACTATGTGTCGTGTGGCCTCTTGCATGGACGAATGAGTTGATGCGATTCGTTTGACCAAGCCACGCATGCGTTGAAATGTTGATTGTGTATGCTGACTCGATTAATGAAACGCAGCGTTTCACCCATTCAAAGTTGGACCGTTGATCTAAGCGCGCGCCATATCATGTGGCTCATGTTTTTTCTGGATTTATTTGAATATTTGCTTTTCCCTCCATTTTCTTTTTATATTTCATTTGTTTTGTTCACTTTGTTAAATTCATAAAAAATGCAAAAATGATCCAAATGAGTCCCAATTTTTTTCACAGTTTTGTATTGATGTCTACTTTGTTATGATGTTAATTTCATGGATGTTGGATGTCTGGATTTTTATGTGTGAATTTTTGAATCCATGTGGTGCCAAATTGATATAGTGTATTCAATGTGTTGTGAAATTCTCTATGTTGAACCTTCTGATCCAATTTTTTGCATACATGACATTCATACATGATATGAATTTTTGGTCACTGGTTTGGAATTTTTCTCACATGTTATCATCATTTTTGACACATAGAGGAAAGTGTGACAATTTGTGTCACATTTTTGACATTGAATTGGTGCATTTTTGTTCACATAGCATTTGCATCATTATGGACTTGATTTTTTGCATGTTTAACATTCATGGCATGAGAAACTTATACAAAAAATCTCAAAGTCATTGCATGCATTTCTGATTTGGTATGAATTTTCTAAGTTGGAAGCTCATTTTGTGCATATTTTTTAGGCTTTTTTGAAGCATTTGAATGATATTTGGAGTATGGTGGATCTTTGGCCATGGTGATTGGTGTTTAGGGGTTCATATGGTTCTGTTTGGGGCTTGTGATTTGATTCATCTCATGCCATTGGTTGTTTATGCTTTGTTGTGTTGATTGGATGTACATAAGCTAACTTTGTTGTTTTGTTTCAAGATTGGATGCTTAGCATTGGTAATTGGGTTTGTTCTCATTTTGTGAGATGCAAATACATTGAGTACTGACCTATTATTATTTTGTAGGGTTTTAATTGATATGGTGAACTCATGAGCTCCTTTGAGTGATAGGGCACTTATGCACTGAATTGTGTAACTGTTAGAGGGTTTCACTGTTTGTCTGCTAGTTTTATGACTGAAGTACTAACTGTTGCTTAAGCATTGGATTGTGGTTGACACACCACTCAGGTAGTTAGCTTCTTACTTCATGTAGTCTGAAGTCCTGTCACCTTTTTGGAAGGCATTTTGCTGGCAAGTCCTCCTTCAGAGGCTCTGTTTGTGTTTGTTTAAAATTGTACTCAAAGACCTCCAAGAAGAGGCATGTGTTATTTGATAAGACCTCCAAGAGAAGAGGCAATTGACGGATAAAAGGGATTAGTAGCCAATCCCCCGTTATTCAGTGTGTCGTTCTTTATGCTCGCACTACGTTCTGATGCTTCTGAACATGTGCCCCAGATCTTTGTCCAGAGTCTGTCAAGTGGAAAAGGATCCCACTTTCTGGATCCCCACACTTTCTTTGTCATGAGCTCACCCTGGCTAGGGTTAAGAGCATGAGGTCTCATCCTCATTACCGATTTGATCAGCTTCACCCTAACGTTCAATGTTAGTGGTTAAGAGCTACAGATTGCCCTTTACAGTTTGGCTTGTTTGTCGAGGTTGACATGACCCTTCTTGACTAAAGCCCACCCATTGTTTGAGCCTCTTGTATGGATATAATGTGTGATGTTTGTTTACTTGTGAGTTAAGTTCTTGTTAGAGACCTCAACTTAGGGATGTTGATTGCATGACAATTATTAGGCTCGAGTCTTAATCTCCCTATTAGTTTGTTGTTTCGCTGGTCTCTGGTTAGGAGAGTGTTTTCCCCATGGAACTTTTGATGTGTGTGCTCTTGAACTAGGAGTTTCCATTTGAGCTTAATTGGAGGATCATTACCATGTTCATCCAAGTGGAAGACACAAGATACATTGAGGATCTCTTAGAGACTTGTTTGATTGCTTATACTTTGTGGTTTCTTTGTTCCAAAGGATGGGAGCTACTTGGATCATCAATATGATCTCAAGAGAGGAACTCCTAGTGTGGTTTCATTTCTTATCCCTCATCTTTTTGTTTTCCTTAGGACTTATCCCTTCTTCTTCATCTCTCCACCCTAACCCAAGCCAAAACCCTTTTTGTGCAAACATTTAACCTTTGTTTTCAACATTAGAAACCTAAGCCTTATGCTTTTGATTTTCAAACTTTCTTTTCATAACACTCATTTTGAATTGAATCTTTAAGTCAACTTTGACTACTTTTGTATATACTTCTAATTGGTAAATATAACCCATTCAAATTTCCCTTTTGTGGTTTCTGTAAGACCCCAATTTTGTCCCTAAGATCCCTCATGGCATCATATTCATTTCATTGCATAAGCCTCAAGGATCATTGGACACCTTGCTTCCTTCCCCGTGGGTGGGATCCCTTTGAGAGTGATTCTTGATCACCAAGCATTGCTTGCATTTGTATATCATTGCTTTTCTTTTAATCACTAACCAAAAATCTACAAAAATATGTCATCTAACATTTGTCTTGCAGCTTAAGCAGTCAACAGGTCAAGGCATCAGGTGAATTCATGGTACAAAGAGCAGATGGTATTTTCTTGAGATATGAATCATGTGATCATTTTATGGAGCTCATATGAGCTATAGGTTCATTTTGGAGCAAATCCCCAAGTGGCAGAAGCCCAAGTTCATCAGAACATGTCCAGGTCATCTAAGGGCCAATGCAGTCAACTGAAAAGTCACTTGTGGGTTTTGAATGTGGAAATTGAGTTTCTTCATCCCATTCATGTCCAAATCATGCTTATTCATCATGTCAAACATCAACATTGAAGAATTTGAGGTCAAGTCAAAAGTTTCCAAAAATGGAAAGTGACCTATAATTTCAAGTTTCTAAAAATGGAAAGTTTTTGGTCCAACTTCAACTCAACTTTCCAACATTAAAGAAGCTTCAAATGAAATTTTGTCCAACATGAAAGTTTAAGATCTCTTTCTCCCATTTCCAAAAAGTCCAAGATCATGAGCATCTGATGAATGGTTGAGGAGATATGGTCCAATCATGGTCAAGTGTACATGGAACTTCAAATGGCCATAACTTTTGATTCATAACTCCAAATTTTTTGCAAAACACCTCATTTTCACTAATCACAAGTTAATCATGTTTAATTTTAATTAGGATTGGATTAGAACATAGTATAAATACTAAAACCTAATAGAATTTCAAGAGGTTAATCATTTTTCACCATTTCTAGATCCAAATTCTCTCTCCCTCCAAAATTTTCTTCCAATCATAATTCAAATTTTCTTCAAATAACATTGCAATTTTATTTCATATTCTTGTTCTCTGGTATTGATATAGTGCAGATCAAGCTTTGGATTGTGGAATTCGTGCAAGAATCAAGTGTAGCAAGCTCATGAAGGTGAAGATGGAAATTCTGATTTGAGCTAGATCCAACACCTGCCAAGCTTCAATTTCTTCATCAAACATCATTACAAGTGTTATAGAGTGGATTTGGATCATTCAAGGCTTTGAATCGCGCCTTCCAAGAATCTGCTCTTCAAGAGGTCAAGTTTTCGAATCTCATAATTTTGCAATTCATTAGCATGTTCTTGCAGATCTATTCTTGCTGATGATTCTGATGAAAATTTCATGAAATATGATGCACTATAGCAGGAGATATGTGTGATTGAAGTTTTGAATTCATAAATGTTTTTCATCGATTCTCTTTGATCATGTTGAATTAAGCTTAGTTGTTAGTTGATCTGTGATCTCCATGGAAAGAGCTTCATGTTGATGTACTCGTTTTGGATTTCTGGAAAATTTGTTCATGAACCTTCACTGTTCATCATCGTCTTCGTGGAGAAGACGATGTAACGTCCGCTTTGTGACGGTGTAGCGTCCGTCTGGTTATTGCTGACGCTGGCCTAGGGCTTTTGTTTTATTCGTCCATGTATTTGCCTTGCTAGCACTTTGATTGGTCCATATTTGTTCTGACCTTGCCACATAAGCGCTGACCGCCACCTGTTTTAATGAAACGCCGCGTTTCATTCTTATGGCGCGCTTCATTTCAAATTCATGCACGGTTCGATTCCCAACGTGCAACATTTTTCAAATTAATTCATCAAATATGCATTTCCCTCCATAATTTCATGCTATGCTTCATTTTCATTTCACATTTTTTCTTCCAACTTTGAAAAATCATATAAAATTGAAAAATGCTCCAAAAAATACCTGGTTTTTTGATACTTGTTCATTGAGATGTCCTCTATTTGATGATGTTAAATTCTGAAGTTGTGCATGGCTGGATTTTGGATTGTGCTAGACTTTGTGATCATGTGTACATTTGTGACCTTGCTCCACTCTTCCTATTGTGAAATGCTTGATTTTAATCCAATTGCCATGAAATTTTGCATGATGATTCTTGACATGTTGATTGACATTTGAGGCTTGATTGTGCATTTTTCTCATTTGCCATTTCTGTTTTATACACATGTTTGTATGGTGTGACAATTTGTGTCACACATTTGGTTGTTCAACTTGTGCAATTTCATTTCCATATCAATTGATCTTTGATGCTTCTGATTTTTTGTATGATGATCATGTTGGATGTGTTGAATGCTCTTGAATTTTTCCAGAATTATTTGAATCATTTCTGTTCTGATTTGGAATTTTCATTCTCAATGATCAAATGTGAGCTTTGAAATTGTCTTTGACTTCTCTTGCTTATTACATGGCCTTTCTTGATGATTTTGATTTGGTCCTTTTTAGGACATGTTAATATGTGTTTGAAGTTGCATTGTGTTGAATATTAGCTCCTGTTTTGAATTTTTTCTTCACCTTTGACCCTAGGCTTTGACCTAGTGGTTTGTACTTACATGTGAGCTTTGAATTTCAGGACCAAGCACTCAATTTCCATGGTTGATGTTGCTTCATCATTTGAATATTGATATTTGCTATTGATTGCTAACATTTGGTTGTTTTGTAGGTTGATGATAATTCACTTGAGTTTGCCTTATGGCTTATATGTTGCACATTGGGATTGTCTGTTTGTTGTTGACTGTTGTCTGTTTGTCTGAATACTGTACTGATTTGTTTAGTTGTTTACACAGGTACCTAAGTTGCTTTAAGTTCATTTGAACTTTGCTTTGCTTGTGGTTGGCATACCACTTAGGTATAATCCCTATTCTTCATGTAGTCTGGAAGACCTGCTGTTATTGGCAGGCACCTGTCTGAAGCCCTCCTTAAGAGGCCATGTCTTTGTTTGTTTAATTTTGTACCAAGCATGTTAAGTCCTCTTAAGAGGCAATTGGCAGATAAAAGGGATGTGTAATCCATCCCCTGCTATTCAGTTGTGTCATTCATTTTGCTCACACCATGTGTTGATGCACTTTGAATAATAAACCCAAAATCTTGTCCATAGAGTCAGTCATTTGTGGAGAAGAGTTCCTTCATTCTGAACTCCCACACTTTCTATTGATTAAAGCTCTCCCAGACCAGGGATAAGAGCTATGAGGCATAACCCTCATCTCCATTTCATCTGCTTCACCCTAACTCTCAATGTTAGGGTTAAGAGCTCAATACACCCATTTCCAGTTGGCTGTTTGTCGAGGTTGATGTGACCCCTTGACTAAAGCCCAACCTTGCTTGAGCCTATTGGTTGTGTATAGTGTGTGATAAGTGACTGTTTGTTTGCTTGTTTGCCCATATGTGCATAATTGTTTGTGTGTGCCTTTGTGCATTTGTTTTCATCACTTGTATATCACTTCATGATCATTGTTCATACTTTGTGATATTTTGTTTTGTCCATTGAGGAGTCAATTGTAAGTCCATTTATTGGCATTTGTTTCCTGTGATCTGGTAGGAGTTGGAACTAAGACCATTGATTGGCATTCCATTTCCTTGGAGTCGAGTGTAAGACCATTTATTGGCAACTTGTTTCCTCTTGCTTATTTCATTTGTTTTCTTTGCTTTGTGAGGCTAGTGTAAGTCCATTGATTGGCATCTGGTATCCATGTTTTGTTTTGCGAGGCTAGTGTAAGTCCATTGATTGGCATCTGGTATCCATGTTTTGTTTTGTGAGGCTAGTGTAAGTCCATTGATTGGCATCTGGTATCCATTTTTGTTTTGTGAGACTAGTGTAAGTCCATTGATTGGCATCTGGTATCCATCTTTGTTTTGTGAGTCTGGTATAAGTCCATTGATTGGCATCTGGTTTCCATTTATGTTGGTTATTGTAGCGGTGTATTCGTCGCTATATGATCTATCGATTAAACCATAAGCAAGGGATACATTGAAATTTTCGAGTCGCCACCGCACTTTTATTTATCCAAAGGATTGGCTAAAAAGCGAACAAAAGCCTAAGAAGTTTTACGCGTAGAAAACTAATAAAAAGATCAGAGATTCTGGGTAAGGGGTAAATTACGCAATGGGAAGGTGTTAGGCACCCACTACGTCCTAGGTACTCCTAGGGAGCCCTTTTCACACTTGTTGTAATAAATTGTTATTTGTTATGACATAAAGATTGTGCAAACATGATTGGGATGATGAGAAAAGAATATACATTTTTTATTGGGTTTGAACGGATGAACCCGCTGCCTACGTACCTTCCATCAAGGGTAAGGATCAAAACACCGTAGTTCGGCTAAAAGATTTCCAAAAGTTGGTGGATTCAATTTTAAACACAAGCCCTGAGGCTTTTCATTATCAATGGGAGAAAACTCGACCAAGACCAACATCCACCATGCGAGGATAGCTTCGACGTACTAGAGGGGTTAGCCCTGTTTTAAGTACGGAAGTCTTACTGTCGACTCACTAAGGATAGGCAAGATTTACATCAACCACAATGATAATTGAAACCTATGGCTAATGTGAAAAGATTAACAATGGACAAAGCCAAAACAAGTGAATGAGTGAAGTTAATTGATTGTGATTATGAAAGTAGAGTCAAAGTATGATTAAGATTGATTCAAAGAAGTATTATGAAATGGAGTTTGAAAAAAGTCAAGGACTCGGGGTCCAGGTTTTTAGTTTGAAAAACATGAAGATGTTTGCACAACACTTATGTCAAATTTGAAAGTCAAAGGTGTGAAAAGTCTAGGACATAATGAGGATGGATGGATGAAGGTGGATTGTAAAACTTCTTAGAAGGTTCACTTCTTGAAATCATATGGGAGATGATTCAAGTGTGTCCTTTGGAATAAGCAATAAGCAATAATAACAAACAAACAAGAAAGAAAGCGGATATCGGATGCCAATCACTGGGCTTATACCAATCTCCTAAAACAGAACGGGATATCAGAAGCCACTCAATGGTCTTACACTAATCTCCTCAAAAGAAGACAAAGATGAAATATGGAAAGTCAACTGCCAATCTATCTGGACTTAGGTTGACTCCACAGATGCTCATAGGAATACCAATGCCACATTACAGGGACTTACAATGGATCCTCACATACAAACAGATAAAACAAACTATGATCACAGGAAAGCAGATGCCAACTTACAGGGACTTATAACTGCAACCTCACATACAAACAGATAGAACAAATTATGATCACAGGAAAGCAGATGCCAACTTACAGGGACTTATAACTGTATCCTCACATACAAACAGATAAAACAAAAGATATGAGTGACCAATGAGGTCTTACACTCTATCCTTCCATATCACAGGAACAAAGGCCAAAGAAATGGACTTACAATTGTCCTCAATGGGTACACAACAATGATAGCATCACAAAAGCAGATAAGATGATCATGCATTAATGGCAATTGATGATGATAAATGCATAACATACAAGCAACCAAATGCATATGAAGCAATCAATCAATCAATGAATATCAAACAGCACGCTCTATAGCCAAACAAGGGGGCTCACACAAGAGGGTTTGACTATGAAAGTCCACTGTAATAGGTAAATGGTTGCTCTTAACCTTGCCATTGAGAGGCTAAGGTGAAGCAGATGAATAGGAGATGAGGGGTGTGCCTCATTGCTTCTATCCCTGATCAGGGAGAGCATTTAGAAAGTGTGGGAGCTCAGAAAGATGGAGCTCTTTCCACATTATTGACTCTATAGATCTTGGGTATTTATCTCAATGCTTCAACCATGTAATGGGAGCAAGGAGAGGACTCACTGAATAGTAGGGGATAGGCTACTTATCCCTATATTCTACCAATTGCCTTACTTGAAGGACTTTTCCTGCTTGGGACAATTTTAAACACACACAAGCATTGCCTCTTAAGGAGGACTTCAGACAGTTTGCCCGGTCAAATAACAGACCGGGTCTCCAGACTACATGAAGAGAGAGTAATTATACCTCAAAAGCAATTGCTAAATAGCAAAGCAAGCAAATAAAGCAACTAAAGGGTACTTGATTTGAAGAAATTCGATGGAACAGTGTTGTTGGAATGTTGTAAGCTCAAACAGATCTCCACAATGCTTTGAGATGATGGATTCTTGAGGTAGCTTAGCTCAATGCTGCTTGGAAATAAACAAATCATGATCTGCCATTGAAGGGTCCATGAAGACAACAGTCGATATGCTGCAGCACAGTTGAGGTTTGGTGATGCAAAATGCTTCCAAAGGTTGGCTAGAGCATGGAACAATGAAGGTGGCTCGAGCTCTTTTGGAGTTTTGAACAGAAAATGCAAAAGTGTCAAAAATGGAAAAATGAGAGAGTGAGGATTTCTGGTCGTGGAGGCTGTGTTTCTAGGGTTGTGAAATGGCAGAAAATGAACTTATAAAGGTCTGTTTAGCAATGTTAAACCAATGCTAAACTTGCTTAGTTCAAAATGAAACTAAATGGCCAAATTGCTAATTTGCACATAAGTGGATATGGAGGTGTAGTGTTGCACGAATTGGGCCTTTGGACAGGCTGCAAATGACCTTTATGCTTGCTGTTTTAGGTCTGCTCATGAAATGCTAAACATTGTTTTTACTTATGAAGCCATTTGCAAAAATTACCAAGTTTGCACCTTTGGCCAAAATGGTGGTATGATAATAGCATGAGCATGAATTTGGGCTTGGAACAAGTTGCAAATAGTCTTCCAAACAATTCCCAATTGGCCAATTGTGTAAAAAATGTTTAAATCAAAAAGTCAAACTTGAGTCAAACTTGAATTTTAAATGAAACAAGTCAAAAAATGCCATTTTGATTGGCAAGGTTTTGGTTCATGAACTTTATATTTTTGGAAAGAGGGGATGAAATGTGGTTTGTAGGAAAAAACCCCACCAAATTTGGCCTTATGGCTCATGAGATATGGCTTGTTGAAGTTCACAAATTTTTGAAATTGAATTGATCATATCTTGACAACCACACATGGGATTTGGGTGTTCTTGGACTTTTTGAAAATGGGAGAACAAGATCTTCAACTTTCATGTTGGGCAAAAATTCATTTGAAGCTTGTATCATGATGTAAGTTGGGGATCAAGAAGTTTCCATTTTTGGCAGTTAAAATTACAGGTCCACTTTCTATTTTGGGAAATTTCTGATTTTGCTTCAAATTCTTCCATGATGAGTTTTGGCATGATACATGAGGCTTGTATAAGCATGAATGAGCTCCTTCAAATCAATTCCATCCATCAAATCACTGATTAAATCCACAGTTGACCAAATTTGACTTTTCTAGGGTTTTGGATGATTGAAGCATCTTCTGATGAATTCCAAACCCTAATTCCTTGGGAACTTGACTTCAAATGATGTCCGAAGATGTATGAACTTTTGATTATGGATCATGGTGTCCAAAATCTGCAAGAATGGCCACCATCCATTGCTTTGACTGACTGTTGACTGTCTTTGACCCAATTGCTGATGATTGCTTCAACTGCAAACAACAAGGTTAGACTGACAATATTTTTGTACTTGGGAATGATAAACATATGAAAGGCAAAGATATACAAATGCAAAGTATGCCTGGTGATCAAGAATCAACTCACAAGGCAACCAACCCACTAGGAGGGAAACTAGGGCATGCAGTGATCCTTGAGGCCATGATATGATATGATGTGGGCCATGAGGGATCTTAGGGCCCAAAATTGGGGTCTTACAGTTATTTTTGATATATTGCTTATCTGCTTTGCTTGTTGCCTTTTCCAAAGGAATCACTTGGATCATCTACATATGATCTCAAGAGGTGAACACCTAAGAAGTTTTGCATCCCTTAACCTCCACCTCCCACCCTTTTTGTTCTTTAAACCTCCATTTTGCATGTTAACTCAAACCAGAAAACTTTGTGCAAACATTTTAACTTCTTTTTAAATTAGAAACCTAGGCCTTAGGCCTTTGATTTTCAAACTTCATTTTCACAATACTTCTTTTGAATTGAATCTAATGTCAACTTTGACCATTTTTTGTGAATACTCTAATTGACTAATTCCACTCATTCAATTGTTTTGTGGCTTTGTCCACTTCTTGATAAGTTTTCATACATTAGCCATAGATCTCAATTATCTTAGTGGTTGATGTGAATCTCACCTTTTGTCCTTGGTGATTGAATTGTAAGACTTCCTTGCTTATTATAGGGCATGGTCCCTCACTAGCAAGTTGAATCTTTTCTCACATGGTGGACTTGTGGTTGTATAGGTTGAATTTTCTCCCGTGGATAATGAAAGACCTTAGGGCTTTTGTTTAAAATCAATCCATCTACTTTTTGGAAATCTTTTAGCCGAACTACGAGGTTTTGATACTGTAAAGGTACGTAGGCAATGGTTATCCATCCAAACACAAAAATAATAAAAATTGTATATTCTTTTCTCATCCTCCCAATCAATGTTTGCACAATAAATATTTTCATAAACAATATCTTTTGCAACAATTTGTGAAAAGGGTTCCCTAGGAGTACCTAGGATGCTTTGGGTGCCTAACACCTTCCCTTTGCATAATTACCCCCTTACCCAGATCTCTGTACCCCTTTTATTAGTTTTCTTTGCAAAACTTCTTAGGCTTTTGTTCGCTTTTTAGCCATTCCTTTGGATAAATAAAAGTGTGGTGGCGACTCTATCTTGTATACTTTGCTTTTGATTTAGTCAATAAATCATAAAGTGACGAATACACCGCTACAGTTTCAATGGCCACTTTCTAATCAAAAATTTCCATAACCTTTAGCTATTAGGTTTGAGTTATCCTTGTGGTAGATGTAATACTTACCTATATCCTTAGTGATGGACAATGAGTCTTCCATGCTTATTATAGGGTTAACCCCTCACTAGCATGTTGAAGCTATCCTCACATGGTGGATTTGTGGTTTGGTTGAGTTTTCTCCCTTTGATAACAAAAGACCTTAAGGCTTTTGGACCAATCAATTCACCAATTTGTTTTGAGATTTTTACCCCGAACTACGAGGTTTTGATCCTAATCTTTTTATAAGATGGTACGTAGGCAATGGGTTTATCCATCCAAACACAAAATGTAAAAAACTTGTATATTCTCTTCTCATATCTTCAATCATGTTTGCACAAATAAAATTTTCACAAAACAACAACCTTCACAAGTATGAAAAGGGCTCCCTGGGATTACCTAGGATGTTTTGGGTGCCTAACACCTTCCCATTGCATAACCAACCCCCTTACCCAGATCTCTGTTTCTTTTACTAGGTTTTGTTAAAACTATTAGGTTTTTGTTCGCTTTCTAACCATTCCTTTGGATAAATAGAAGTGCGGTGGCGACTCGACTGGTATGGTTTATCTTGGATTTAGTCAATATCTCTAATGGTAACGAATACCCCGCTACAATATCCCTCGAGATGAGAATCGGATGGAAGATGCTCTTGCAACATTAGCATTAATGATTGTAGTGAAGTATTGGAATGAAGTTCCCAATTTATCTGTGATACGTCTTGATAGGACAGCTCATGTGTTTGTTGTTGAAGAGATCAAAGATGAGAAGCCTTGGTATTACGACATCAAGTGTTTCCTCCAGAGTCAGATTTATCCACCTGGGGCATCTTTGAAAGATAAGAAGATTTTGAGAAGATTAGCTGGTTATTTCTACTTGAATGGTAATATATTGTACAAGAGAAACTTCGATATGGTTTTACTCAGATGCGTGGATAGACATGAAGCAGACTTGTTGATGACTGAAGTGCATGAAGGTTCCTTTGGTACTCATTCCAATGGACATGCAATGGCGAAGAAGATGTTGCGAGCAAGTTACTATTGGTTGATAATGGAATCTGACTGTTGTAAGTTTGTGAAGAAATGCCACAAGTGTCAAATTTATGCTGATAAGATTCATGTTCCTCCAACGCTATTGAATATTATCTCTTCCCCATGGCCCTTCTCCATGTGGGGAATTGATATGATTGGGATGATTGAGCCCAAAGATTCGAATAGACATCGTTTCATTTTGGTGGGAATTGATTACTTCACAAAATGTGTTGAAGCGGCATACTATGCAAATGTAACCAAGCAAGTTGTTGTAAGGTTTATCAAGAATCAGATCATATGCCGTTATGGTATGCCAAGTAAGATCATTACTAATGATGGATCAAACTTGAATAATAATATGGAGGAAGATCTTTGCAAGGACTTCAAGATTGCACATCATAATTCTTCTCCCTATAGACCCAAGATGAATGAGGCTGTTGAAGTTGCGAACAAGAACATCAAGAAAATCATTCAGAAGATGGTTGTAACATATAAGGATTGGCATGAGATGCTCCCGTTTGCTTTGCATGGGTATCGTACATCTGTCCGCACTTCAACAGGGGCAACCCTTTTCTCTCTCGTGAATGGTATGGAAGCAGTGCTCCCCGTAGAGGTTGAGATTCCTTCATTGCGTGTGCTCATGGAAGCCAAGTTGACTGAAGTTGAATGGTGTCAAACCAGGTTTGACCAGTTGAATTTAATAGAAGAGAAGAGATTGACTGCCATGTGTCATGGTCAGTTATACCAGTAGAGAATGAAGAGAGCTTTTGATAAGAAGTTCAAACCTCGAGTGTTCAGAGAAGGTGACCTTGTGCTCAAGAAGATTTTATCGTTCAAGCAATATTCCAAAGGAAAATGGACTCCCAATTACGAAGGCCCATATGTTGTCAAGAGAGCCTTTTCAGGCGGTGCATTGATTCTTACAACTATGGATGGTGAAGAGTTCACTCATCCTGTGAACGCATATGCAGTCAAGAAATACTTCGCCTAAAAAAAGAAAAGAACAACTCGCTAAGTTGTAAACCCGAAAGGGCGGCTTAGGCAAAAATGAGCGTCTCGAGTGGATTGAAAACCCGAAAGGACGATCCAGGAAAAAATTAGAGACATAAAATAGAAAGAATTTCCCAATAAGTTAAGTACCCCACCTTGGGGCAACTTATGCAAAAATTAGGGATTATGGCAAGTAACTGCATTCTGCCGATCTTCAGATTTTGAAGACTTGTTTGAGCACAAGGGTTGACATCAGTTCGTCTTCAGCAATGGTCAAGAGCACAGTGGATGTCAAGAGTTGGTAGAAGGATTAAGGATCATTTGTATTCAATGTAACCCTTTTCCATGTAAATTACCATTTTCAACTTTGTAAAATCTATGGAGTCTTGTCGTTTACAGACTACCATTCTATTAAATAAAGTTGAGCTTTTATCCAATTGTTTCTACTCTTATTTACTTCAGCCAATAGTTTTATTATGATCATTTTGAAATTGAAATTTTGAAATCAAAATCAAGTTTTCTTTAATATATAAAAGCAAGAACTTTTCCAAAGCAAGTAAAAAGAATATCAACAGCATTTCAGTAAGAAGCAAGTTCTTAAGTGCAAAGCGTCTGAGGTTCCCCAAGCAGTAACTCCTCGGGTATCCCTAGTCATCAGTGTTGACTCATTTCCTCAGTAGAGTGTTGTTGTCCCCAGCTAGCGGATTCTATTCCTCAGTGGAGTGTTTGATCCCCATTTGGAGCCTATTTTATTTTTTTCCCAGCTGAGTTGGTTGCGGTGTGTCTTTATCCCCAACAGAGTTTTGGCCTTCCCAGCGGAGTTCGTGTTCCCTCAGCAGATAGATGGTCATCAAAGATGTTTGATCTTTCCCCAGTAGGGTTGTCTCCCATTTTTATGGTGTTGACCTAAAATTCCCTACAGTTTGGTTGTTTTATCCTTAGTAAATCTCCTTCCCCAACCAGGGTTGAGCCTTTGGGTTGTTGATCTCTCTATTCTCCAGTAGTTTGTCTCCATGATTTGTGGATTGACCGAGGATTGTACCGGTGGTTTAATTTATTTGCGACTCCTTTGTATCCATCGTGATCGTTTTGTCAGCATAATCACCATAAATACATATACATATACATTCATATAAATTCATGTTTTGTATATCCTGCATCTTCATATTTAATTTGTTTGAGATTTTCATTCTCTGTTATGGCGGTACTTTATCCCCATACCAAATTTGGTGTCTGTCCTACTTCAATTGAAGAGTGTCAGCCCCTAAGCAGAAAAGACTTTAACCTTTCTCTGTTTCCCCACTGAGTTTGTTTCCTCGTGGATGATTGTTATTTCAGTTTCCTCTCCAACAAATTTTCTGGATGGAATTACTCCCCTTGAGTTATGTCCTCATTGGGTTGAGTCTTGATTGACCATTTCATTTCTAGCTCTTACCTAGATAGATACTTTGGCCCCCTAAGAGTCTATTACCCAGTAACTAGTGATATTCTTCTTAGTTTGCAGTTTTTTACTTCTTGCCCAATACCCAGCAAAAGTACCCTTTTTATCCTCAACAGGATCCCTAGTGGATCTATTCCTCGAAAAGTATATCCTTGATATGTTCATCCTAACTAGTGACAGATATCTTTTATTCCCCCGTAGAGTCTATCCTTGATATGTTCACTTTAACCAGTGGCGGATATTCTCTTTTGTGGTATTCTACCCAGTAAAAAGGTAGTTGTAATTCCTATTTTGGTTCCTCAGAGAGTTAATCCTTGATATGTTCATCTTAATCAATGACGGGTTTTCTTCTCCTTATTGGTCTTCTACCCAGTAACCAGTAGTTGTTTCCTATTGTTCCCCTGAGCGGAGTCTATCCTTGATATGTTCACTTTAACCGGTGACGGATTTTTCTCTTCTATGGTATTCTATCTAGTAACTGCTAGATGTAATCCCTACTTTTATTCCCCTTTTCAGAGTCTATCCTTGATATGTTCACTTTAACCGGTGACAAATTTTCTCTTTGATTGGTCTTCTACCCAGTAACCGGTAGTTGTAAATCCTACTTTGTCCCCTCACAGAGTAAATCCTTGATATGTTCATCCTAACCGGTGATGGATTTTTCTCTTCGACGGTTTTCTATCCAGTTTTCGATAGATGTAATTCCCCTTTTGTTGTTCAGTTGATATATCCTTGATATGTTCATCCTAACCGATGATGGGTATCCTCGTTAACATCCCCAGGAAAGTCTATCCTTGATATGTTCATCTTAACCGATGACGAATTTTCTTCCCTGTTGAGTTTATCCTTGATATGTTCATCCTAACCGATGACGGATACCCTCACCCTTTGGTCTTCTACCCAGCAGCTAGTAGTTGTAAATCCTATTTTCTGCAGTTTTCCCCAGCAAGACTATTCTTACACAGTAATCGGTAATGAATACTTCCTCTTGGTGGTCCTCAGCGAGTCATCCTTGATATGTTCATCTTAACCGGTGACGGATGTTCTCTCTGTCAGATCTTTATTATCTCCTTACCCAGTAACAGGTAGTAGGTAATAGATTTTTGCTCCTCCTGTATTGAAATTTTATTTTCTCCCCAGTTGAGTTGTGTGCGTTTTCCTTAGTGAAATCATGTTTCTCCCCTGCATGAGTCGAATATTTCAGTGATATCCTGATTTATTCGTATCCCCTACAGATGTTATTTCCCCGGTTGAGTCTCTCCATTTATATGGAATTCCTCGAGTCCCCCAATAATTTTAAGTCGTAGCCTAGCCTACGCGACACCCTTTTTATTCCCCCTAGAGTCTCTGTCTCCCCAGTGAGTTTTCCTTATGGAATGCATTATGCTCCTACGGACTTTCGGTCTCTCTGATATCTTTTCCTTTGTGGCAATATTTCCCCACAAAGCATCAACTTTTACATTCATATCATATGCATCATGAGGTCTCTTAGGGACCAAAAATTTGTTTCTATATGTTGTTATTTAATCCCATTCTACTGAGTCGATATGAAGATTTTAACCTTCACCTGCTCAGTTAGAATGTCCTTAAATAGGGGCAGCTGTAAGACCCCAAAATTGACCCTAAGATCCCTCATGCAATTTCATCATAATCATTAGCATTGGGATCACACCTTGGCATCCTCCTTACCCCTCTTTCATTGGGTTTGTTTTGGGAGAGGTCACCAAGTACTTTGTGATTATATCATACTCGTATTTTATCATTTCACTAACCAAAATACCAAAAATATGTCTTTCCATCTATCTAACTCTTTTGTAGGTAGGGCATGATCTCATTGATTCATTGATCACATCTAAGGTTTGAGACCCTCATGAACAAAGAGCACTACCAAGAATTGATTCAAGAATGGTTATGAACATCATATATGAGTCCCATTGTTCTCTACATGATATATTGATCAAGTTTGCTTCAAAAGTTTGAGGGTGATTTGCCTTCAAAACCCTAGTTTGACTAGGTATCTTGAATAACTTCTCCAACAAGCTATCTCACCAATTGATCAAATTTCTCAAGGGACACTTCAAATTTCATCATATTATGCATATATTATCTACCATGATCCAACAAAGTCAAGAGAATTGGAAATTAGCAAGTTGGTTGATGGTGGTTGGCCAGATGGATTCATCTGATCATAACTGGGTCTCCCTAGACCTGATCTCCTACACTTTTCACCATATGAAAATGCTTCCAAGACAAACATTACTCTAAATTACATTATAAACAACTTTCATGTTGAGACCTAGATCTAGTTTTGCTTTTAAAGTCATTTTCTATGTTGAAACATTATAGGTCATTTTCTCGAAACCCTAATTTGAAAGTCAACTTCCCAAGGCCATAACTTGCTCAATTTTTATGAGATGACAGATTTACAAGTTGCACAATCCAAGTAAATGTGTCGAATTCAAATTTGATGTTTGTAGTTGGAGAAAATTCAACTTTTTTGAGCATGTGATATGAGGCTACATTATAGGTCACTTTTGACCTATACCATTGATTAAGTGATTTTTCCAAACTTCAAAAATGCATAACTCTATAATTTCAAATCCAAATGACATGAAATTAGTGACCATTTTGAAGGTATTTGAGAGAGCTACAACTTTGATGAAGATACGTTTCTCATTTGAAGCTCCTATAAAAAGTTAAGTAAGTTGGAATATTGAGACATATGGCTTGACAATTAGAAAAAATTTGATATGTCAAATTTTTCCAAACTTCCACCTCCAATATCTCCAAATTCCAAGCTCCAAATGAAAAAGTGTTCAACATAAAACTTGTTCCTCTTGATCTCACCTTTTGAAAGAGCTCAAATTCATTCATTTTGGACTTGAAATGCATAGGTTGCGCATGGCTTAAATAGGCTGATATCATTTGGCATGTATCAATCTTCAAGTGACAATGCACATGTACCTTGCAATCCAATCCATCTTCAAAGCATCTAATCATTCATTTGGACTTTCAAACCATCATTCCATGGGCCCATGCAGCATGGCATCATCATTTTACCAAATTTAGAAAGTGGAAAGAGTGTGCAAATATCATTTGATTTCCCTATAAATTGAGGCCCTTATGCTCAGAAATCACACACATATTGCGCCAGCTTTGAATCCCCATTGAAAACCCTTCACACTAAGAGGATAACCCTGATAAATTCATTTGAATTTGAGCTTGAATTCCATTGATTCTTGAGTTGTCTGAAGTCCTACCAATGTAGGCAAGAAGATTGAGGCAACTCAGATCATGAACCTCATTTTTCAATTCCACTTATCTCTCAATATAGTTGAAATTGGATGAATTGGAGGTGATATTCGTGCTCAGTGATGTTTTCTCTTTAAAATCATGTCCCTGTTTTGAATTTTGGTGATGGTTCATGTTGACCAGTCCGGTGAAGCTCACCGGAGAAGACAACCGGAGCTTTGGCTCCGGTGATTATGTGTCTAGAGTCTGAACCATGTGATCCATGTTCCACGTTTTAATCTTAGTTATGCCTTGTGATTACTCATGTTACAACGCTGTTGACTAGGGACCACATGGAACGCGCATTTTGGATCATCATATTTGCCACCTCAATTAATGAGGGAGATCTGATGGTCCACGTGTTTTTGAATTTCTGAAATTTCATTTTAATTCCATTTTCTTCAATAATTCATAATAAATTCAATATTGATCCAAAAAATATGGGACTTCATGAATTAATATTTTGAATTAAAAATATTTTTTGGATCATTATTAATATTTTTCATGAATTAATTTATTTTTCATTTGTTTTTAATTGTTTAAAAATATTTTTAAGTGTCCAAAATTTATTAAAAAAAATAATCTCCAAGGTCCTTTGACCTTGTTTGACCTATGATAAATCTCATGGCCATTTATTTGGTGTTTTGATGAGATTTTAGGATTTGGACAAAATATATTTGAATTAATGCATTATTTTACTATTTTTAATTGAATAAATGTCATTTTAATTGTTTTGACCATTTGTATTGACTTAATTGAGTTTCTCATTTGTTGTTGGGCCTTGGTCAATGTTGATTTGACTTTGTAAAGTTAATATTATTGGATTTAGGGGATTGATGGAATGTACATTCCATCTCCCAAAATGAATGAATAATGTTAATTTGGTAAAAGTCCTCCTTTGACCAATTTGTGATCTTATTCATCCCTTTCCCTCTCCATCTAATTCCCCTTATTCATTTATTAATTTTCAATTGGTCAATGACATCTCAAAGTCCTAATGCTAGTTGATTCAAAGATTAACATGAGTATGGATGAGATTAGGCCACACCTTTGCATATTTTTTGTGTGTGGTATGTTTAAATGAGCATAGTTCATAATATTTTGTCTCCAACATGCATTAACACCAAAAGTCTATTGCCCGGCCTCAAATAGTTGTGACTTCTATATAAGTCCAATTACGATTGCTTAACATAACGCTAAATTTTTGACACAAAAGGCATAAGCATTCTAGTTAGTGAGATTGTAAGTCTCCCCTCTTCCATGGTATTGTGTGGAAACTTGGCCTTCTTTCCTTTCTTTGGAAGATTTTTTGGTTCAAGGATCCATGCATGTGACAAGTAGGTTGAGTGTTCTCCAAAGAATGTCTTGAAATCAAAAAGCAAAACAAAACTAACCACTAACTTACTAACCATTAACTTTTACTTTCAAGCTTTTACTTTCAATACAATTTAATTTTAGTATTCTACTATCAATTGCCATTATACATATCATTCTAATTGTTTATGTTAATATAATTTTCACTTTGTCCACTTGGACCATATTGTGTGATATTATTTTGTTTGCTTGTTTGTTTGGTATTTAACCATTAATGCACATAATAATAACAAAAACCCTAAAAGACATTTTGAGTGGACTGTTGGTTTGACCTTGCCCAATTGGACTTAGAACTTAGGCAACATTCCTTTGCTAATGAACTTGGCCAATGCCAATTTGTTGAAGAACCAAAGTCTTGCAATGTGAAATTCATCTGATACATCATTCTAGATCTCTCCAGATTCATCTGCAACATTGATCATTGATAAGTTGTTATGTTAAACCTGTGACTTATGGAATTCATCTGCTACATAGGCTATTTTGAAGAAGATCATGAAGTGGATAAGCTTGGATGAGGCCATCTTTATTTGATGCCTTTGCTCTTCAAGATTGATATAATTGTGCATTTGTGTGTTGCTTGAATCTAAAAAGTCCAAGGGAATTTTGGGTTTCTATTGACATACTTGTCTATTGGATTTCTCCCATTTGGTCAGATCTTTTCAACTTTAAACTTTTAAATTCTTATGCATAGGGTAGTCTCTTCATCTTCTCCCCATTTCTTTAATTTCAAAATCTCTCCCTCCATTTTCAAAACCTTCTCTTGTGTGAACTACTTTTGTTCTAAACTTTGACCATTTTTTTTTGCAAAAAAAGGTAGATACTTTGGCCTATGCCATTGCATTTTCAAACTTCTTTTCTTAAATCAAATTTGTAAATAAATTTAACTATACTTGACTTAAACTTTCAAAAAATCCAAAAAGAATTAACTCATTCAAACCATTTTCAGGCCTTTGTGCCTTTCAAACTTAAATTTTGTTAAAACTAACACACTCATTTTGAAATTTCTAGCACGAACTACGAGGTTTTGATCCCTCATTTATATGTTGGTACGTAGGCACAAGACCGAAGGTCTTGTCAAACACAAAAATATAATTAATGAATTCTTTTCTCATCCCCCCATTCTATTTGTTTGTAGATATCACTTTGTACAAAATACATATGCACACAAAAAGGACTCCCTAGGAGTACCTAGGACACTTTGGGTGCTAACACCTTCCCTCAGTGTAACCAACCCCCTTACCTGTGATCTCTGACTTTTATTAGTTTTGATTTGAAAACTTCTTACTATTTGGGTTTCGTTCGTACTTTTTCCCCTTTCCCTTGGAAACAATAAAAGCACGGTGGCGACTCTTGTTAATTGATCTCTAGCTTGTCAATAGCTTGATGATCATGAATTTCCCGCTACACATTGCATTTTCAAACTTTTTTTCTTAAATCAAACTTGTAAATAGACTTAACTATACTTGACTTAAACTTTCAAAAAGCCAAAAAGAACTAACTCATTCAAATCACTTTTAGACCTTTGTGTCTTTCAAACTTAATTTTTGTTAAAAATAATGCATCCACGTTGAAATTTGTATCACAAACTACGAGGTTTTGATCCCACATTTTTATGTTGGTACGTAGGCACAAGACCAAAGGTCTTGTCACACACAAAAATATAATTAATGAATTATTTTCTCATCCCCCCATTCTATTTGTTTGTAAACATCACTTTATACTAAGTACATATGCACACAAAAAGGGCTCCCTAGGAGTACCTAGGACACTTTGGGTGCTAACACCTTCACTCTGTGTAACCAACCCCCTTACCTGTAATCTCTGACATTTTATTAGTTTTGATTTGAAAACTTCTTACTTTTTTTGGTTTTGTTGGTACTTTTTCCCTTTTTCCCTTGGAAATAATAAAAGTGCGGTGGCGACTCTTGTTATTTGATCTCTAGCTTGTCAATAGCTTGATGATCATGAATTTCCCGTTACAGCAAGCAAAGTACTAGATCGAGTTTGAATTTAACCAATCAAAACATTTCAAAATGCCAATGTGTCTGGTCCAAACTCAGACCACCTGAGAAATACTCCGGTGAGCTATCACCGGAGTTTCATCATTTGGTAACTTCAAGACACGAGACCATCACCATTGTGATCCTCTTCTCATCCCGAATTCAACCTCATACTCCAAATTTATTTATGTGAACTGAGAAAAGGGAATTTCAAAGAAGTTTCATGAACAAGCAAGCCACAAAAAATAAAATTAAATGATGAACACGATCAATCAACACAAGATAAGTTAGGGGAAAGCATCAGAGAGTGAAGAACTACATTGTGGTAACTTATTTGAGTTCAAATGATGCTTAGAACTACCTTGTCCAGATGGTGATTAGAAGTTGATGAAGCTTGATCTGGTTAGAGCACTTCAGGAGGTCTTAGAGCTTAGGAATTGTTTCAAAAGTTTCAGAGGATATCGATGGAGCTAATGAAATTAAGAAAATAGATTGAAACAGGCTGAAACTCAAAACACGATTGTTGAATTTTCTTGAAAAATTTCAAGTTGCAGCAGGGGTTTCTTGGCTCTACAAAGCTTGAAAAATGAAGGCAATAGCTTCCTCTATTTATAGGGAGTGTGATTGGATCCAAATATGTGTGGAATGATGCTAAACTCATGCAAAACGAATTTGATTCAAGTGTGTGAAAAGTGTGACTTGAAACTCATCAAAACTCATCTAAATGATGCATTTTAAGTGTTAATTAACTTCTGGAGACTTGTTAAAACATGTTTAAGCCCAAAAAACTTGCTAATTTGGCTTGGAATTGAGATTAGTCATGATCAAATTTCGGGAAATGGTGATTTCTTCAGTTTCAAATTACCATCTTCAACCCAATGGGGCGTCCTATTCAAGAGGCTTTTTTATCCCATTCTCTTTGCAATGTGTTAACATTATGAATAAGATTACAATGAGCCAAGAATGGTTGCATTTGGATGTTTGAGCACAAAGTTATGGTGTGTTGAAGTTAACATAAAATACTGGTCACATAATTTAGAAAAATTTGAGTGCTTCATGGATGAAAATGACCTATAATATCCCAGGGAATTCCATAGTCTTCCAAGCATATTTTGACATTTGTCCTTGAAGAAAACGTGTAGAGGGTACTACCAATGATATTTTGCAAAAATAATCAGCTTCATATGTTGAAAATTGAAGAAGTTATGATCTTTGAATCAGCTTCATAGGTCAAATTTTACTAAGTCCACAAATGACCTATAATGTCTTCAAACGTTTGATGATCCTCCAAGTATAATTGGCTCTTGTCATGTAAAGAGAAGTTGTAGAGGATGTTGAGAAGAGTGATATGCAAAAAAGGGGCATTCAAAAATGTTTAGAATTGAAGGAGTTATGATCTTTGGAACTTTAACTTCAAATTATTGACTTTTAGGTCAAACCACTTGGAGCAAGCTTGTGTACTTGGACTTTTCTTGCATTTCAAAGAATATGGGTGATCACATGAACTCAATATGAGGTGTCCTTGATTTCCTCTTGATTAAATTTCTCAAAGCTTGAAGTGGCTTGTTGAAGAAGGCATGGAAATAAACATATGAACCTTTGACTTTCCTTGAGAAGCAAGCCATAGAACTTTGAGATACTCTTGATTTGAGGATCTGTACCTTGCACAATATACTTAAGGGAACAAGAAATACTGTTGGTATTTTGATTAGTGGTTAGATAAGCAATGAATCAAATAAACACAAGGTAAAATAAATATGTACTTGGTGATCCCTACAAAAGCAAACCCAAAGATGGGTAAGGGAAAGAGCCAAGAAATGGCCTTGCTTGTATGAAAAAATGCAAATGAGATGTGGGATCTTAGGGTCAAAAAGTAGGGTATGATAATCCCAGTCTCATCCTCATGTACCAGTTTCTTCTTAATGATGGGATATGGTGGTTTTATGTAATCTGGTAAATATGGGTTCAGTTCATTCAAGATTTGATTCTTTGTTCTTTTCATAAGAGAATTTTTATATATGAGTTCATCAATGGTGACTCCTCTTTCCTCTTTGTTATCTTGATTTTCACTCTCCTCTTTTTCAATCATACCTTCCTTTTTCTCAATCTCATCCTCTAGAATTCTTTCTGCTTCACCCTTTTTAGTCACTACCCAAAAATCCGTTTCTATAACCTTTCATATTTCATTCTTAGGATTATCAATGGTGTTATCGGTGAATCCTCCCCTTGAGCATGGTAAAGCGGCTATTTATCTAGATAATTGTCCAATGTGTGTCTCCAAACTCTTGATTGACGCATAATGGTTTCTACTTTGAGTGACTTTAAAAAAATTATCAATATATATGTGAACTAGTTAATGATCAATATATATGATTATCTTTGCTTTTATGTATATTTGTGGTTTGAATCGTTATTGAGAAATATCTTTCAAGTCTTGACCTAAGTTTTCATCTATTAAAGACCAAAGTCTAGACATAGATTGGAGTTTGATATTCACTTGCATCAAGTTTTAATGTTATTGTATTTGTTAATAGGTTGAGACATCATCCATTAAATAATACGGTAATAAATTACAACACCACTTAGACATAAACGGTGTTGATGAGTCATACGTGATTATATTGATTATTAATGAAGTTCACATGCTAGATTAATCAAATATATATATATATATATATATATATATATATATATATATATATATATATATATATATATATATATGAAATATGTTAAATAATTCTAATCTTGACATGCTTTTTAAATTGTTAAAGTCCGAATCTTTTACCGTTGTTATAAACTCTAGTGAATGTTACTTTTCACAATGAAAACCCTTTAAAACCCACACTTAAAACAACGTTAATTGTAGAACGACAGTGATATCGAACTAATCCCTATGGAGACGATATAAAATACTTACCCAACGAAAACTGTTTCAACAAACACTAATTCTATGATTCCAATTTTTATCTCTCAGACAAGTACACTCTTTCACCATCACCTTAACATTTCTCGCTGGCAAAACAAACAAACTTCTCTCCTCCATTTTCCACCAACCTTCATCACTTTCTTTTATTCTCACAAAACCTCCCTCAACTACTACTTGCAAACATCCAAAAATCAACCATAAACCACCTCACAAAGACCATTTGTCTCCTGTCCATCTTGCGGTTTGGATCAGTAAGTTGAGTCGAGTTTTTGAAAGCTACGTGCTATGTTTAAACAACAAAGCTTTGCAAAAACTCAGCAGCTTCGAGCAGCTTAGAAGTTAGGTTTACGCAACACCATATCACAACCTTATACCACCACTCGAACGTAATACTCGACACACTGCTACAACTGAAGAAGAACAACTGACTAGTTATTGCAGTTCTTTTGCCGCCACCATGGCGCGTTTACACAATGTTCGTAGCCTATCTACCATTCTCTAACCGGTCCTCATATTAGAAGGTATTGTTCTTACCATTTTTCCTTCGACTACTCTATTGTTTATTGATGCGCTTTCGTATTGAGGGTTAGAGTGGAGTATTTTATTCTTAGTCATGTTTTTTTAATGTTTGAGTTGTATAGCCATGTTGCGATTTTGTGAGGATGATGAATAGTGCAAAAGAAAATTTGTTTCTTTTTCTTATGGTAGTTTGCATAAGTTTCTATTGTCATTCATTTGTATTGGGTTTGAGAAATAGAAGATTTTGAACTGCTTTGTGTTGTGGTTTCAAGTTCACTCCCTGGTTTGTTTCTATGTTCACATAATTTTAGCAAAGGGTGGCCACGTGGCACCACCCTATTAGACCTTATGGGGAGTTTTGTTGTGTGATTTGTCCATTTGTATTTTTTTGGATACGATGAGCAGAGGAGGCATTTTCCCCATCAAAGTTTTTTCTCTCTTTTTTTTGTTTTGTTTTGTTAAATTATTATTGAAAATGAAATATTTTAGAATCTCCTTTTATTTCTCATTTTGGGAATGGGCTTGGCCCAAATTTTTGATTTAGATACTAACACCTCATTTTTGTTTACACCTTATACTAATTTGTATCTCTTAACTTATTTTTTATTTTATTTTTTCTCAATTTAAATTAGTATTATAATATTTGATTTAATTGATTTTTTTTGTAAACTAAAGATATTTTTTCTTGAGACGACGCAAAAACAATGTTTCGTCCACTTGAACGTGTGAGCAAGCTAGCAACGTTGCCTGTGAATTTTGATTTCTAAATCCATTCTAATGTGATGCAAGCGTGCCTTTTTCCACTTGTTTTAGGTAGCCAACAATTTTTTTCCGTCGATTGACACAAAGTAGCTTTGGTTAAAATCGACCAAAAAAGAAATATTTTCTACCTAGAACTACGTAGCCTTTTCTTCATCGCACCCGGAGATACATATGAGCATGATTTTAAAATCTTATCAGCACATTAATAAAAAATCCAAAAACATTTTCTCTCTTTTTTTTCGCACCCTAATAAAAAATAAACCTTTGTGTCTCATTCTTCTTTCTTTTAATAACTTGAAAAGCCTAACATTTCTAAGCTAACACTAACATGCACAACTAAGTAAAATGTTCCCATTGAGTACAACAGACGTGAAGGATGTTAATACCTTCCCCTTGCATAATCAATTCTTGAACCCTGAATTGGTTGTGAAGACCAATATCATTGTCTTTTTTTCTTGGGTTTTATCGATATTTCCTCTTTCCTTTTTAAGAAAAAATAAAGTCTAGTGGCGACTCTGTTCAGTCCATCCCACGAGTGTGCGATTGCGCTTAGTGAGCGTCGTGTTCTCATTTTTCGAGGTGTGAAAGACCTCCTCACTTGTCCCTTTTGATGAACACCTCTCATTCGTATGTTCTCCTTCATAAAAATTGCACCTAAATGCTTATACCTGACTCACGTTAGCTCTACCTAAGTTGTTTTCAACTAGATTTTTATTTAACAATTTAGTTTAAGCTAAAAGAGCAGTATGGGTATCAAGAGGTAACATACCTTTAGGCATGCCAACAATTTCAAGCTTAACCGACCTTTCACTTTTCGAACGGTACTCATTCATACACATTTTCTCAATGAGGTCTTATACTTGTGGTTTGGTCATTTGAAGGTTAGTACTTCTCGCAGAAGCATTCAATAACATTCGAGTTTGACTCTTGATTCCTTAGATGAAGTTTTACATCTGCTCCATATTATTCATATTGTGATTCGGGCATCTGCACAACAAAGTTTGAATCTTTCCCAAGCGTCATAAAGTGACTCAATTCCCTGCTGCTCAAAATTTATAATTTCAGCTCGGCGCTCGGTAAACTGAGTGGTAGTAAAAAATCTTTCAAGAAATTTATCCTCCAATTCCTTACAAGTCCGGATTGTTCCGTTCGAAAGGCAAAATAACCAATCTTTCGCCTTTCAAATCAATGAGAACCAAAACAACCTCAATTTAACTTGGTCTTCATTGATATCAGTTGGTTTTCATATTGAGGTGGTTACATAGAAGCATGCAAGATGTGCCCATGGATCTCTAATCGTGTTCCCATTGAACGGATTTTCTCTTAAACCTAAAAGTGCATAATTTTTAATATCAAAGTTAGTAGGGTCTTCCAGTACAAACCCTCTTGAAATTTGTAACCCCGTTAGTGAGTTTATAGTAATCCCCTATAGTCAGGGGTTGTGCAACTCCCATGACTTTGTAAGACCCTAATTTTGACCCTAAGATCCCTCATGTTATCTCATCATTTGCATTGCCTTTGGGATCACACATTGGCATCCTCCTTATCCCTCATTCGTTGGGTTTGCATTGGGAGAGATCATCAAGCATATTTTGATTCTATCAAACTTTATTTTTCTTTATTTACTAACCAAAATACCAAAAAAATGTCTATGTATAGCTTTGTTTCTTTTGTAGGTAGCGTGTGCATCCACCTATGCCTCATGAAACTCACAAGTAAGGTTTAAGACCCTCATGACAAGGGATCAATAAAGGAATGGTTCACAATGGTTCTAAACATCGCATATGGATCCCCATGATCTACATTTATCATTTTGATCAAGAATTTGAAGCTTGTTTGCCTTGGAAGCCCTAATTCATCTAGGTATCTAGTGTGACTTCCTCAGTAAGTTTCTTTAATAATTGATCAAATATATCAAGGGATACTTCATTATACATTATCTTATGCATATATGATCCTGCATGAGTCCCAAAGATTAAGAGAACTTCAAGTTTGCAAGGTGGTTCAAGGAAGTTGGGTAAAAAATGTCAACTGGTCAAAACTGGGGTTTCCTAGACCCTATCTCCTACAATATTTGTCATATGAAAATGATTCCAAGATAAAAGTTACTCTTTAAGACATTACAAATAACTTTCATGTTAACATCAAGATCTAGCTTTTCTTGGAAAGTCATTTTTTTATGGTGAAAGATTATAGGTCATTTTGCTTGTGCCCTAGTTATGAGGTCAACTTCAAAAGACCATAAGTTGCTCAATTTTTATGAGATGAAGGCCATCCAAGTTTCATGATCAATTTCAAGATGTTTTCTCTAAATTTGATTCTTTGAGAAATGTCAAATTCAACTCACAAGGTCATGTGCCAAGAGGAAACATTATAGGTCATTTTGGGCCATTATCATTGAAGAGAGATGAAAGAGATACAACGTTGGTGAAGAAACCATTTTCATTTGGAGCTCATAGAAAAAGTTATTCAAGGTGGAAAAAGTGCTCATTTGACTTGGTACTTAGAATTTTTTTAATTATGTTTGATTTATCAAACTTCCACCTCAAAGTTCATCATGATCCAAGCTCCAAATGCAAATATGTTCAACATAAACGTTGTTCCCCTTGATGTCACCTTTCCAAAAAGTCCAAGATCACCTCATTTGAACAAATATTTAGGGACTTGTGCATGGTTCCTTCCATAGGTTTGTTTTGGCAAGTTTTGAATTCAAATAACCATTTCTTATTGCATGCTTACATGTTAATGTTTCAGTACTCATTGTGCATGAATTGGAGAAAGATCACATAATGAATTGGGCCCAAATCAATTCCCATGCATTCATGCACCAAACTTGTTGATTTTGGAAAAATTTCAAATGGTGTAGAAAGCACTTCCCTTGCCTATATAAACAAGTGCATTGCATCAGAACTTCACACACACCTTCCCTCTGTGTAACCAACCCCCTTACCTATAATCTATGGCATTTTATTAGTTTTGATTTGAAAACTTCTTATCTTTGGATTTTGTTCATACTTTTCCCTTTTCCTTTAGAAATAATAAAAGCACGGTGGCGACTCTGGTTTTATTGACGTTAAGCTTATCCATAGCTTGATGATCATCAATTTACAGCTACATAAATTAAGTGGTGACTCTGTTGGGGAGTAGTCCTCGGTGGGTTTAGCCTACTTTTTATGTGTATATATTTGTATATTTGATGTTTGTATATTATTTGAAGGAATGATTTGTTTGTTGTGCTTGGTGATCTCTGTGTGGTGAGATAAGTTCTAACCCGAACTTGAGTGCAACTAAGATAGGAGGATGGTATATTCATGTTCAACTTATGTGGAGTAGTCCTTAACAAGTTCGATTGAGACCCGTCTACTCAGTGGAGACCCCCTTGGAATTATTGATGTCACACGAGTTAATCGTGGATAGGCATTACTTTTCCGATCTGGGAGTCTGAGAAGCTGAGGCTCGTAGAACATTTAGCCCAACTTGGCCTATTTAGGACGTAGTGAGGAGACTGTTCAAGTGTAGACTTGATAATAAATGTTACGCGATACTACACTCATACGAGTTTCTCTTGAAAATGTTACTGGTTGATAAGTTTGTCATCCTAACCTGTAATATCTGATAGATGGAATCAAGACTCTGGGAACTTCTTAGAACATGACCTACAGGTTTTTATCCTTAGTAAACTCCTTTGGGATGGTTCTTAACTTGACTCCATGCTCGTGACTCGCAACAAACCCTTTGATAATTGGTTGATCCGACCAAATCTCATCAATATCAATGGAACTTGGGTGTTGATAAGGTGAAAACCATAATCCACCAAAATGGATGTTTGGCCTTGATGATGACTTGATCCATCCCTTGACCTTTGTTTGTGTTTGCCTTGTGTATGATCCCTTGTTTGTAATTGTTGCATCCATGCATACATATGCATCATAATATTCATTACAGAAAAATAAATTTCAAGGAAACTAAGGTCTTATTTGCAAATATTCTCAGACCATGGATTGTGGACGAAGGAACACTAAGAAGTATAGTTTCAGATGTCCCGATTTGAAGGAGTTAAGGAAGTTGTCATCCTTTGTATTATATCCCTTGGACTTCAAGCAACGTCATGGGAAGCTTTTGTCTGTATTATCTACTGATGTGGTTGAAGGACTCTTGAGCGTTTTGGTGCAGTTTTATGACCCTCTCTACAGGTGCTTCACTTTTCCTGACTACGAGCTTATGCATACGTTGGAGGATTATGCCCATCCCTTAGGTATTCCTGTATCTAAAAAAGTACCTTTCAGTGGATTAGAGGAGATTCCCATATCTCATGTCATAGCCAAAGCTCTTCATTTGAAGAAATCTGAGGTTGATGCTCATTTGGTGAAGAAAGGAAGTATTCTTGGGTTGACTTATGAGTTCCTCATTGGTAGAACTACTGTTTTTGCTCAGGCCAGTAGCATTGATGCTTTTGAAGCCATCTTTGTATTTCTAGTTTATGGTTTAGCTTTGTTCCCTAACATTGACAGTTTTGTTGATGTTAACGCCATTAGAATCTTCTTGATTGGAAATCCTATTCCTACTCTGTTAGGTGACACATATTTCTCTCTGCATTTGAGGAATTCTAAAGGTGGTGAGACTATTGTGTGTTGTGTTCCTCTTCTGTACAAGTGGTTTATTTCACACTTGCCTCAGACGCCTGCTTTTTTTTAGAACAAACAATGTCTATGGTGGTCTCAGAGGCTCATGTCTCTCACTAATGATGATATTGTTTGGTACGATTCTGCATAGGGTAGCTTGGACATTATTGATAGTTGTGGTGAATTCTCTAATGTACCTCTCATTGGTACACAAGGAGGAATCAACTAAAACCCTGCTTTGGCTCGTCGTCAACTTGGGTTCCCCTTGAGAGATAACCCTAACAACGTTCAGTTAGAGGGTCTATTCTAATAGGAGGGTAAAGATCCCCAACATTTGAAGAAAAGGATGATGCATGCTTGGCATAATGTGCATAAGAAGGGAAGATCTGAGCTTGGTCCATGAAATTTTGTAGCTTTGGAAGCTTACACTATCTGGGTGAAGAAGAGAGCTTTGGAGCTGAAGATGCCTTATGCTTGTGAAAAACCTATGTCTTTGGTTGTGGCTGAGTCATCAACTCTCCCTAGCCAAGATGTAGAGGAGTTGGAAGACGCACTCGCCAAGATGAAGCAAGAGAAAGATATGTGGGAAGAGTGGTTCCATGCTTTGAGCTGAAAGCGTGAAGAGTTGCAACTTGAGTCGAAAGGAAAAGACGCACTTATTGAGATTCTTGAGGATCTTGTAGTAAAGAGACGGAGGAAGCCAGCGAGTTTAATTGCCTCTAGTATGCCCCGGTCTTCCGGTGCTTGGAAGAATATTGTTGATCAGCTTGTCCTCAAGAAGTCTCAGAGAAAGACATCCTTTAAGTCAGAGTTTCGATACATCTGAAGGAAATATACTCCTTTGGCTAGATCTTATGATGCAGTTGCTAGGGATCCTTAGAATGATAGTTTCCTTTTCTCTTGTATTTGTATTTTGGTGTTTGAAATTTTACTTAGTGTAATCCTTCCAAAATTTTATGAATAAAAAGAGATTTTATGGTCAATTGAATTATTATTGTTAATTATTATTATATTTTCAAGTAAGACTTCATATATTTCCTTAAAATTAAAAATAATAAAAAACATTGCATTTCATTCATCATTTGCATAACAGGTTGCCTTCGCCAAGTGTCTTATCAGTTCTTCTTTTGTGTATCAGCCAACCTGACTCACCACTACAACACTCGAGCTAATCATTTGCAAAGAATGGAGCATTTAGAGCAAGAGAATAGAGAGCTTAAGGATGAGATCTCCAGACTTACGGCGCTAATGGAGTCTGCCATTACTGCTCGTAATTAACAGTCTCTGCCTCTTGCAACTCCTCCTCCTCAGAGGACCGTTATCTTAGAGATTATTTCATCAATTGTTCATGTTGCTGCTGCCAGTCAGTCTGTTCGCACTATGCCTGTTGGATTCCCTTGGGGAATACCACCGATTTTTTTTCCTAAAGGGTATGCACCCACTTTTGTCTCTACCGGCATCTAGCCCGGTCATGTCAGTGCCTCATCCTATTGTTCATACTCTTTCTCGTGTCGAGGAAACTATCTACCACTCCGAGCCTTACGAAGGTCCAAATGTACATGAGAAGATGGATGAAATGAAGGATCAATTTCTTGAGCTACGCAAGGAGTTGAAAACTCTGAGAGGAAAAGATTTGTTTGGCAAGAGTGTTGTTGAACTCTGTTTAGTTCCCAATGTTAAAATCCCAGTGAAATTCAAGGTCCCGGACTTTGAAAAATACAAAGGGAATACCTGTCTGTGGAGCCATCTTGTTATGTATGCCAGGAAAATGTCTACCCAAACTGATAACGATCAGCTGCTGATTCACTACTTCCAGGATAGTTTGACTGGAGCTACCCTGAGATGGTATATGGGCCTGGATAGTGCTAGCATTCATACTTTCAATGACTTAGGCGAGGCCTTTGTCAAGCAGTATAAGTACAACGTTGATATAGTGCTAGATAGAGATCAATTGAGGTCGATGTCTCAGAAGGATAAGGAGACCTTCAAAGAATATGCCCGGAGATAGAGGGAGTTAGCTGCTCAGATTAGTCCGCCTTTGGAAGAGAAAGAGATGACCAAGATTTTCCTGAGGACGCTGAGTTCACTTTATTATGAACGCATGATTGCTAGTTCCCCCAATGATTTTATTGCGATGGTAAACATGGGGATGAGATTATAGGAAGGATTCTGTGAAAGGCGTTTGTCCAAAGATGAAGCGTCAAGCAGCAAGAAGTATGGTAGGAGTTTCTCTTAGAAGAAGGAAGGAGAGACTAATGCAGTATCAGCAGGGAGGTATAGGAGGCCTTATGTGAGGAAAAATTATCAATCCCATCAGCATCAACACCACGTATCTTTAGTGATTCCGGTTTTTTTAACAATTCCAACAATCAATCAGTTTCAATTCAACAGCAACATCAGCAACAACTGTAACAAAGAACCAACAACAACAACAAAAACAATCATCAGCAAAATTTTGAGAGGAAGAAGGTCTCTTTTGACCCTATTCCTATGATGTATGTAGAGTTGTACCCGTCTTTGGTACTCAAGAGTCTTATCCAGCCGAGAAACCCTCCCAAAATTCCTAAGCCACTACCATGGTGGTTCAAGCCTGATCTTCATTGTGCTTTTCACCAGGGAGCCCCTGGTCATGATATAGAGAATTGCTATCCACTAAAATATGAAGTTCATAAGGTTGTGAAGAGTGGTATGGTGTCCTTTGAGGACAGAGCGCCGAACGTGAAAGAAAATATGTTGCCTCCTCATGGTAATGCATCAGTGAACATGGTGGAAGGTTGTCCCGGTGAGTTTAAGATTTATGATGTCCGCTATATCAGAATGTCTTTAGTGGAAATACATAAGGATATTTGTTTGGTAAGTGATTATGAACGTGACCATGACGGTTGTGTTATTTGTAGTGTGAACCCTCGGGGATGTGTTATTGTCAAAAGAGATATTTAGAGGTTGATGGATGAATGTCTTATCCAAATTTTCCAGTCTCGGCATTTGGGTAATAATGTGAATGTAATTGTGCTAGTATTCAAGACCCTGGAGCGGGTAGTTATTCAATTTGATAGCAGCAACAACAATAATGTTAACAAATCGGTATCGTCGTTGGTCATACGGTTAGCGGGACCTGTCCCCTATTCATCCGATAAAGTTGTGTCATATCAGTATAATGCCACAATGATTGAAAATGGTCAATAGGTTCCTCTACCAATTACAGGCTCAGTGGTAAATATTGCAGATATTACGAAGGTGGCCCTTAATGGTCGTATGTTCAATCTGGTATTCCCAAAGGTTGTGGAAGATGTTCCAGCAGGTAAGAAGTCAGAAATTCCTGCAGTGAATCTGGTTAGTACTCCAATGTGTCAGTTTGGTGAATCCAGCAAATTGAAGACTAACGATGATGATGAAGTGTTACGATTGATTAAAATAAGTGAATTTAACATTATGGAGCAGCTTCTCCAAACACCATCAAAGATTTATGTGTTATCACTATTGATGAATTCTGAGGCACACAGATAGGAATTGTAGAGAGTGTTGGGACAGGCTTATGTGGAACATGATGTTACTATAGATCAGTTTAACCACATTGTTGCCAACATCACTTCTTATAACAATTTGAGTTTTTGTGATGAAGAGCTTCCCAAGGAAGGCAGAAATCACAATTGAGCATTGAACATTTCGATGAATTGTAAGGAGGACGATCTGTCTAATGTGTTGGTTGATATAGGTTCATCGTTGAATGTGTTGCCAAAGTCTACTCTCTCAAGACTCTCTTATCAAGGCGCCCCAATGAGGTTTAGCATCGTGGTTGTTAAAGCGTTCGACGGTTCTCGTAAAACTGTCATTGGTGAAGTGGACCTTCCGGTGAAGATAGGTTCGAGTGACTTCCAAATTACTTTCTAGGTAATGGATATCCTCCCGGCCTATAGTTGCTTGTTGGGAAGGCCATGGATTCATGAAGCTGGAGTTGTGACGTCTACTCTGCACCAAAAGCTGAAATTTGTGAAGAACGGCAAGCTTGTCGTTATTGGTGGAGAGAAGGCATTGTTGGTGAGCCATCTGTCATCTTTTACATATGTTGATGCTGAGGAGGAAGTTGGAACGTCGTTCCAAGCTTTGTCCATTGTTGATGAATTAAAGAAAGATGGGGCACCTATATCTTCCTTGAAAGATGCGTATGAGGCTATTCAGGCTGGCAATATTGATAAGTGGGCCTGTGTTATGGAAGTCTCCTAGAACAAGAACAGGGCAGGGTTAGGATATCAACCAGGGTCATTCAATGCCAAAGTCAAGGTTATGCAACCAATTTTCCATAGTGGAGGGTTCATTCATGAGAATGGTCAACACTCAGCTGCAATCATTGAAGATAGTGATGAAGACGAAGTTTGCGCCGACTTTGTGATGCATGGTCAGACTTGCAACAACTGGGTGATGTTGATGTTCCTACTATCATTCACCGTTCTAAGTAACTTGTTTTTATTATTTTCGAAAAAAATCCTTCTCCTGTGCCTAAGGGAGAAGTGAACATTGTTGGACATTTTCCTTATTATCATCAATGAAATACAATTTTATTCATCCACATCTATGATGTTTTATTTTTACTTTTTTCTTTTCCTGAAAATGGTAATCACAAAAAACATAAATAAGTAATAATATTTCCATCTGCATAATATTTGTTTGCACTCTACTTCTGTAAAATCAAAATATCAAATCATTATACAGGTTAGTTCTCAAACCCATTGAATATAATGATCATACTCCCTCTCCAAACTCTGATTTCCATGTGTTTAAAGTTAAGGAAGAGAATGATGATGAAGAAGTATCTAATGAATTATCCTGTTTGCTTGAGAACGAGAAGAAAGCCACTCATCTGTTTGAAGAGCAGATTGAACTAATCAACTTGGGTTTCGAGGATGATGTGAAGGAAGTCAAGATTGGGTCTCAACTGTGTCCAGAAGCTAAGAAGGGGTTGGTTGATCTTCTTCGATATTATTCTGATGTGTTTGCTTGGTCCTATAAGGGCATGCCTGGTTTGGATTCTGATATTGTGGAGCATAGATTTCCGTTGAAGCCAAAATGTCCGCCAGTCAAGCAGAAGTTGAGAAGAACTCATCCTGATATGGCAATGAAAATCAAAGAGAACATACAGAAGCAGATAGATGATGGATTTCTTGTTACCTCCGAGTATCCGCAGTGGGTGGCCAACATTGTGCTTGTTCCGAAGAAAGATGAAAAAGTCCGCATGTGTGTTGATTATAGAGATTTGAATAAAGGCATTCTGAAAGATAATTTCCCTCTGCCACACATTGATATGTTGGTAGACAATACAACTAAATTCAAAGTATTTTCGTCTATGGATATATTTTTCGGCTATAATCAGATCAAGATGGCACCTGAAGATATGAAGAAGACCACATTCATTACACCCTGGGAAAAATTATGTTATAGAGTGATGCCTTTCAGTTTAAAGAATGTTGGTGTAACGTACCAGAGAGCTACGACCAATCTTTTTCATGATATGATGCATAAAGAGATTGAGGTTTATATTGATGATATGATTGCTAAATCAAGTGATGAAGAAGAGCATGTTGAGTATTTGTTAAAGTCATTCCAACATTTGAGGAAATATGAACTTCGCTTGAATCCTAACAAGTGTAATTTTGGTGTTCGTTTTAGTAAGTTGTTGGGCTTTATTGTCAGCGAGAAGAGTATTGAAGTTGATCCTGCCAAGGTCAAAGCAATACAAGAGATGCATGCGCCAAAAACTGAGAAGCAAGTTAGAGGTCTTCTCGGTCGCTTGAACTATATCTCAAGATTTATATCGCATATGACTGCCACATGTGCGCCAATATTCAAGCTTTTTCAGAAAGATTTGTCTTGTGATTGGACTGAGGATTGCCAGAAAGCTTTTGATAGTATCAAAGAGATCTGCTTAAGCCTCTGATTCTGTCTCCGCCTGTTGAAGGAAGACCTCTGATCATTTATTTGATTGTGCTTGATGATAGTATAGGTTGTGTTCTTGGTCAACAAGATGAATCTGGAAAGAAAGAATATGCAATTTACTACCTCACTAAGAAGTTCACCGACTGTGAGACTCAGTATTCTATGCTCGAGAAGACATGATGTGCATTGGCTTGGGCTGCTAAGCGTCTGCGCCAGTATATGTTGAATCATACTACTTGATTGATATCCAAAATGGATCCAATCAAGTACGTTTTTGAAAAGCATGCGTTAACTGGGAGGATCGCCCATTGGCAGATGTTATTATCTAAGTATGATATTGAATACCGATCTCAAAAAGTTATTAAAGCTAGTGTCTTGGATGACCATTTGGCTCACCAACCTATTGAAGATTATCAGTCAGTGTAGTATGATTTTCTTGACGAAGATATTTTGTACTTGAAGATGAAAGATTGTCATGAACCATTGCTTTAAGAAGGGCCAGAACTTGGTTCCCGTTGGGGCATGGTATTTGATGGAGTTGTTAATTCGTATGGTAATGGCATTGGGGCAGTGATTATTAGTCCTCACGACACTCATTTTTCGTTTACAGCAAGATTGACCTTCAAGTGTACAAACAACATTGTTGAGTATGAAGCTTGCATTATGGGACTTGAAGAGGCCATTGATCTTAGAATTAAGTATCTTGACGTCTATGGAGATTCAACATTGGTTATGAATCAGATCAAAGGTGAATGGGAGACGAATAAACTTGGTTTGGTACCATATAGAGATTATGCGAGGAGGATTTCAACTTTCTTTACAAAGGTGGAGTTTCATCATATCCTCAGGATGAAAATCGGATGGCAGATGCTCTTGCAACGTTGGCTTCAATGATTATGGTATATTTTTGGAATGAAGTTCCTAATTTTACTGTAATGTGTCTTGATAGGCTAACTCATGTATTTGTTGTTGAAGAAGTCAAAGATGAAAAGCCTTGGTATTTTGATATCAAATGTTTCCTTCAAAGTCAGATTTACCCGTCTGGGCATCTTTGAAAGATAAGAAAACTTTAAGATGATTAGCAGGAAACTTTTACCTAAATGGTGATGTGTTTTATAAGAGAAACTTCAATATGGTTTTGCTCAGATGCATGGGTAGACACGAAGTAGACCTGTTGATGACTGAAGTCTATGAAGGCCCCTTTGGTACTTATTCCAACAGACATGCTATGGCAAAGAAGATGTTGGGAGAAGGTTACTATTGGCTGACAATGGAACTTGATTGTTGTAAGTTTGTGAAGAAATGCCACAAGTGTCAAATTTATGCAGATAAGATTCATATTCCTTCGACACTATTGAATGTCATTTCGTTTCCATGTCCCTTCTTCATGTGGGGAATTTATATGATTATCATGATTGAGCCCAAAGCTTCGAACGGACAACAATTCATTCTGGTGACTATTGACTACTTCACAAGAAAGTTGTTGAAAGGTTTATCAAGAATCAAATTATATGTCGTTATGGTGTGCCAAGTAAGATCATTATTGATAATGGATCTAACTTGAACAATAATATGGTGGAATCTCTTTGCAAAGACTTCAAGATTGTACATCATAATTCTTCTCCATACAGACCTAAGATGAATGCGGATGTTAAAGTTGCAAACAAGAATATCAAGAAGATTAATCAGAAGATGGTTGTAACATACAAAGATTGGCATGACATGCTCCCATTTGCTTTGCATGGGTACCGTACATCCATCCGCATTTCAACAGGGGAAATCCCTTTCTCTCTCATTTATGGTATGGTAGTTGTTCTCCCCATGGAGGTTGAGATCCCATCATTGCGTGTCTTGATTGAAGCCAATTTGATAGAAGCTGAATGGTGGCAGACAAGATTTGATTAGTTGAATTTGATTGAAGAGAAGAAATTGACTGCCATGTGTCATGGTTAGTTATATCAGCAGAGAATGAAGAAAGCTTTTGATAAGAATGTCAAGCCTCGTGTGTTCGGAGAAGGTGACCTCGTGCTCAAGAAGATTCTATCTTTCAAACCTGATGCTAGGGGAAAATGAATTCCTAATTATAAAGGCCCATATGTTGTTAAGAGAACCTTCTCAGGTGGTGCATTGATTCTTACAACTATGGATGGTGAAGAGTTCACGCGTCCTGTGATTGCCGATGTAGACAAGAAATACTTCGCCTAAAAAAAGAAAAGAACAACTCACTAAGTTGAAAACCCAAAAGGGGGGCTTTGGCAAAAATGAGCGTCTCGGTGGATCGAAAACCCGAAAGGGCGATCCAGGAAAAAATTAGAGACATAAAAACAGAAAATTATCCTGGTAGATTGAGTTCCCCACCTTGGGGCAATCTAGGCAAAAGTTAGGGATTATGGCAAGTAACTGTATCCGGATGATCCTGATCGTTGAAGCAGTTTTGAGCAAGCATTTGGTTCTGATTCATCATTCTCAATCGAAGACAAGCATAGTGGATTTTGAAGATGGGTAGGGAGAGTAGTGATCATTATGTTCAATGTATCCCTTTTCCATGTAAATTACCATTTTTCAAACTTTGTAAAGATCTATGGAGTTTCGCCATTTGCAGACTACCATTCTATTAAATAAAGTTGAGGTTTTATCCAATTATTTCTATTCTTATTTACTTCTGTTTTTAAATTAAATTTTTATGATGATAATTTTGAAATAAATCAATGAATAATTATTTTTCTTAAAAATAATAAAAACATTCCCTTTAAGAATAATCGATTTCAGCAAGGAATGTTAATAACAATCTAAGAACAGGTAAGTCTTGAAGTGTGAAGCATTGTTGTCTCCCCTAAGCAGTTGGTTTGGTAATCTTTGTCCTCCCAAACAGTTCTTCGTTTGTTCCCAGCATGGTTGATAAGTTGCTCCCCAGGCGACCTATTATCCCCGGTTGAGCTGATGATTGGTCCCCTTTGCAGTTCATATTCCCCAACTGACGTGTTCATGTTTTGCATCCCCCAGTTTGTGACTTGATGAGTTGACCCTGGATATCCCAGAACCTTTATTTGGTCTCCAGATCTCCGTTTGCATTTGTTTGTGTTGCATAACCACGACAATTTCTCCCCTGTGTGAGTCAGATCCGATTATCTTCGCCTTGGAATTGGTTTATTTCATAATTTATAAGAATAATTTTATGATTATTGAGGAATGTGATGATCTTTGGTTCATTCCAACAAATCACAACATCCCTAGCAATTTGCTTGATTCCCCACTCAGAGTTTTATCTCTTGAATCCCCGACGGAGTTCGTCTTCTAATAGAAGTGCTTGGTTCTGAGCAATATTGATTTATGTCCCCTGCAAGGTTGTCTCCCATTTGATATGGTGTTGAATTAAAATTCCCCACGGTGTTGACTTGTTTGGATCCTTCGCAGATACTTCTCTATCCTCAGTAAGTCCTTCTTTATCCTCGGCATGTTTGGTTGTTTATCCTTCATCAGTGCTATCTTCCCCCATGGAGTTTTCCATGATTTATTGGAAGCATGTTCTCCATGTCTTCCCCAATCATAGTTAATTTATTCGGAGCTAGATGATTTATTTTCATCCCTAGCATATTCTCTAGTTGGTGTTTCCATCTTGTTGAGATTAGCCGAGTGTTTTGTAGTGATGATTCAAATCTTTGTTATTTGTATCCTTTGTGTTGTTTTGTTGGCATAATCATGATCACATACATACATATTCATGCATATAACACAACATTAGATATTTCATTATGCATTTTATCGCATTGATTTTTCTTCTGATTCTCTGCTTTGGTGATATTATTTCCCCATGCAGATTTGGTGTGTCTGTCCTCCTTCAATTATAGAGTGTCATCCCCTTAAGCATAAAGAGTTTATCCTTTCTCATTCCCCACTAAGTTATTTCTTCGTGGATGATTATTATTTCAGTTTATTATCTGGATGGAACCACTCCCCCTGAGTTATATCCTCATTGGGTTGAGTCTTTGATTGATTGTTTCTTTCTAGTTCTTATCTAGATAGATCGTTTGGTCTCCGAGAGTCTATTACCCAGTAACTGGTAATATTCTTCTTGATGTTGAGTACTTTACCTTTATCCAATACCCGGTAAAAAGTAATCTACTTCTTTGTTTTCCCCAGCAGATTCGTTTCACGTTTCCCTGGTAAGTTTATCCTTAATATGTTCATCCTAACCGGTGACAGATATTCTCCCTGTTTGGTTTTCTACCAAGTAAAAAGGTAGTTGTAATCCCTACTTTTATTCCCCAGAGAGTCTATCCTTGATATGTTCATTTTAACCGGTGACGAATTTTCTCCTCTTTGCGGTCTTCTACCCAGTAAATGGTAGATATAAATCCTATTTTTCCCCTCAGAGTTTATCCTTGACATGCTCACTTTAACCGGTGACGGATATTCTCTATCTTCGGTATACTACCCAATAACCGATAGTTGTAATTCTGACTTTCCCCCTTTGAGTCTATCCTTGATATGTTCATCCTAACGGGTGACGGATATTCTCTATCTTTGGTATTCTACCCAGTAATTGGTAGTTGTAATTCCTATTTATCCCCGACAGTTTATCCTTGATATGTTTACCCTAACCGGTAACGGATATTCTTCCTAATTCCCTAAGTGGTCTATCATTGATATGCCATCCTAACAGATGACATATATTCCACCTTTGAGTTTATCCTTGATATTTTCACTTTAATCGGTGACGGATACTCTCTCTATGGTCTTCTGCCCAGTAGTAGATAGTTGTAAATCCTATTTGATGTTTTCTCCCTAGTAGGTCATTCTTACCCAGTAACCAGTCACGAATACGCCTCTTTTTCCTCAGCGAGTCATCCTTGATATGTTTACCCTGATCGATAACGGATGTCCCTCTATCCGAGTGTATTATCTTCCAACCCAATAATTGGTAATATATAATATATCTCTTTTACTCATGTGTTGAATTTTTTTCTTCCCCAGTTGAGTTTGGGTTTGCATTTCTTTATGGAATCGAATTTCCTTTGGTTTGAGTATTTCAGTTTTGTTTTGATCTATTCTTATCCCCTGGAGATTTTCCTTATCCCCCCGGACCGAGTATTTCCATTGATTTATTTTCATTGAAATCCATTTGCGTCTCCCAGCAGTTTTTAAGTTATAGCCTGGCCTATGCATAACTTTTATTCCCTAGAGTCTTTGTCTCCCCAATAAGTTTTCCTTACGAAATGCATTATGCTCCTATGGACTTTCGGTATCTCTGGATTTTTTTCCTTTATGGCAATATGTCTCCCACAAATATTATTTTAACATAACATTCATATGCATCATAAGGTCTCTTAGGGACCAAAATTTGTTTCTAGATGTTGTTATTTAAGTCCATTCTACTAAGTTGATACGAAGATTTTAACCTTCACATCCTTAGATAGAATATCCTTAAATAGGGGCAGCTGTAAGACCCCAATTTTGACCCTAATATCCCTCATGCTATCTCATCATTTATGTTGGCTTTGGGATCACACCTTGGCATCCTCCTTATCCCTCATTCATTGGGTTTGCGTTGGGAGAGACCACCAAGAACATTTTGATTGTATCATACTTTATTTTTCTTTGTTTACTAACCAAAATACCAAAAGTATGTCTATGTATAGCTTTGTTTCTTTTGTAGGTGGTGTGTGCATCCACCTATGCCTCATCAAACTCATAACTAGGGTTTAAGACCCTCATGACAAGGGATCAATCAAGGAATGGTTCACAAATGGTTCTAAACATCATATATGGATCTCCGTGATCTACATTTGTCATTTTGATCAAGAATTCATCAAGAATTTGAAGCTTGTTATCCTTGGAAGCCCTAATTCATTTGCATATCTTGTGTGACTTCCTCAGCAAGTTTCTTCAACAATTAATCAAATATATAAAATGATACTTCATTATACATCATCTTATGCATATATGATCTTCCATGAGTCCCAAAGATCAAGATAACTTCAAGTTCGCAAGGTGGTTCAAGGAAGTTGGCCAGAGAAAGTCAACTAGTCAAAACTGGGGTTCCATAGACCCTATATCCTATACTTTTTGTCATATTAAAATGATTTGAAGAGAAACGTTACTCTTTATGACATTAAAAACAACTTTCATGTTGACATCAAGATCTATTTTTGCTTGGAAAGTCATTTTTATGGTGAAAGGTTATATGTCATTCTGTCTTTGCCCTAGTTAGGAGGTCAACTTCCAAAGATCATAACTTGCTCACTTATTTTGATATGAAGGCCATCCAAGTTTCATTATCAATTTCACGATGTCTTCTCCAAATTGTATTCTTTGATAAATGTCAAATTCAAATTTCAATGGCATGTGCCAAGAGGAAATATTATAGGTCATTTTGGGCCATAATCATTGAACAAGCAATTTTCCTCAAATTCTAAAATGCATAACTCCCTCATACCAAATCCAAATTATGTCAAATTTGTGACCAAATTTAATATGGATGAAATATCTACAACTTTTATGAAGAAACCATTTTCATTTGGAGCTCATATCAGAAGTTATTCAAGGTGGAAGAAGTGGTCATTAGACTTGGTACTTAGAAAAATTTCAATTATGTTTGATTTCTCAAACTTCCACCTCAATGTTCATCATGATCCAAGCTCTTAATGTAAAATTGTTCAACATAAAAGTTGTTCCCATTGATGTCACCTTTCCAGATAGTCCAAGATCACCTCATTTGAACAAAGATTGAGGGACATGTGCATGAATCCTTTCATAGGTTAGTTTTGGCAAGTTTTGAATTCAAATAACCATTTCTTATTGCATGCTTACATGTTAATGTTTCAGTACTCATTGTGCATGAATTAGAGCAAGATCACATCATGAATTGGTCCTAAATCAATGTCCATGCATCCATGCACCAAACTTGCTAATTTTGGAAAAATTTCAAATGGTGTAGAAAGCACTTCCCTTGCCTATATAAACAAGTCTGTTGCATCAGAACTTCACACACACCTTCCATTTGTGTAACCAACCCTCTTACCTGTAATCTCTGACATTTTATTAGTTTTGATTTGAAAACTTCTTATCTTTGAGTTTTGTTCTCACTTTTTCCTTTTTCTTTGGAAACAATAAAAGTGCGGTGGCGACTCTGGTTTTATTGATGTTAAGCTTATCCATAGCTTGATGGTCATGAATTTATCGCTAAAGATTTCTTCTTCAGAGTCATAAGAACTTGATAGTTACTCTTCTTCTGGTATTCCTCCGTCCAAAGCTGCTTCTCTAAATGATTTTATGAGAGCATGTGTGGTTCTTTTAATTTTTGGATCCAATGGAATTAATATTGATCCTGAACTGCGCATACACAAACAGAAAATGCCTAAGTAGCACTATGATAAACAAGAAAAATAAATTAAAAAGAATAAAAGGAATAAAAAATTGCACAAACATCGCCTTGTTTATAAATTAACAGACCCCAACAACAGCGCCAAAAACATGATGATTTCTCGGCAAGTGTATCGATAATGTCGAAGTAATAAAAAGATCAAATCTACAGGGACTGCCTCCAAGCAATACAAAACGTATGCAATATATAAAAACTAGTAAAGGGGGGGTCGAGTTTCAGTGTGAAAAGTAAATAAACGAGTAAACAATATCACATAAGCGGTCAGGTTGTGTTCTAGAATCCCTTATTCCTTTATTGTTGATAGTTTGATTACCTGTATAAATTATTTAATCACTATAATCCCAAGATGTATTAACAAAACCATTATAGCCGATCCCTCACGAGATAACTCACTAACCACTACTCGGAGATTTCTATCCTTAGTCCTCCAGCGTAAGCAGGGTTAGCCGACGTATATAACGTTAATTCTCTATGCCACTGCTCGGGGTCTCCTATCCCTATTCAACCAACGTAAGTACAACAATTTCCCTAGGTCCAACACATACACTAATGGTCAGTATTCCCTATGTGCCCAAAATCAGATTAAAAGAGTATCTCACATAAAAAGCATTACGAACAATAAGAAATTGAATACGATTATAGATCAATAGGTTCATATAATGGTCAAATCAACATAGAATCCAATAATATATAAATAGGTTCATCATAACAGAATCTAACCTAGAAGAGTTTAGCTACTCATAGTGCAATTAAAAATACCACAATTGATAGATGAAAATAATATAAGAAGTCCCTTGTGTCGCAACCTGAAAAATACAGTGCGAAAAAAAAACAACTGACGAAAGAAAAAGACAGAAGAGTCGCCACCGTGTGTTATTTATCCTAAGGGAGGGAAAGGAAACGCTCGAAGTAAACCTGAAAAAGGAAAGGACAAGACGGGGTCTCACAACCAAATCTTGGGTTCGGGAGTCGGTTATGCGAAGGGAAGGTATTAGCACCCCTACGCATCCGTAGTACTCTACGGGATCCACTTTTGTAGTTCTTGTCTAAAGGGTGTGGGTTTATCTTGTGCTGTTTACCAAAAAAAAAAAGGTTAAATGAAAATGACTCGCGCGGATGTCGCATCCACTGCATACGTATCTCATCTGAATATGAGAATCAGAGTCTTCGTAGCTCGGCTGACCTATGGGTTGGGATGTGTGCTCGCTAAGACATCGCGTCTTATGCCTACGTATCTCATCTGGCCTGAGAATCAGAGCAAAACGTAGTTCGGCTAACTACGGGGTTATGGATTGGGTTTTGGGCGAACGACGTCACTACGCAATCTACCAGATGCTTGACCTTTGGAGACTTACTCGCCTGTAGTAGAAAGAGTTAACGTGTTGCTTTGGGTTTTAGGGTTTGGGATGCTCGAGGGCAAAAAGGCAGTCCTTGACGAAGGAACCGCGCTACCTGCAGGGATACGAACACAAAACACAAAACATGTATCTTGAGGTAAACACAAAACATTGCCTCCTATCGAGGTCTTCCAGCTAGGAAAGCAGTAAAATGCGGGAAAAATGTAAAAGTACCACGCGGATAAAGATCCGAAGTAACAGCAATTAGAGGAATGGGAAACCCTGAGATCCTTCCAAGCTAATGTCGTCAAAGAAAGTGGGTCAGTACAGGTAACCGGAATGAACCTCCAGGGGTTATCCCACAAATAAAGTGGGAAAACATGCAAGTTATCCCTGCAAAAGTCATGTGAGCCCTCACAAAAACTCAACAAAAGGGTTAGTGAAACACCATAAGAATTTTTTTCATGAATAACAGTATGGTTTCAGAAACCTCAAACCCTGTGACATACATTTCAGAAATTAAACGGTTAAACATTCAAGGCATTGTTTATACATTCATATACATATTAAACCCATGGGCAAAGGTAATGGGAATAATGGCAAACCTGATTGGAGAGCTTGATTGAAATTGAGTTGCACCCGTGAGGTTTGCAAAACAATCTTCAGGGTTTATGTGAGGCAGAGGTGATTCTGTGTAGTTGAGTTTCCTTCGGGGTTTGGAGGCTGCTCTGAACTCCGTTAGGTCTTCTCTCACTATCTTTTTCCTCAGGGTTTTGTTCCAAGGAAACCTCAGAGTATTTTGCTTCTCTTCTTTCTTCTCCTCTTCTGTTCTGTGTTCTCTCAAGTGAAGCCTTGGTATTTATAGACTGAATTTCATGGTTTTGTGGGCTCAAATGAGAGAGACCCAAGTCCAAATTTTTTTATTATATTTTATTTATTTAATTATTTATTTAATTAATTAATTAATTAATTAAAAAAATATATATATATTTTTTTTATTTTTTTATTTTTATTTTTTTTTATTTTTTTTTTATCTAATTCTGATTGACATGATGAAATGAAATATGAAATGCTAAATGAATGCATGAATGAGGAGGGCAAATTTTGGGGTGTTACAGCTGCCCCTATTCAAACATCAGCTAACCCGAGTAGGATGAAAGCGAACAGCTTATCAGACAAACGGGGTGAGCTGTGATTGAATACCAAAGATAGACCGAAAATTTGCGCTCCGAGAACACCACAAAAACGCGGAAATACACCGCGCTGTTTATTTTTCTTCCGATCCTCTGGCTGGATCTGAATCAATCTTCTGGCTTAATTTGGTTTGTCGATCCTCTAGCTGAACCTATACTCAATTTAGTCCTCTGGTTGGATATTAATTTTGATCCTCGGGCTGGATACGATTTTGATCTTCTGGCTAGATCTTCTTCGATCTTTTGGCTAGATCTCCTCCATTTCGATTCTCTGGTTGAATCTATTTCCTTTGATTCTCTGGCAGAATCTACTTCGATCTTCTGGCTAGATCTGAATTATTGCGATTTTCGATCTTCTGGCTAGATCTTCTTTGTTTCGATTCTCTGGCTGAATCTACTTCGATCTTCTGGCTAGATCTCCTTTGTTTCGATTCTCTGGCTGAATCTACTTCGATCTTCTGGCTAGATCTGGATTGTTTTGATGATAAATTCCCGTCATTAGGATCCCGCATCTGAGGCATGCGCTGGTTGACCTTCTTTTGAAATCTACACCCAACCTTCATATTAGATATGCAACTTCGAGAATATTCCACTTTTGGGCTTCGTACATATTCTTCGGGCTAGAACATGTGGTAACGACTCCTCAATTAGACTTAGGCTTGCTGGGGAAATAAAGCTTGTATGCGACTTCACTGGGGAATCTTCAAATTGAGCCTTAGGCTGGCTTACTGGAACACGATTCTCAGGCTGAATCTTTGAAATGACCCTCAGGCTGGATCACTGGAAAACGATTCTCAGGCTGAATCTTCGAAATGGACCCTCAGGCTGGATCACTGGAACTTGATTCTCAGGCTGAATCTTCAAAATGACCCTCAGGCTGGATCACTGGAAAACGATTCTCAGGCTGAATCTTAAAAATGACCCTCAGGCTGGATCACTGGAAAACGATTCTCAGGCTGAATCTTCAAAATGACCCTCAGGCTGGATCACTGGAAAACGATTCTCAGGCTGAATCTTCAAAACGACCCTCAGGCTGGATCACTGGAAAACGATTCTCAGGCTGAATCTTCAAAACGACCCTCAGGCTGGATCACTCGCGCTTGATCCTCTGGCTGGATCTCATGACCTTGGTTGTAAAGTAATTCTTCAGTCTGCTTGGAAGAACCTGTTTATCAGCTTATGTGTATGCTTGATATGATATGCATGCAAATGCAAATGTTATGCATGGTGTAAAAAGAAATCTGCTTGGGGAAGCAAACTCCGGTAGGGAACAGATCGCTGTATCAATCCTTGAATGCTCTGTGGGGAATGATCCGTCTGCCGGGACCAATGAGCCACCAAAAATAAATTGGCTGCTTGAAAAGTTGACCTTGCGGGGGGAGTATCAACTATGGAAACTTTGTTCGGCGAGGCTCTGTGAGGAGAGTCTGTGGGGAAAACACTTCCTGGGGAAATGTCGTAGGAAACGACCTTTGCTGGGGATATGAACTTGCTAATCGCCCTCAAGCTGGGGATTAACAAATCTGTTAAAAATAATCTGCTGGGGATGAGATGAACACTGGGAACACCACCCTCTTGTCCGTTGGGTATGCAACCACTCCGTTGTTGCTAGGAAGATACAGTCTGACACTGTCAACTCTACTGGGGATATATAGTCTGGATACTGTCAACTCTACTGGGGATAGACAGTCTGGATACTATCAATTCTGTTGGGGAACATGCTCTGCTGGGGAACATGCTCTGCTGAGGAGAGACTTTGTCAACCGCTTGGGGATGAGGATTCATGACTTGGCATCCGGTTCCTGTGACCTGCAACCAAAAATACACGTATGCCTCGGGGGAATTACTCGGTTTGAATTCACCGTTCGGGATTAAGCACATTCAAAGCAATTTTAAATGTTTTCCTGTGCAAATCATCTGCAAAAGCCACCATTATGTTCATATGCAATATGTTTTATCAAAAATTCGGACATTTTTGCAAACAAACTGATAAATGAAAAATAAAGAGGCTCTTTAACTGAATTATTCGACTCTTACTGGGGAGAAAATTTGTGCCAGGAATAGGCGAGGGTATCAGGAAGCTGATTCCTGAAAAGAGGTGATCGCTATAAAAAGAGAACTATCCTAATGACAATGTGGAAACGGGGTCCCACTGAGTTTCGACTCTGCTATGGCTCGTATGTCCTCAAGACGCTCTGCTCATCTTGCTTTCTGAAGTGGATGATTAGTCGATCTTTAACCTTCGAAGATTGCCGGATTGAATGAAACGGTGATATAACACTGATGAACTCAGATCACAGTCATTCGCTTATTCCCTAACTTTTGCCTGGATCGCCCCCTTTTTCGGGTTTTCAATCCACCGGGATACCCATTTTTGCCTGAGCCGCCCTTTTGGGTTTTCGACTCACCGGGTGTACTCTTTTTTTATATCCCTAATTTTTGCCCGAACCTCTTTATTCTTTTTTTTTGGTTCGTCGGGATGCCCTTTTTTTGCCTGGACTATTCTTTTTATCGTCTAGCGGGTCTATTTTATGCGAAGTATTTTTTTAACTGCGTCTGAGTTGACAGGGGACGGGAATTCTTCGCCATTCCTGGTTGTTAGCATCAAAGCTCCGTCATAGAAAATCCTTTTAACCACGTACAGACCCTCATAGTTTGGTGTCCATTTGCCCCTGTGATTTGTGTTGGGAGGAAGAAATCTTTTGAGTACCAATTCACCGACTTGATACCCCCGAGGGCGCACTTTCTGACCAAATGCTTTCTTCATTCGTCTCTGACCGAGATACGTCAATTCTGGGTACGTAGTTCCAGCATAGCACCTTAATCATCGAAGACAAGGTAAACAAAGCATCAGCAAATTGGTTTTCTTCAAAAGAAAATTAACAATCTTCTCGTGTAGTCTCTGTAAGGAACCAGATGAGGCTGAGGTGTATACCATTTCCCGTTGGTTTGATTGATGACCAAAGCTGAATCCCCGTATACATCCAGGGTTTTAATCTGTATATTGACGGCTTCCTCAAGTCTTAGGATACAGGCTTCGTATTCGGCTTCATTGTTGGTGCAGGGAAAAGTTATTCTGGCACCAAATGGCATATGAACCCCCTTCCGGTGTGATCAACACTACACCAACTCCGCGACCATTGACGTGGACTGCCCCATCAAACATCATAACCCATTTGGATTCAGGGTCAGGCCCCTCCTCTGGGAGTGGTTCCTCTCAATCTTTCGATTTGAGAAACATGATGTCCTCATCAGGAAAGTCAAACCTCATAGGTTGGTAATCATCAATCGGTTGCTCTGCAAGATAGTCTGACAAGACACTTCCCTTGATGGCTTTTTGTGAAGTGTATTGGATGTCATACTCTGTCAGTATCATTTGTCACCTAGTAACCTTTCCGGTAAGTGATGGCTTTTCAAAAATATACTTGACTGGATCCATTTTTGATATCAATAGAGTCGTGTGAGTCAACATATACTGTCTTAGTCGGCGAGCAGCCCATGCCAAAGCGCAGCAAGTTTTCTCGAGCAATGAGTATCTTTGTTCACAGTCGGTAAACTTTTGCTAAGGTAGTATATTGCATGCTCTTTTCGACCTGACTCGTCATGCTGACCGAGCACACAACCCATTGACCTTTCTAACACAGTCAAGTACATGATCAACGGTTTTTTTCTCTCGGCCTGTAGACTGGCCTCGATCTTGATTTCTTTCTTGTCGTCTTCGGTACCAACGTTGATGGTCTCAACCATCTATTGATAAGGTGTAATAGCTCGGTCCTCCTGTTTCAACAATATGGCTAACCCTTCAGGCAATTCACAATCTTCCTCAGCCCCTTCTTCGGCTTGATAGATAGGATTGTCGAAGTCATACTTGGCCATAGCAGTGTCGTTAGCAGTGAGATCCGAGTGGTCGGCTCTGCATGATGGAGGATCATGCTTTACCTTAGAATGAGAGATTTTTTTTTTTGAAAGAAAGGAAAAACGAAAAAAGAAACATTGCCATTTTTTTTTGTAAAAAGTAAAAAAAAACTGAAAGAAAGAGAACACAAAATTGTTTGCAAAAGCCGTCCTTTATTGATGATAAAAATAATTGCGAAATATAACTAAATGGATGGCCCTACAAATGAGCCGTTACACCTTGGGCAAAGTGTAAGACTTTATTATGCATGTAATAAAGGAAAACAATAAAAATCACTCTTTCAGTAGAGTAACCCGGACGGTTTTTTCAGACGACCAATTGTCGAGCTTTTCTCCCGGGACACACGGGCGAATCCACCTATCTAAGTCACAGTCGCTGTCAGCCTTGTCTTCATCTGCAGCATTGACGGTGTGGGGAGAAACCAAACCCCCGCTGGAGAGAGTACCGGTTTCATTCTTCTGAGATCCCGGAGCATACCCCAATCCAAACTTGTCTTCTTTGATGACTGGCTCCACAAATTTGCCCCAGCCTTGGGCATTACCAGCTTCAACCACTTCGACAGCATTAATCCCCTGCCCGCCGTGAGCCGGCATCGGGTTCTGGATAATATTAGGCACCGGAGCAAAATTGATAGCCTGGGCATCTCTCAAATCTTGTACCTTTAACTGGAGAGCCTTGCAATTATCTGTAGTATGGCCAGGTGCGTTGGAGTGAAAAGCACATCTGGCGTTGACATCATAACCTCTGGGCAAATTATTGGGATCGATTGGTGGGGCCAGAGTTCTCAATGTAACCAGATTCATGTCAATCAGCTTGGGAAGTAATACTGAATAAGGCATTGGGATTGGCTCGATGACCCGGTCTGTCTGCCTTGGACGTTGTTGATAATGTCTCTGCTGACCCGGATTACCTCCTTGTTGTTGATTGTTGTACCTGGGTTGTTGTTGCGGCTGATATTGCGGTTGAGGAACAGGTGTTGGACTAGTGACTGCGGCCACTTGATCTTGGTAATAATTAGGGCGTCCTTTACTCCTGCCTCTGCCGGCATACACAACGCTTGTCTCGCCTTCTTTTCTTCGCTGACCGTTACCAGCAAACGGTCTCTTGGGACCTGATGAGTTGGAAGCACTATTGTCTTGAACTCGGCCCATCTTCAACAGACTCTCGATTCTTTCTCCAGCAATTACTATCTCTGCAAAGCTGATTGACGGGCAAGCAGCCAATCTCTCAATATAATTGCCTTGAAGAGTGTTCATGAACATGTCCGCCATCTCCCTTTCAGACATAGGGGGTTGGACAGACGCAGCAATCTGTCTCCAACGCTGAGCATACTCTCTAAAGGTTTCCTTGGCAGTCTGAGACATACCTTGCAACAAGGTCCGATTTGGAGCCATGTCCAAGTTGTATTGATATTGCTTGATAAAAGCCTCTGCCAAGTCTTTCCAGCTCTTGATGGTAGTACGAGACAAATGAGAATACCATTCACGAGAAGCTCCAGTTAGACTGTCTTCAAAATAGTACATCCACAGCTTTTCATCTTCCGTGTGAGCTCCCAACCTTCCCAGATAAGATTGGAGATGAGTGCGTGGGCAAGAAGCCCCGTTGTATTTCTCAAAAGTAGGGGGTTTGAACTTGTGAGGAATCCTTACTCCCTGAACCAGACCAAGATTTGTGACATCAAAACCTAAGGAATTTTGAGACTCCAAAAATTTGAGCTTCTCAGCAAGCTCATCCATACGGCGAGTGGTCTCGAGGGCCTCGTCGTGCAAAGAAAATTGATCATACTGATAATCTTCAGTAACGGGGTTCCCGTTAATCCGAATTCCTTGATTCACATTGTACCTTCCGCCAATACCATTTCCAACATTCCCTGTGTTGCCAACATTACCCGGGTTTCCATCATCATTTGTGTTACCCGCGTTACCAGTGTTCACAGGGTTACCAGGGTTCCCAGGGTTACCAGGGTTCCCCTCAGCACTTGGTATTTCCACCTCTGGATCGGGTCTCGGTTGCTCAACCAATTCCCTCAGCTTCGCTTGGCCTTCTGCCATACCAGTCATCAATGTCATGAACTGATCCATCCTTTCACGCATATCAGCCAGCTCTTTCTGTACTTGGTCCATCGCTAGTCGTGGACGGTTTTCCTTTGTCGGGTATCTGTGAACTTGCTTGGGACCAATAACTGCCTGATACAGGGAACAAACATTAGACACTGCGGTGACACCTGCAAAACAGACAAGGGTTAATATGCATGGTATGCGATGCACTGCTTGTTCAGTCTTAAGGCACCCCCGTTTTGAAAGGGAATACCCTGCAAATGAATAAGCATGAGATGTTGGATGCAAATATGCAGATGATGTTATGCAATGCAAAGGCATGTCAATCAGAATTGATGTATCTGCTTGAACATCTGTCGGGTTGCACTGTCTGGAGAGAAATTAAGAGCACACCAAACAAAGGTCATGGGATGGATCATGTTATCCTTAATATCAACCACCCATTTTTGGTGGATTATGGTTTACACCTTATCAACACCCGAGTTTCATTGATATTAAGGATACCTGATCGGATTAACCATGAATCAAGGGTTTGTTGCAAGTCACGAGCATGGAGTTTAGGTTAAGAACCACCCAAAAGGAGTGTACTAAGGTTTAAACCTGCCAAACATGTTCTACAAAAGGGTTCCCATAGTCATAATCCCATCTTTCGGATATTTTCAGAGGAATGACTACTCGTATTCCAAAAATATTCTCAAGAGAGACTCTTATGAGTGTAGTATCGCGTAACAATCGTCTCAAATCTTACATTTGAACGACTTTCGCACTACGTCCTACGAATAGGCCAAGATGGGTTTGGTAAACTAAGGTCCTCGGCTTCTTAGGTCTATATTGGAACAAGTAATGTCTAACCACAACTTACTTATGTGACATTATTGATCTCAACATGACCTCCACCAAGTGAATGGGCTTGCAAGTCAACTCGCTAAGGAATACTCCACACAAGTTGACAGGACTATGCCATTCTCCTATCCTAAGTGCACTCGAGCTCGGTTATAGAACTCATCTCACAAAGATCACCAAGCAGCCAGCCAACAGAAACAGCAATGATATATACACAATGCAATAAGGTAAAGCAGGTAAATAAATAACTGTACAAAAGCATGAACACCCAACAAACAAACAAACTACAAAAGCTAGGAGGGACTCGCTTAGGGCAGATGGACCAGCAAGAGGTCAACTTCTATATGTCCCCAGCATAGTCGCCAGCTGTCGCAACCTGAAAAATACAGTGCGAAAAAAAAACAACTGGCGAAAGAAAAAGACAGAAGAGTCGCCACCGTGCGTTATTTATCCCAAGGGAGGGAAAGGAAACGCTCGAAGTAAACCTGAAAAAGGAAAGGACAAGACGGGGTCTCGCAACCAAATCTTGGGTTCGGGAGTCGGTTATTCGAAGGGAAGGTATTAGCACCCCTACGCATCCGTAGTACTCTACGGGATCCACTTTTGTAGTTCTTGTCTAAAGGGTGTGGGTTTATCTTGTGCTGTTTACCAAAAAAAAAAGGGTTAAATGAAAATGACTCGCGCGGATATCGCATCCACTGCATACGTATCTCATCTGAATATGAGAATCAGAGTCTTCGTAGCTCGGCTGACCTATGGGTTGGGATGTGTGCTCGCTAAGACATCGCGTCTTATGCCTACGTATCTCATCTAGCCTGAGAATCAGAGCAAAACGTAGTTCGGCTAACTACGGGGTTATGGATTGGGTTTTGGGCGAACGACGTCACTACGCAATCTACCGGATGCTCGACCTTTGGAGACTTACTCGCCTGTAGTAGAAAGAGTTAACGTGTTGCTTTGGGTTTTAGGGTTTGGGATGCTCGAGGGAAAAAAGGCAGTCCTTGACGAAGGAACCACGCTACCTGCAGGGATACGAACACAAAACATAAAACATGTATCTTGAGGTAAACACAAAACATTTCCTCCTATCGAGGTCTTCCAGCTAGGAAAGCAGTAAAATGCGGGAAAAATGTAAAAGTACCACGCGGATAAAGATCCGAAGTAACAGCAATTAGAGGAATGGGAAACCCTGAGATCCTTCCAAGCTAATGTCATCAAAGAAAGTGGGTCAGTACAGGTAATCGGAATGAAACTCCAGGGATTATCCCACAAATAAAGTGGGAAACCACGCAAGTTATCCCTGCAAAAGTCATGTGAGCCCTCACAAAAACTCAACAAAAGGGTTAGTGAAACACCATAAGCATTTTTTTCATGAATAACAGTATGGTTTCAGAAACCTCAAACCCTGTGACATACATTTCAGAAATTAAACGGTTAAACATTCAAGGCATTGTTTATACATTCATATACATATTAAACCCATGGGCAAAGGTAATGGGAATAATGGCAAACCTGATTGGAGAGCTTGATTGAAATTGAGTTGCACCCGTGAGGTTTACAAAACAATCTTCAGGGTTTATGTGAGGCAGAGGTGATTCTGTGTAGTTGAGTTCCCTTCGGGGTTTGGAGGCTGCTCTGAACTCCGTTAGGTCTTCTCTCACTATCTTTTTCCTCAGGGTTTTGTTCCAAGGAAACCTCAGAGTATTTTGCTTCTCTTCTTTCTTCTCCTCTTTTGTTCTGTGTTCTCTCAAGTGAAGCCTTGGTATTTATAGACTGAATTTCATGGTTTTGTGGGCTCAAATGAGAGAGACCCAAGTCCAAAATTTTTTATTATATTTTATTTATTTAATTATTTATTTAATTAATTAATTAATTAATTAATTAAATATTTTTATTTATTTATTTATTTATTTATTTATTTATTTCTTTTTTTGGATCTAATTCTGATTGACATGATGAAATGCAATATGAAATGCTAAATGAATGCATGAATGAGGAGGGCAAATTTTGGGGTGTTACACCTTGAAGTGATGGCCTCCAAATGGCTTCGAATGCTGTAAAAATTTCCACCTGTGCTCACAAATGTATGCTTCAATCTCCCAAATCGTAACCCTCGTGAAAGTGTAGAAAATCTTCTTCTTAAAAGCGTCAGAATGGACCAGAACGCGTCATAAAAAGCCCAAAAAAGTGACCATTGCATGCGTGATACCTCGAATCACGTGCACGATGCAACTTTAATGACCCTATCGCATGTGTGATGCTACGCTATGGTGCATATAATTATTTTCGAAGCTGCATTCTTTTTTGCTCCTTTTTCACTCAAATTTTCACTAAGTCCACAATTTGCACACTTAACTATTTTCCCCTCATTCTTTGGCCATTCTTCTTCATTTTTGCTCGACTTTCACTTATTTTTCTCTGACTCTTCGCCTAAATGTATGGGTCGCACCTCAAGAAAAATATGGGACACGACCTAGCGAAGCGCAATCGCACACTCGCAATGATGGACTGAACAGAGTCGCCACCGAACTTTATTTATTCCTAAAAAAGGAAAGGGGAAATATCGATAAAACCCAAGAAAGAACGACAATGATGTTGGTCGTCGCAACCAAATCAGGGTTCGGGAGTCGATTACGCAAGGGGAAGGTATTAGCACCCCTCACGTCCGTTGTACTCAACGGGAACCATTAGGTCAGTTGTGCGCGTTAGTGTTAGTTTAAATGTTAGACTTTTCAAGTTATTAGGTGGGAAAGAAAGAATATAAGAAAAGATAATATTTTTGGATTTTCGACGAAGGACTAAACCTAAGTTTTTTATTAGTGGGCCTGACAAGATTTACAAATCCTGCTCCTACGTATCTCAACAGAGAAATCAAGGCTTACGTAGTTCTGGGTAGAAAAATGTTTGTTTGTTGGTCGATTTTAGTGAAAGCTATTTTGTGTCAAATCGACGAAAACATTGTTGGACTACCCAAAATAGGTGGAAAAACATTGCCTTGCATTGTTTTGAAACAAAGTACCTTTCGTTTGTGAAAAGGTTTAAGAGTCAATCGCACGGCGGCGAGAAAAGAACTTGATTGGTTTGATGTGTTTTAAATAATGGCGAGAACTTGGATGAGCGAGATATCCATCTCGAATCCTAGTCTCAGGAGTGCGTGGTATCCACCACGTTCCATTTCCATCTTATTTGCAAAAAATGTTTAATAAGAATTAAATGTTTTGAATTTGATTGATAAAGGGTTTGAAGAAACCGCAATGCCAATTTTGGACGATGGCGAGAGCTAAGATAGGCGAGGCATCCACCTCAAACCTTAATCCCAAGAGTGTGTGGTATCCACCACGTTCCATTTCCATATTTATTGAAAAGTGTTTAAATAGGAATTAAGTATTTTGAGTTTTGTTGTGAAAATAACTTGACATTGGATCAAGCATTGATGGACGTTTAAGAGAGATTTTTGAATGACTGTTTGAGAGAAAACAGAATAGATAAATTTGGATGATGGCGAGAGCTAAGATAGGCGAGGCATCCACCTCGAATCTTAATCTCAAGAGTGCACGGTATCCACCATGTTCCACTTCCATCTTTATTGAAAAGGTCTTAAATATGAATTTATATTTTTTTGAGTTTTTATTATGAAAAATGGCTTGACGTTGGATCAAGTATTTGATGAAGGTTTGAAATGATTATCGGATGTTCGTTTTAATTCTTGTATTAACAGATGAATAAAGAATGAAATAATAAATATTATACACTTTATGGGATAGGGGTACATTTGTTATGAATGGGGAAGGTTCATGGCAATCAAACAATAAGAATATATGCATCAATCATCATACAAGTAGGCAACAGTTATCAATCAAATCAGATAAGTAAACAAGTATATAATCAAATCAAAGAATCAAAGAATGAAATAATGGAGCATCAAACAAGGCATGGGAAGTATGAACATGTTAAACAATTAAGTAAATAGTAAGCATGGATGAAAGAAACAAGTATAACAGATAACATATGAATCAGACAGATGAAAAGATGCACACAAAGGTTCACTAAAATAATTAAATCAGGAAATGAGGTAAGGACCAAATAAAATCAAGATAAAAGGCCTCTAATACATGTCCTATGAGATGAACAAGGGAGGATCAAAAGATCTCTTCAATTGCCATAAGCAATCCCTAAGTCAAACATCAATCATAAAGAAGTCAACTGAAAAATCGAGCCAACTTAATAAATAGCAAATTAATCAAGAAAATTATGAAAAATTAAACTAAGTAAGGTGGGGTCAGGACATCATCATCCCCCAAAAATATTTTAAAAATAATGAAAATTGGTACATGAATTAATTGAAATAAAACAAAGGTCAAACTAAAAGTCAACCAACCAAACTAGGTTAAAATTAAATCAAGAATAAATAGAAAATTGATCAAGAAAATTATGAAAAATTAAACTGAGTAAGGTGGGGTCAGGACATCATCATCCCCCAAAAAGATTTCAAAAATAATGAAAATTGGTTCATGAATTAATTGAAATAAAAAAAGGTCAAACCAAAAGTCAACCAACCAAACTAGGTTAAAAATAAATCAAGGATAAATTGAAAATGTGAAATAAAACTCCAAGAAAAAGTCAAGTTGACCATGGGACAGTGGTTAACCTTCATCCCAAAAATCAGAAGCTAAAAATAATTCTAAGTTATAAAAATAAAAGCAAGAATTTAATGTATGCTAAAATGAACCACTTGGAATGAACAATTAAAATAAAATATTAATATTAAATAAATGCGAAAATAAAAATTAAATAAAATTAAGTAAGGCATCAAGAAATATGGAAAATCTTTTTGGATATTTTTATGAACAAAGAAAATATTTTAAATTAATTAAAAACAAAACAGAATAAATTGGAAATTAAAAAAAGAAAATGAAAAGAGAGTGTATCAGTATTGATGGGCCATGAAAGAGGGGGCGTAGAAAGTAACTGGCGCAGGCCCATGATCCACACTAATTAAATCAAACGTGACAACATTAAAATAACGTTTTAATAAAAACAAATCATGTAACATGTATCAATTGGTCAAGTTCCATTTAAGTGACTAAAAGACAAAAACACAACGGGCGCCCAGGATTAAAACGTGAGCCATGGATCCAAGGGTCCTCAGGACGACACGTGGTCGTCTTCCTCATGGGACCTGAAACCCTAGCCATGCCATGCAAGAACATGCGAAATTACAGTGAGTTTTTCCAAACTTCCACTCAAGAATACGAGCACTATAATGCATCAAATGACATGAAATAAAGCCCAGATCTCAAGTATGAAATGTGGAGATTAACATGGTATATTTGATTAAATGAAATGATGGCTTAATCATGGAGAAATATTGTCAACAAGGTATCAATATGGACACGGGCAAGGGCAAAAAACAACAGCATAAACCAATAACATGGATATTGCCTCGTGTTGAGGGCTTCAGAAACAAGCATAGCATATGATTAGCATGGTAAACAGCATGATGATGAGCATAGGTATATCAATACATGGCCATGGAAGAGGAGTAATAGAGTTACCTAGTGGAAGTTTGGTCCACTGCCTCTTGATTATGGAGAGAATGGAAGAAGATGATGCTTCCTTCTTGGTGCTTCAAAGCTTCAACTTGAGACCTTGATGAGAAATGAAAGCAGATCTCTAATGCTCCTGCCTTGCTTTGCTCGAAAAAATCACAGCCTCCTCATGTTTAGGGTTTGTGGCTCTAAATATGGTGGGTCAAGTGTCTTAATGGGCTTAGAAACAATTGCTTATCCATGAGCAAAATGAAGCAAAGTATTTGGGTGAGGTGTAATAGGAATTGGAAAGAGGCACGTGAGTTTCTGTTATTTTGGGCAAAACTTAATTGAGTGGAAATACAATGCATGGCCAAATGAGGAAAGTAAAACATGGGCTGGTTTGTGCGGCATGCATGTCTTGGCTTGTGCAACATGAAATTAGTCCAAGATGGTGACTTTGTGGCTTCATAACTTGATGAACAAACCGTCAATTGATGAGATAATGCAAACAGTAGAAAGATCTCATGGAGTATAGCATGTTTCATGTTGAGCATAAGTGGAAATGATTAGTGGAAGAAGGTGAAAAATGGGCCTCAAGTTCAGGTCTCACCATGCAAAACTGGTTGGGCAAGTTTGGCCTAAAATCTGCCTAGAAAATCAAGTCATGGTGCCAACTTTTAGTGAATGTACCTTTCAAACCATGGATCCAAATGAGATGATTCCAAAAGGAGGTGAAAGAGGACATGGCAAGGTATAATTATTGTGAAGAAAACAATTTCAAATGATGCCTTGAAGTGCAAGAAAACTGGCCAAGAAGTCTTGACAAACTTGAAGATTTTTAGACTTAGAAATTTTTCTAAGTGTCCTAAAAATAAGCCTCCCTTTGACCAAGCATAACTTTCTCAATTTTGATCCAAATGGAGCAAACTTTATATCTATAGAAAGCTTGGAACAAGAGGAACAACTGTCATGTTGGAGAAATTTTCAAATGGAGCTTTTATCTTGATGGAAGATGGGCTTAAAGTGAGTGCAAAAATCATAAAAACTTGCCCTAAATGGAAAGTCAACCAATTCCAAATTAAGTAACTTTTCCAATTCCTGATTAAATGATGAATCCATGATCCAACCTTGATCAAATTTCACATGCAGGCTCCCCTAGGCATGAATTTTGAGATTCCACTCTCAAAAAGTCAGGAGTTGACTTTTTTGGCCCCACAGTTGACTTTTCCCAAACTATCTGATTCCCGATTCCAATGATCAATTGAAACACTTCTGGTTCAAATAAAAAGCTGATTTTTTTTGTATGTAGACCCTTGTGGGCATATGGAAGGCCATGGAAAAGAGTTTCACCCAAAGAATCAGAAATAAACTGATTTTATACCAAACCCTAATTTTAGGGCAAAATTGACCGGGAACTGATTGCACTGCTTGCCAATGGATCTTTCTGAGGAAACAAAGAAAATGAATGAAATAATGATATGAATATCAGGGTCAAAATCGGGGTGTGACAGTTGCCCCTATTTAAGTATCTTTAACCATAGAATATGAAGTAGGACGACCTTCATATGATCATAGGAGAAGATATTTAAATACTAAGAAAACCCTGATTTTGATCCTGAAATGAAAATGCTATTGTCACAACCTGAAAAATACAGTGTGCGAAAAAACAACCGGCGAAAGAAAATGACAGAAGAGTCGCCACCGTGCGTTATTTATCCCAAAGGAGGGAAAGGAAACGCTCGAAGTAAACCTGAAAAGAGGAAAGGAAAAGACAAGGTCTCGCAACCAAATCTTGGGTTCGGGAGTCGGTTATGCGAGTGGAAGGTATTAACACCCCTACGCATCCGTAGTACTCTACGGGATCCACTTTTGTAGTTCTTGTCTAAAGGGTGTGAGTTTATCTTGTGCTGTTTACTAGAAAAGGGGTTAAATGAAAATGACTCGCGCAGATGTCGCATCCACTGCATACGTATCTCATCTGAATATGAGAATCAGAGTCTTCGTAGCTCGGCTACCTAGGGGTTAAGGGTAATGTGTGCTCGCTAAGACATCGCGTCTTATGCCTACGTATCTCATCTGGAATGAGAATCAGAGCAAGCCGTAGTTCGGCTAACTACGGGGTTATGGATTGGGTTTTGGACGAACGACGTTACTATGCAATCTACCGGATGCTCGACCTTTGGAGACTTACTCACCTGTAGTAGAAGGAGTAAACGTGTGTTTAGGAGAAGAAAAATCAATGAAGGGTTAGGGTTTGGGATGCTCATGCAAAAAGAGTCCCGGACGAAGGAACCTGTAAAAAAAAACACACACAAAAACATTGCCTCCTATCGAGGTCTTCCAGCTAGGAAAGCAGTAAAATGCGGGAAAAATGTAAAAGGTACCACGCGGATAAAGATCCGAAGTAACAGCAATTAGAGGAATGGGAAACCCAGGGATCCTTCCAAGCTAAACACCATCAAAGAAAGTGAGTCAGTACAGGTAATCGGAATAAACCTCCAAGTGGTATCCCACAAATAAAGTGGAACACCAGGCAAGCTATCCCTGCAAGTGTATGTGACCCTCACAAAAACTCAACAAAAGGGTTAGTGAAACACGATAAGCATTTTTTTCATGGATAACAGTATGGTTTCAGAAACCTCAAACCCTGTGGCATACACTTCAGAAATTAAACGATTAAGCATTCAAGGCATTATTTATACATTCATACATAATTCATTACACATTTAGAACATTCAAATTGAAGGCGTAAAATAATGGGAATAGGGCAAACCTGATTGGAGAGCTTGATTGAAATTGAGTTGCACCCGTGAGGTTTACAAAACAATCTTTAGGGTTTATGTGAGGCAGAGATGATTCTGTGCAGTTGAGTTCCCTTCAGGGTTTGGAGGTTGCTCTGAACTCTGTTAGCTCTTTTCTCACTATCTTTTTCCTCCAGCCAGGGTAATAGGAATAGAATTGCCTTTTGTTTCATTGAAACTCTGAATTCATAACCTGATTTTTGTGGACCTGTGGGCTCAAATGAGAGAGGTCCAAGTCCAAGATTTTTTCTTTTATTTATTTATTTATTTATTTATTTTATTATTATTATTATTATTATTTATTTTATTTTATTTTTCGTTTTCCGTCTTTTTCTTTTTTTTTCTTTTTTTTCTTTTTTTTTTTTCGTTTTCCGTTTTTTTATTTCGTTTTTTTTTTTTCAAAACACGTGGGCTTCGCCTAGCGAGCATGACAGCTCATGAACAAACCTTTGCTTCTTCCAGATTAACGTTTTGACTGATGAATAGACCTCTGTTGGAAGTAACTCAAGTCTTTCCCTTGTGTTGACTGATCATCTAAATAGAGCCCACAAAGTGTCATGGATGATGTTCAAGCTTCTTGGATCCGATTCCGATTGCCATGATGAAATGCAAATGCTAAATGACCTAAAAATGAATGCATGCATGAGGTGTAAAACGTATGCTTCCAGGAAAAATGAAGGGTAAATTTTAGGGTATTACAGGTGCCCCTATTCAATCAACTGGAGACCCAAAAAGAAGATAGCTGCGGCTTTCGCACTTTCGAGGTATCAAGGGATTGAATACAATAAAAGCCCGAAAATTTGCACTGAAGTGAAGTGAAGTAACAATGCCTGTCAGAATCGGCAAAGAGGTGGTCTTGAAAGAAGAATTTGTCTAGTACGGTGAGAGTCAGTCTGAATACCGAAAAAGAATGTTAACCTGGATACCAAAATAAATGGTAACACAAAAATAACCATGGCCTGAATGTCGCTCATCAGTCTGAATACCGAAAAAGAATGTTAACTTGGATACCAAAATAAATGGTAACACAGAAATAACCATGGCCTGAATGCCGCTCATCAGTCTGAATACTGGAAATGACTTCGATCTGAACATCGGGAGATATGAGATTATTAATATCGGTCTAAACACCGAGAGGCTGGCCTGAATGCCACAAGTTGCGTCGACCTGAACGTCAGAAACTTCTTCGATCTGAACATCGGAAAACTGGCCTGAACGCCACAAGTTGCATCGACCTGAACGTCGGAAACTTCTTCGATTTGAACATCGGAAAACTGGCCTGAACGCCACATGTTGCATCAACCTGAACGTCGGAAACTTCTTCGATCTGAACATCGGAAAACTGGCCTGAACGCCACAAGTTGCATCGACCTGAACGTTGGAAACTTCTTCGATCTGAACATCGGAAAACTAGCCTGAACGCCACAAGTTACATCGACCTGAATGTCGGAAACTTCTTCGATCTGAATATCGGAAAACTGGCCTGAACGCCACAAGTTGCATCGACCTGAACGTCGGAAACTTCTTCGATCTGAACATCGGAAAACTGGCCTGAACGCCACAAGTTACATCGACCTGAACGTTAGAAACTTCTTCGATTTGAACATCGGAAAACTGGCCTGAACGCCACTTCGGTCTGAATACCGGAAACTTCATGTCTGTCAGCATCGGCAGAAATAGGGAACGATAATAAAGGCGGCGCATGGGCCAATGACACTTGCTGGGGATAACAAAGGTAAGTCATGAACAATCTTCAGTCTGAGTACTAGAAACAACTTCTGGCTTATCACTTGGGATACCGAGAATGTTTTATGCTTACATGCGTATGTTTGAATTTTTCAATGGCGTAATGCTCCATGAAAATGGAAATGCTACGCGATTTGGGAGGATGCAATGCAATATGATTCTACATGCAGGGATGCGAAATGTTGGGTAGAATGCCAAGCTGAGGCAAGAGGATCTGCTGGGGAAATGATCACCATCTTCTGGACCCTGGCAAGGCTGCTGGAGATGCACAGCGCAAAGAATTCTGTGGGGAAATGACCCGTTACACGGTGTTCTAGCAATGACGAAATACCGAGATTCTGACTGGGGAGAGAACGACACTGAAAACCTGTTGTTGGGGAAAGCGATAGTGGTTCTGGCAACCACGATCTGCGAGAGATGACTCAGCAGGGGAAGCAAACACCGATACGGTACCGAGGTTCTGCTTCAAGGAATGAAACCATGGATCTGGCATTGGGATTATCGATCTGGCCTAGAACTCTGAGGAGCAGCCGCTTCTGCTGGGAAGATACAGCCTGGCACTGTCAACTCCGCTGGGGGTATATAGTCTGACACTGTCAACACTACTGGGGAGTGTATAATCTGAAACCACCGTTTGGGGGTAGGTACAGTGGTGAGAACCTGCTGGGGATTGAAGAATCCAACGCTCTGATCAGCTCTGCAGGGATAAGATACCGAATTCGTCTGTTGGCGACTTCATTGGGGAAAACATTCACGATCATCTGCAGGGGATTTTAAGGAAATGCCCCGAGGGTACCTGTTCTGAATAGACGATCCAAAGCACTTAAAATTTACAACAATTTTAAATGTTTATTAAGCATGTACCTGTAAAGCTCTTATGTGTCATGATGCAATGTTTATCAAAAAATTCGGACGTCATTTTTGCAAACAAAACAGGAAAATGAAAATGAAAACAGAGATATACTGAATAACATGATTTATTGATTGAACGGCCTCTGAATAGGCATTTACATCAGGAAGCAATCCCTGGAAAGAGGTAATCGCACAACAGATAAAAACAGACATTAATCTAATGGCAATGTGAAATGGATTTCTATTGGGTTCCAATTCTGCTATGACTTACTCGTCTTCAAGATCCTCCAGATGATCAACTTTCTGAAAGAGTGATTGGATTGTTTCCTATCCTTCAAAAGTTTCCAGTCATTGACACGAGATGAGATTCAGAACTACTCAGAACGCAGTCATTCGCTTAATCCCTAACTTTTGCCTGGATCGCCCTTTTCGGGTTTTCAATCCACCGGGATACCCATTTTTGCCTAAGTTGCCTTTTCAAGTTTTCAACTTACCGGGTGTACAATCTTTTCACTTTTAATCCCTAATTTTTTCCCGAACCTTTTTCATTTTCTTGGTTCGCCGGGATGCCCATTTTTGCCTGGACTACTCTTTTTATTGTCCAGCGGGTCTATTTTATGTGAAGTATTTTTTTACTGCGTATGAGTTCACTGGGGAAGTGAAGTTTTCACCATCCATCGTTGCAAGCATTAAGGCCCCACCATCAAAAACCTTGGTGACAATATACGGTCCATCATAGTTAGGAGTCCACTTGCCCCTGTGATCTGTCTGAGGAGGAAGGATCCTTTTCAACACCAAATCTCCGACCTAGAAGCATCGAGGATGCACTTTCTGATCAAAGGCTCTCTTCATCCGACTTTGATACAACTGCCCATGATAAATGGCTGCCATTCGCTTCTCTTCGATAAGACTCAACTCATTGAACCTTGTCCGAATCCATTCAGCTTCGTCAAACTTGACATCCAACAGGACTCTTAGAGAAGGAATCTCCACTTCAACAGGTAGGACTGCTTCCATACCATACACAAGGGAGTAAGGGGTTTCCCCGATCGATGTACGTACTGAAGTACGGTACCCATGCAAGGCGAAGGGTAGCATCTCATGCCAATCTCTGTACGTAACGACCATCTTCTGCACAATCTTCTTTATGTTCTTATTTTCCGCTTCAACATCACCGTTCATCTTAGGGCAGTAAGGGGAAGAATTGTGATGCTGAATGTTGAAGTTCTGGCACAACTCCTTCATCATTTTGTTGTTGAGATTAGAACCATTATCAGTAATGATTCTTTCGGGAATCCCATAGCGACAAATGATTTCTTTCTTGATGAATCGGGCAACCACATGTCTGGTGACCTTCGTAAATGAAGCTGCTTCGACCCACTTGGTGAAATAGTCGATGGCAACAATGATGAAGCGATGCCCATTGGAAGCGGTCGGCTCAATCTTTCCAATCATATCGATGCCCCACATAGCGAAAGGCCACGGAGAAGACATCACATTCAAAGGATTTGGCGGCACATGTACCTTATCGGCATAAATTTGGCATTTATGACACTTCCGAGCATATTTGAAACAATCAGATTCCATGGTCATCCAGAAATAACCTGCTCTTAACAATTTCTTAGCCATTGCATGTCCCCCGACATGAGTACCGAAGGAGCCCTCATGAACTTCCTGCATTAACATGTCTGCTTCGTGTCTGTCCATGCATCTGAGCAAAACCATGTCGAAGTTCCTCTTATACAACACATCGTCTTTGTTCAAGAAGAAACTTCCTGCCAATCTTCTCAAAGTCTTTCTATCATTGTTGGATGCCCCTGCGGGGTACTCTTGATTCTTCAGAAAGCACTTGATGTCGTGATACCAGGGTTTGTCGTCAACTACCAGTTCAACATCAAACACATACGCGGCCCTATCGAGGCGTATAACATCGATCCTGGGGGCACAGTTCCTCCGAATCACCTTGATCATGGAGGATAGAGTGGCAAGGTCATCTGCCATCTGGTTCTCATCACGAGGTATATGATACAGCTTTACTATTGTGAAGAAAGTCAACAGTCTTCTCGTATAATCTCTGTAAGGGACCAGATTGGGCTGGAGGGTGTTCCAATCACCATTTACTTGATTGATCACTAGAGCTGAATCTCCGAAGATTTCTAGAGTCTTGATTCTCAAATAAATTGCTTGCTCAATACCCAAGATACAGGCTTCATACTTAGCTTCATTATTGGTGCACTCGAAAGTCATACGAGCGGTGAAAGGCATGTGGGCACCTTTCGGAGTTGTAATGACAGCGCCAACTCCATTTCCTCTGGCATTGACAGCCCCATCAAACATTAAAGTCCACTTTTCGTCTGGATCAGGTCCCTCCTCAACAAATGGCTCTTCACGGTCTTTCATCTTGAGTAACATGATGTCTTCATCTAGAAAATCAAACTTCATCGGTTCATAATCTTCAACCGGCTGTTGAGCAAGATAGTCTGACAGAATACTCCCCTTGATGGCTTTCTGGGAAGTATACTGGATGTCGTACTCTGTCAGTACCATTTGCCAACGAGCAACTCTTCCGGTGAGAGCTGGCTTCTCAAATATATACTTGACTGGATCCATTTTGGAGATCAGTAAGGTTGTGTGAGACAGCATGTATTGTCTCAATCGCTTAGCAGCCCATGCAAGTGCACAACATGTTTTTTCAAGCATTGAGTATCTCGACTCGCAATCTGTGAATTTCTTACTCAGGTAGTAGATGGCATGCTCTTTCCTACCTGTCTCGTCGTGTTGACCAAGAACACAACCCATGGAATTGTCTAGTACTGTCAAATACATAATCAGCGGTCTCCCTGGGACCGGAGGCACAAGGATATGAGGATTCTGCAAATACTCTTTTATCTTCTCGAGCGCCCTTTGACAATCATCATTCCACCTGATAGCCTGATCTTTTTTCAACAATTTGAATATTGGCTCACATGTGGCTGTTAGGTGAGAGATGAACCTTGCAATGTAGTTCAACCTCCCTAAGAAACCACGGACTTGTTTCTCTGTTCTTGGCTCAGGCATTTCCTGTATCGCTTTTACTTTGGCCGGATCCACCTCAATCCCTTTTCTGCTAACAACAAAACCCAGTAGTTTTCCAGATCTTACCCCAAAAGTACACTTGTTCAGATTAAGCCTCAGCTTGAATTTCCTCAAATGCTCAAACAGTTTCGGCAAATTCACCAAATGTTCTTCTTCTGTCTGAGATTTGGCAATCATATCATCAACATAAACCTCGATTTCATGATGAATCATATCATGGAACAGAGTCACCATCGCTCGCTGATATGTTGCTCCGGCATTTTTCAGACCAAACGGCATCACCTTGTAGCAGAAGGTGCCCCATGGGGTTATAAATGTTGTCTTCTCCATGTCTTCTGGTGCCATCTTAATTTGATTATAGCCAGAAAAGCCATCCATGAAGGAGAATACCGAGAACTGAGTCGTGTTATCCACCAAAACGTCAATGTAAGGTAAGGGGAAATCATCTTTAGGACTAGCCCTGTTCAGATCCCGGTAGTCAACACACATCCGTACCTTTCCATCCTTCTTAGGTACCGGAACGATATTTGCAACCCATGGCGGATAATTTGTGACTTCTAGAAACCCTGCATCCAACTGTTTTTGCACTTCTTCCTTTATCTTGACAGCCATCTCTGGTCTTATTCTTCTGAGCTTCTGCTTGACCGGAGGACAACCTTCTTTGAGCGGCAAGCGATGTACCACGATGTCTGTGTCAAGCCCTGGCATGTCCTGATAAGACCAAGCAAAGATGTCAACATACTCTTGCAGCAATTCAATCAACCCCTTCTTCACATTGTCTTCCAAAGCAGCCCATATCTTGATTTCTCTCTTGGCGTCCTCAGTGCCGAGATTAATCACTTCAGTAGCCTCTTGATGCGGTTGAATGACCCTTTCCTCTTGTTTTAATAACCTGGTAAGTTCTTCAGGGAGTTCACAGTCTTCATCACCCTCTTCTTCAGCTTGAAAGATTGGATTTTCAAAGTCGAAGCGAGCCATAGCAGAACCGTTATCAATAGGATCCGATGATGTGCATCTGCATGAGTGATGGTATGTGCTTATGAGTGTGAAAGAAAAAAAAGAAAGTGGAAACTAAACAAAACATTGCCATTTTTTTTTGAAAAACTGCAAAATTAGAAAGACAAGGAACGAAATGTTTGAATGCAAAAAGACGTCCTTTATTTATGATAAAAAATGCAAGTGTCACATAGATGAGCCCTACAATGAGTCATTACACCCTGGCGGAACGTAAGACTTGGATATGCATGAATAAACAAAGAAAATTACTCCTCCAAACAAGTGGCTTGGACAATCTCCTCAGAAGACCAATTGTTGAGAACTTCACCCGGGATCCTCGGACGCACCCAGTTATCGATGTCGCAATCACTATCCCCATCTTCATTGTTGACCGCAGAGACTAATTTGACTTCTCCTTCAACCATGTTAACGTTAGCTCCACCATGTTGGGGCATGGGATTGTTGACGGCATTAGGAGCTGGTGCAAAGTTAACGGCCTTTGAATCAATGAGGTCCTGAACTACGTGCTTAAAAGCTTTGCAGTTCTCAATATTGTGGCCAGGTGCCCCAGAGTGGAAGCTACACCTAGCGTTGGCGTCATAACCCACCAGAATCCTACCAACGGGAGGAGCCAGAGTGCGCAATTGCACAAGTTGTAGTTGTTGAAGACTAGAAAGCAACTGAGCGTACGACATTGGAAGAGTGTCGAAACGCCGGTCCATCGTCCTTGGCCTCGGTTGATAGGCGGGTCTGTTACCCTGTTGTTGTGGTTGGTACTGAGCTGGTTGACGCTGTGGTGGTTGTTGTTGTAGTGGTGCTGCAGCTGGAATGGTCACAGCCGCAACATACGGTTGCTGATGATAGTTCTGAAAGTTATTCCTCCAGTTATCCCTGTTCTGATAAGAAGATATGGCACTTGCATCCCCTTCTCTCCTCTTCTGTCCCTGAATGAATGGCTTCTTCACCCCTGATAAAGATCCATCTCCACTTTGGGTCTTGTATGTCCTCAGGTAATTCTCCACCCTCTCTCCGGTAGAGACTACATCAGCAAAATTGGAGGCATTGCAACCCACCAGGCGCTCCAAATAAGGTCCTGGCAGAGTGTTCATGAATATGTTAGCCATTTCCTTCTCCAACATAGGAGGTTGAACACGGGAAGCTGTTTCTCTCCAGCGTTGAGCGTATTCTCTGAAGCACTCATTGCTTTTAAGAGACAGATTTTGAAGTTGAGTTCTGTCTGGAGCCATGTCTGCATTATACTGATACTGCTTCACGAAAGCCTCAGCCAAATCCCTCCAGCAACGGATGTGGGCTCTGTCCAGCCTCATATACCATTCCAGGGATGCCCCAGCTAGGTTGTCCTGGAAAAAGTACATAAGAACTTTTCGTCATCGGAGTATGCAACCATTTTACGGAAATAGGCTTGCACATGGGTCTTCGGGCAAGAGTTGCCATTGTATTTGTCAAATATCGGGACCTTGAATTTCGGTGGCACTCTCACACCTGGGACCAGCCCCAAGTCAGCAACATCTACTCCCAGAGGATTTTGTCCTTCCACTGCCTTCAACCTCTCTTCCAATCTTCTAAACATGGGGGGGGACTGATCATCATGAACGGGTTGTTGACCCATACCAAAGTCTTCCTGCAGTAGGGGGAACTGATCGTCCTGATCATCATGAACGGGCTGTTGATCGGAGGTGACATGTAGGATTGGGATAGGCCCCGGTCCATTGGGTCCATTAGCCTCTCCAGCTGGAGGATCAGTCACCGTCTTGGGTTGAGCAGGGGGATTCCTCTGTATCATTTGCCTGAGCTCTTGTTATCCCTGAGCCACCCCTTGAACCACATCCATGAATTGATTCATGCGGATTTTCATCTCGACGAACTCTGCCTGTAGGCTCTCCATTACTCTCTGTTGGTTTTTGCGGGTACCGTACCGGTGAATGCCTGGGTCAGCTATCCTGCTGATTGAACACCAAACAAACTGAGAACACTGTGGCGGTACCTGTTATGCAAGACATGCTAATGAATATATAAATGCAATGACATGTTTATCAATTCCAAAGGTATTCTACCCCCTTGATTCCAGTCTCTCAATAGATAAACTATGTAAAAAAAGACTAAGCCGTTGATGAGAACCAAGAAAATTCCGACTAGAATCAAGTAGAAGATATAAACCCCACAGAAATGGATAAACATGTGTGAATGATTATGAATGAAAAATGATGTGAATGCAGTGCAGTGGCATGGGAATCAGGATCGCTGTATTTGCTTGAACATCTGTCAGGTTGCACTGTCTGGAGAGAAATTAAGAGCACACCAAACAAAGGTCATGGGATGGATCATGTTATCCTTAATATCAACCACCCATTTTGGTGGATTATGGTTTACACCTTATCAACACCCAAGTTTCATTGATATTAAGGATACCTGATTGGATCAACCATGAATCGAGGGTTTGTTGCAAGTCACGAGCATGGAGTTTAGGTTAAGAACCACCCAAAAGGAGTGTACTAAGGTTTAAACCTGCCAAACATGTTCTACAAAAGGTTCCCATAGTCATAATCCCATCTTTCGGATATTATCGGAGGAACGACTACTCGTATTCCAAAAATATTCTCAAGAGAGACTCTTATGAGTGTAGTATCGCGTAACAATCGTATCAAATCTTACACTTGAACGAATTTCGCACTACGTCCTACGAATAGGCCAAGATGGGTTTGGTAAACTAAGGTCCTCGGCTTCTAAGGTCTATATTGGAAAAAGTAATGTCTAACCACAACTTACTTGTGTGACATTATTGATCTCAACATGACCTCCACCAAGTGAATGGGCTTGCAAGTCAACTTGCTAAGGAATAACTCCATACAAGTCGACAAAACTATGCCATTCTCCTATCCTAAGTGCACTCGAGTTCGGGTATAGAACTCATCTAACAAAGATCACCAAGCAGTCATAGCCAGCCAACAGATACAGCAATGATATGTACACAATGCAATAAGGTAAAGCAGGTAAATAAATAACTGTACAAAACCATGAACACCCAATAAATAAACAAACTACAAAAGCTAGGAGGGACTCGCTTAGAGAAACCGGGTCCCCAGCAGAGTCGCCAACTGTCGCAACCTGAAAAAAAATACAGTGTGCAAAAAAACAATCGGCGAAATAAAATGACAGAAGAGTCGCCACCGTGCGTTATTTATCCCAAAGGAGGGAAAGGAAACGCTCGAAGTAAACCTGAAAAGAAGAAAGGAAAAGACAAGGTCTCGCAACCAAATCTTGGGTTCGGGAGTCGGTTATGCGAAGGGAAGGTATTAGCACCCCTACGCATCTGTAGTACTCTACGGGATCCACTTTTGTAGTTCTTGTCTAAAGGGTGTGAGTTTATCTTGTACTGTTTACTAAAAAGGGGTTAAATGAAAATGACCCGTGCGGATGTCGCATCCACTGCATATGTATCTCATCTGAATATGAGAATCAGAGTCTTCGTAGCTCGGCTACCTAGGGGTTAAGGGTAATGTGTGCTCGCTAAGACATCGCGTCTTATGCTTACACATCTCATCTGGAATGAGAATCAGAGCAAGCCGTAGTTCGGCTAACTACGGGGTTATGGATTGGGTTTTGGACGAACGACGTTACTACGCAATCTACTGGATGCTCAACCTTTGGAGACTTACTCACCTGTAGTAGAAGGAGTAAACGTGTGTTTAGGAGAAGAAAAATCAATGAAGGGTTAGGGTTTGGGATGCTCATGCAAAAAGAGTCCCGGACGAAGGAACCTGTAAAAAAAATAAACACACAAAAACATTGCCTCCTATCGAGGTCTTCCAACTAGGAAAGCAGTAAAATGCGGGGAAAATGTAAAAGGTACCACGCGGATAAAGATCCGAAGTAACAACAATTAGAGGAATGGGAAACCCAGGGATCCTTCCAAGCTAAACACCATCAAAGAAAGTGAGTCAGTACAGGTAATCGGAATAAACCTCCAAGTGGTATCCCACAAATAAAGTGGAACACCAGGCAAGCTATCCCTGCAAGAGTATGTGAGCCCTCACAAAAACTCAACAAAAGGGTTAGTGAAACACGATAAGCATTTTTTTCATGGATAACAGTATGATTTCAGAAACCTCAAACCCTGTGGCATACACTTCTGAAATTAAACGATGAAGCATTCAAGGCATTATTTATACATTCATACATAATTCATCACACATTTAGAACATTCAAATTGAAGGCGTAAAATAATGGGAATAGGGCAAACCTGATTGGAGAGCTTGATTGAAATTGAGTTGCACCCGTGAGGTTTATAAAACAATCTTTAGGGTTTATGTGAGGCAGAGGTGATTCTGTGCAGTTGAGTTCCCTTCAGGGTTTGGAGGTTGCTCTGAACTCTGTTAGCTCTTCTCTCACTATCTTTTTCCTCCAGCCAGGGTAATAGGAATAGAATTGCCTTTTGTTTCACTGAAACGCTGAATTTATAACCTGATTTTTGTGGACCTGTGGGCTCAAATGAGAGAGGTCCAAGTCCAAGATTTTTTCTTTTATTTATTTATTTATTTATTTATTTATTTATTTATTTATTTATTTATTTATTTATTTATTTATTTATTATTATTATTATTATTATTATTATTATTATTATTTATTTTTCGTTTTCCGTCTTTTTCTTTTTCTTTTTTTTTTCTTTTTTTTTTTTCAAAACACGTGGGCTTCGCCTAGCGAGCATGACAGCTCATGAACAAACCTTTGCTCCTTCCAGATTAACGTTTTGACTGACGAATAGACCCCTGTTGGAAGTAACTCAAGTCTTTCCCTTGTGTTGACTGATCATCTAAATAGAGCCCACAAAGTGTCCTGGATGATGTTCAAGCTTCTTGGATCCGATTCCGATTGCCATGATGAAATGCAAATGTTAAATGACCTAAAAATGAATGCATGCATGAGGTGTAAAGCGTATGCTTCCAGGAAAAATGAAGGGTAAATTTTAGGGTATTACAGTTATGATATGATATGCATGGATACAAGATTCTCTTTTTTTTTAATTTTTTATCTGCTAGGGATATGGTGAACCCTTAACAAGAGATGCTACTAGACAGACCAATCTGTGGGGAATGCTGATGGTCCACAGGGAGACAGACAAATGGTAAAAACCAACTCGCTGGGGAAAACAATCTTGCTGGAGAATCAGACACACACTAGAGAGTACTCAAACTGAAATTCGATAAACGACACTTAGAATGCAAGAGATTTCGGCAGTAAGTTCAACATGACTTACTAAACCCGAATAAGAAAAATTTCTACAACAGGTTCATACATGACCTGATAACACTGAAATAATCATAGAGAAAGATTCTTCAAAACAGGTTCATTCATGACCTGGTAATACTGGAATGAAAGCTCAACAGCAGGTTCATACATGACCTAACAATGTTGGGGAATATCAAGAAGTTCTGAAAGCAGGTTCAGACATGACCTAACAAACTCAGAAAAATTCAAAAAGAGTATACCAACAGGTTCATACATGACCTGATGACCAACTTGAACATTTTGAGAAAATTTCCACAACAAGTTCATACATGACTTGACAACATTGGAACAAAAGGTTCAGCAACAAGTTCATACATGACTTGACAACACTGGAATAATCAAAGAAAAAGATTCTTCAAAACAGGTTCAGACATGACCTGGTAATACTGGAATAAAGGCTCAATAGCAACGGGTTCATACATGACCTAAGAATATTAGAAAACCAAGGTATTTTTACTCAACAGGTTCATATGTGACCTCAACATTTGGATATTCAAAGAAAGGTTCACTCACAGGTTCAGACATGACCTGACGATTATGGAGAAAGTCAAAGAATTTATTAACAGGTTCAGACGTGACCTGACAAACCAGAAAACACAAAGGAAACTTCAACCATAGGTACATACATGACCTGAAAATACTGAAGAACATACATATCAAGTTTCATCAATAGGTTCATACATGACCTGATACTTTAGAATACATCTGACAATTCTGGAGATTTCTCACAAGAAATTCATCCAATCAAAGATTTTGGAGATTCCTAATAGGGAATTTATGCAAAACAAAGATAAACGGGAGTCTTCTTATAAGTAGATCATTCACGCAAAAGGCTATGATGATTCTTTACAAAGAAATCAAACAAAACCAACATCATTGGAGTTTTCTAACCCGAAAAACCTCCAAGCTTTTGGGAATTCCTCAAGATGATGAGTCATACATGACTTTCACGAAACCATCAGGAAAGACAGGGTAATCAAACTCTCTGTACGTGCCAACAACAATTGGACTTTTAACCGTAAGTAATGGATTACAACCAACTTTTAACGGATTTTGCCAACAACAATTGGACTTTGACCATAAGCAATGGATTACAACCAAACTTTTAACAGGTAGGTGCCAACAACAATTGGACTTTGACTGTAAGCAATGGATTACAACCAGCTCTTAACAGGTAGGTGCCAACAACAATTGGACTTGACCAAAGGAAATAGTAAAATATTCATTTTCACACTAGAGTTTCCCAGCAACAACTGGACTTGAAATAAATCCCAAGGACTATGGGATTTTTTTCAAAAAAGATACTAGTAACCACTGGATTTTTGATGATAATGCCAGTAATGACTAAATTCTGGAGATGCCAATGGCGATTTGAACTTCTGAAACGAAACTAGTGACAACTGGTCTTTGGGTCAAGAGATAACAATCAATAACGGGACCGAAGGAGCCACACACATGAGTACAAAGTGCATTTTGAACCATGCATGATTTAATTTTTGTTTTATGCATAATATATGCATGATCATGATATGCAATGCTGACAATAGGCAGACTGGGAGTTTGTATGGACTGTTTATAGAGATTCTGATTCCTCAACACCAATAACTCAAACCCGTACAAGTAATAGGCGTACTCAGAGGGGAATCTATTAAGATTGACAGTTATAAATAACCAAAGGTCCACCCTTCCAGAGGATTAATAAGTTGTATTCCATGGAGATTTATGTTGGTGATCCAGGAATATTTACGCAATCTTGAGACTTTTGGAAAAACAAATGATTTTCTCTTGATTTTCACATATATCAAAGTAATTTTGTTCCTTTCACTAAATTTTAAATTCTTTTCAAGTTTCAAAATTTCATTATTAACAAATAAATGACACTTTGCATAACAAAGAAAAACATAGAAGAACACAATTAACAATGATTGATAGGAAAAACTTGTATTTTATTCAAGAATGGTAGCACACAAATGGCGTAGCTCCATGGAATATTACAATTTTGAAAATGGCAATAAGGAAAGGTTTACGTTGAATTCAGTGGCCATTAATATCCCTAATAGATATAATTCCCCAAAGCCTTGCTTCTAAGGGGAGTAACTAGATTGATCTTCCACCTCGGATTCTTCTGTGTCAATCAGTGACAACTGATGCAGTTTATGCTTTTTGCCCCTAACTTTTGCCTAGATCGCCCTTTCGGGTTTTCAATCCACCGGGACGCTCCTTTTTTGCCTAAGTTGCCCCTTCAGGTTTTCAACTTAGCGAGCTATCATTTTTTTTATTCATCCCTAACTTCTGTCTGGATCACCCTTTCGGGTTTTTTGATCCACCGGGATACCCCTTTTTTGCCTAAATCGCCCTGTTAGGTTTTCGACTTAGCGGGTTTTTATCAGGCATAGTATTTTTTAACTGCATCAGAGTTCACGGGGTTTGAGAGTTCTTCATCATCCATAGTTGTGAGAATCAAGGCACCTCCGGAGAAGGCTTTCTTCACAACATACGGGCTTTCATAATTGGGAGCCCACTTCCCACGTGAGTCCTTGTGTATTGGCAAGATCTTCTTGAGCACGAGGTCTCCTTCTCTGAATTCCCGAACACGTACTTTCTTGTCAAAAGCCCTCTTGAGCCGTTTATGGTATAATTGTCCATGGCACAAAGAAGTCATTCGCTTCTCATCTATGAGGTTTAACTGATCAAATCTATTTTGAATCCATTCAGCCTCTTCTAGCTTGGTCTCCATCAAGATTCTCATTGAAGGTATCTCCACTTCAATTGGTAGAGCCGCTTCCATCCCATATACCAAAGAGAATGGGGTTGCCTCTGTTAAAGTGCGGACGAAGGTCCGATATCCATGCAGTGCAAAGGGTAGCATTTAGTGCCAATCCTTATAGGTTTTCACCATGTTTTGCAGGATCTTCTTGATGTTTTTATTAGCAGCTTCAACAGCACCATTCATCTTTGGACGATATGGTGAAGAGTTATGGTGCTCAATCTTGAAGCTTTCGCATAGTTCCTTCATGGTCTTATTGTTCAGATTCGTCCCATTATCTGTAATGATCCGACTTGGAACTCCATAATGGCAAATGATCTCTTTATTGAGGAACCGTCCAACCACTTGTTTTGTCACATTAGCGTAAGAGGCGGCTTCTACCCATTTGGTAAAGTAGTCAATAGCAACCAGGATGAAGCGGTGACCGTTGGAAGCTTTAGGCTCAATGGCGCCAATCATGTCAATGCCCCACATTGAGAACGACCAAGGTGATGTTAAAACGTTTAGTAGGGTTGGAGGCACGTGTACCTTAACTGCGTAGATTTGGCATTTATGACATTTTCTAGCATAATTGAAGCAATCGGATTCCATGGTCAACGAGTAATAACCTGCTCTCAAAATATTCTTGGTCATGGCATGCCCATTAGCATGAGTTCCAAAGGATCCTTCATGAATCTCCTTGATCAACAGGTCCGCTTCATGTCCATTCACGCACCTGAGCAGAACCATGTCGTGGTTTCTCTTGTATAACACATCATTGCTTAAGAAGAATTTGGATGCTAACTTCCTCAACGTCTTCTTGTCAAGGGTTGTTGCATCTGTTGGATATTCTTGATGTTGCAAAAAGCATTTGATGTCGTGAAACCAAGGTTTACCATCGGCTTCCTCTTTAACCGACTGGCAGTAGGCAGGCTCAACTTTCCGCTCGATCTGAATGAGAGGCGCTTCATTATGGAATCTAACTTGGTACATTGTATCGCACCCCAAAATTTGACTTTGGCTTTGTTGACCACATCTTGATTAATCTCGTTGTCTTGTATTCATCTCAATTTCTTAAACTTCGCGTGACAACTGGTTTGATTAGGTTTTGTGTGTTTTCGTTGCTTACCGTGTTGTATTTCGTTGTTTTAGCAAAACCTGGCCGATATCGTTGCCTCGTATTTATTTCGCTTATCTCTTTTGTGCGTGGCATCGCTTCGATTAGGTTTTGTGCGTTTTTATCTATTTAATTGTTTGTTTGTCGGTATTTTGACTGTATTTCGAATATATTAGAGTTTTCGTATTGTCCGATTATTTGTGATTGTGTTTGTCAGCGTTTTCGTGATGTCGTGTTGATTTTATTATTGCCTAGGGTTGTTTATTTAATTACGTGTTGTGCCATGTGATTTAATCGAGTCTGTTTGAGTCGTGTTGTTGATTTTACTGGTTTACCGGTTTACTGGTTTATTGGTTTTATCAATTTGTCTGTTTTGCTGTGCAAATTGTCATCGTTTTTATCGCGTTCGTGTCGCTCGATTTTATCGTATTTTAATCGTGTGCCGTTTAATATTATTTGTGCTTAATATTAATTGTGTTTAGTTGTTAATTAGTTTATTTAATTAGGATTAATATTATATTAGTTTATTATTATTATTATTATATAATATATAATATATATTATTAATTTATGTTAGATATTTTTTAGGTTTCTTATTGTTTAAGTAATCTAAATATATATTATTAATTTATGTTAGATATTTTTTAGGTTTCTTATTGTTTAAGTAATCTAAATATATATTATTAATTTATGTTAGATATTTTTTAGGTTTCTTATTGTTTAAGTAATCTAAATATATATTATTAATTTATGTTAGATATTTTTTAGGTTTCTTATTGTTTAAGTAATCTAAATATATATATATATATATATATATATATATATATATGTGGTTAGTAAAAAAAGAAGGAAAGAATGGATCAGTAAGGAAAAAACGTGTGGTGAGAGAAACAGAGAATTTAAAAGAAATATTTGTCCAAAAGGTTACCGTATTTCACTTGTTCTTCATTTTCGTTAACCCAAAATCGTCCCGATTATTCACCGAAACACAAAACCGATTTCATATCTTTGAAGTTCGTTGAGTCCAGGTCACAAATATCCAAGGTTCATTTCATTCCGGCGTCGTTTCACCGATCAAAAGCGACGTTGAAGTCAGGTACTCACGAAGGCAGCCAGCACTGCGTCGGTGACGGTTTCCAGCTTTCGGTCGATCATTTGGACGATCAGAAGTTCATCCTCTTCACACAAGGTAATATTCTTCACTTATCTCTGAAATCGGCAAAGTTCCGGCTTGCCGACATGTGTTTTAATATATTATTTATCTATATATATATATATATATATATATATATATATATATATATATATATATATATATATATATATATATATATATATATATATATATATATATATATATATATATATATATATATATATATATATATATATATATATATATATTATTTTGTCTATTATATATTATTTGTCTAAATGTACATATATATTATTTTTGTCTACTATATATTTATTGTCTAAAATATATATATATATATATATATATATATATATATATATATATATATATATATATATATATATATATATATATATATATATATATATATATATATATATATATATATATATATATATATATATATATTACTCTTGTTTACTAAATATTGTTTATCTTTTATTATTATTTTGCATATATGTTTTATTTAAATGTTAGTTAAATTAATTATTTGTTTAAATGTTTATTTTAATTAAATGTTTATTTTGTCTAAAGTAAATGTTTATATTGTTTTTTTATATTTGTTTATGTTGTTACTAACCGTTTCGTTTCAGTTTCAGCTCGATTAACTCCACTAACTATTCGTAATACTAACTATTCATAGCTAACTGTGTTGTAATAATTTACTTTCTCGCATTTTTTATGTTCTATATTGTGTGTTTAATCGTATTGTTCACGTTTTATGTTAAAAAATCGAAAAATCCAAAAAGAGAAACCCTATGCGATTCCAACGGTCGCCGTTTAAGAAACCTTTTTCATACACTCACAAGCTTACTCTTGGGCTTCCTTATAATGAGCCCATTTATGTATTGTTTCAGGGTTTAGGCTCATTCAAATCTTTTGCCAGCTTTGGCTTTTCAGTTTAAAAACATTTTCAAAAGGACGTGTCAGTCTCGAAGCCTCCCGCCTAGGTCGAGCAAGAGATGGCAAGACACGCCAATCTAAAATCAACAAAACAGACTTTCCCCTTTTCTTTTCGGAGAACTACGTGGATTCTGATTTCTCCATTGCGCCTTGGAGATACGTAGGCATGAAGTCTACGACTTTATCGAGTCCAAAAAGCAATAAAATCAAGTTCTTTTCTCATCTCCCCAATCAAACGATCAAAGCGAAAAAAGCAAAGCATTCACATAAACATAAGCAAAAAGGTTCCTGTGGAGTACCACAGATGTAGAGGGTGTTAATACCTTCCTTTTGCATAACCAACCCCCGAACCCGTAACTCTAAAGGGATTTATCGTTATTTTTCCCTTCCTCTTTTTGGATAATATAAAAGACGATGGCGAATCTTGCATTTAAAATATTTTTCAAACGGGTTAAGTTCAATCAATACTTAATCTCGTGAAAAATCCCGCCGCGACAGAATGGCGACTCTGCTGGGGACAACAAGATTAAACTTATTTGAGGGTTTAGCCTATCTTTGCTTGTTTATATGTTTGCTTTGTGAATATTTGCTAAATTGTATTGTTTGTAATGTTTGTTATTTTGGGTTTTGGGGGATACTTGTGATAAATCCTATACCCGGATTTGGGGCACATTTAAGATAGGATGGATGATAATTCAGGTTGACTTGATAGGAGACAATCCTTACCGAGTTGACTTGAGCCTTTGTCCGCTTGGTGGAGGCCTCTTTGAGGGTGATAGTGCTAAACAAGTCATTTGTGAGGCATTGTTGCTTTCGACGGGCCCGTGAAGCCAAGGACCTTAGTTTACCTTTACCCCATCTTGGCCTTACTTAGGATGTGATGCGGTGACCACTTCGGACCAAAAGTCTGGTTTGGTTGATACGGGATATCACACTCAAGCGAGATTCTTTTGAGAATAATATTGGAAAGCGAGCAGTTGCTTAACCCGGTATTATCCGAAGAAGGATCCATAACCTTGGGAACTTTTAGAACCCGTTTGGCAGGTGAACCTTAGAACTTATCTTGGGGCTTTGTCCTAAACTCCATGCTGGTGATGAACTTTGAGCCTTGTATTGTTTGACCATGTTTGTGTTTGTTGCATTCATGCATGACATGCATTCATTCCCATCATTTCAACCTTTTTTCCAAGGAACTTAAAGTGAGGATTGCAAATATTGCAGGAAACATGGATTTTGGACGGAGAAGTGTGAAAAAGTACAATCTCATCAATCCAAAGATAGATGAACTAAAGAAACTGGTTTCTTCGATCGCAGATCCTATTGGTTTCAGAGACAGATATGGGGCACTTATATCTTTATTAACACTTAGGATGGAAGAAGGGTTATTGCAGACATTAGTACAGTTCTATGATCCAGTCTATCACTGTTTCACATTCCCAGACTATCAACTCATGCCTACATTGGAAGAGTATGCCCAGTTGCTTCACATCTCAGTTGCTGATACAGTACCTTTCTCTGGTTCAGAAAATTTACCCGAGCACAGTTCTCTTGCAAAAGTGTTGTACATGAAGAAGTCAGAATTCAAGAATAACTTCACCACCAAAGGAGGACTTCTAGGTTTCACTGCCAAGTTCTTAATGGGGAAGGTTTCTTATTTTGCCAGTCAAGGTTGTGATATTATTGTGGAGCATCTGTTCGCCTTGTTGATCTACAGTTTGTTACTATTTCCTAATATTGAAGGTTTTGTGGATTCATATGCTATACGCATCTTCCTAAGTGGTAATCCTGTTCCAACTTTGCTCGGAGACACCTATCATTCCATCCATTACCGTACTTTGAAAGGAGGAGGAACCATAGTCTGCTGTATACCGTTACTCTACAAATGGTTTGTCTCTCATCTTCCTAAGTCAGCTACTTTTTGGGATCGCAAGTCAGGACTTCAGTGGTCACAAAGGATTATGTCTCTTACCCAGTCAGATATTGCATGGTATAGTAGAGTTTTAGACGATGTGAAGATCATTGATAGTTGCGGGGAGTTCCCCAATGTGCCCCTCATGGGCACAAAGGGAATCATTTCTTATAATCCAGTACTTGCTAGGAGACAACTCGGTTACCCTATGAAGGACAAGCCTCCTAACATTCTTTTAGAAGGTATTTTCTTGAGGGATAACGAGGAGGACCCTACCATGAAAGAGAGAGTAGTAAGAGCTTGGCATCGTGTTTGTCGCAAAGGGAGACTTGAATTGGGTAAGAAATATTGTACCTCCTATGAGTCGTACCTCCAGTGGATCAGAGCCCGAGCTATACAGTTGAAAATGCCATACCCACATCATGATCCTATCAAACCCGCTCCGTTGAAGACCCCCTACCTTCCGCTAGATGACAAAGAAGAACTCCAAGCCACCTTGGAGAGGGTCAAGAAAGAGAGAGACGCTTGGAAGGATAAGGCCCAGGTGCTCGAAATGGAAAATGAAGAACTTCAGAGACAATTAAAGGAGCAGAGTGGAGAAGATCGTGCAGGTAAACGTCCAAGGGTGTAAGAGGATTTATTTTCCTCAGGCACAACAGATTACTCCCAGATTCCATAGTCCTCAGGTGCATGGAAAGGTCTTGTAGACAGTTTGGTGAAGGAGAAAGCTTTTATGCAGAAGGCCTATGAAGAAAGAATTGAGAGACTTGAAGGACAACTCCTACTTGTTTATGCTCGTCCTGATGACACATGTCCTTAAATGGTTTTCTTGGTTGTATTTTGGGTTGATAACTTTGTTTTGTTATCAAAAATGTTTGCAGTTATATCTTTTCCTTCACTTAGAGTTCCTTGGAAAATCATTCATTTTGCATATCCATGCATCACGTGCATACGGGTTGTCTGTCTTGGTCCAGTCTTCTAACAGTTGCTTCCCGCCGCCAAGATCCATTTCAAGCTGACGCATAATTACAACACAAGAGACAACTACAAAAGAATAATGGAGATAACAGATAACGAGAACCGAGAATTGAAAGCTCAGGTTGACCGCCTTTCTGCTATGGTCGAGACATTGATAGCAAACCAAGCAGCCCAAGCTGCTCAACTTCGAACAGCACAAGCTCAGGTTGCCGAAGCACAAGATGCACAGATCCAGGCGCAAGCACAGGCAGCAGAGATGCGCAACCAAATGTTAACCGCCTGTCTACAAGCAGAGGAAGCCCAGGCTAGGGCTCAAGTTCATAATTCAGGACAGACTTCGGCACAGAATCAACCTCAAATTCAGAATCAGACAACAGCAGCACCCGTCACTACAGTCATCGCTTCAGAAATCAACGCTGTCCCAGTCACTTCTGTTACCATCACAGCATCCCGTCCTTGGGAAATACCCAGGGATCTTAATCAAGATAGATATCAACAAGAGTTCGTTCCACCAAATGCTCCTGTCTTCACTAATGTGCCTCCCGTTGTTCACTATACTCCTCACCTAGGAGAACTTGTCTATCACGGCCCTACCCCAAGTGAGGATCCTGGTCTCAATGATAGAATGGATGAATTCCAGGATCAGTTTGCGGAATTACAAAAAGAGATAAAAGCTCTTCGAGGGAAAGACAGAATGGCAACTGGAGTAGTTATGAAGAACTGGACCGCAGTTGACATCCAACATTGTCTCCACATATCAAAGTAATTAAGCTTTTCAGTTTTCAAAAATCTTCTGCTTTAGCCCAAAGCGCGAAGCATTAATTTTGTAAAATGGGCACTTTTGTCAAAAACGTACTATCCATGAAAAAGATCTTTTGTGTTCCTATACACTTGTGTCCTTTTATCTTTTCAGCTTTTTCGGAAAATGGTAACACAAAAAAAACCTTAAAAAGAACACATTTTTGCATGTCATGGTCAGTCCTCTAAAAACAATTGTTTGTACAGGTTACTTAAACCCGTTGAACACAATGACATCATGCCCTCTCCCAACTTTGAACATTCTGTATTCGAAGCTGAAGAGGAAGAGTGGGATGAGATTCCAGAAGAGGTCGCCCACCAGCTTGAAAATGAAGAAGACACTATTCAGTCATACAAGGAGCCTTTGGAAACAGTCAACTTGGGTTCGGAAGAAAATGTGAAAGAAGTCAAAAATTGGAGCATTGTTATCCCCACAGGTCAAGGAGCAATTGATCAGCCTGTTGAAAGAGTATGTAGATATGTTTGCTTGGTCTTATCAAGATATGCCTGGTCTCGACACTGACATCGTAGAGCACAAGCTACCTTTGAAGCCAGAATGTCCACCGGTCAAACAGAAATTAAGAAGAACACATCCAGATATGGCCGTCAAAATTAAAGAAGAAGTTCTGAAGCAAATAGATGCTGGTTTTCTTGCCACTTCAGTGTATCCAGAGTGGATAGCAAATATTGTGCCAGTTCCTAAGAAGGACGGGAAGGTACGAATGTGTGTCGACTATCGTGACTTAAATAGAGCAAGCCCAAAGGATGATTTCCCCCTGCCTCACATTGACATGTTGGTAGACAATACAGCAAAGTTTGACATATTCTCCTTCATGGACGGATTCTCCGGGTATAACCAGATCAAAATGGCTCCCGAAGACATGGAAAAAACTACATTCATAACACCATGGGGAACATTCTGTTATCAAGTGATGCCGTTTGGGTTGAAGAACGCAGGTGCTACTTACCAGCGAGCCATGACAACGCTCTTTCACGACATGATGCACAAAGAGATTGAGGTTTATGTGGATGACATGATCGCGAAGTCTCGTTCAGAAGAAGGTCACTTAGTAGATCTATTGAAGCTGTTTCAACGATTGAGGAAGTTCCGTCTTCGCCTCAATCCGAACAAATGCACATTTGGCGTCAGGTCAGGTAAACTCTTGGGCTTCATTGTCAGCCAAAAAGGCATTGAAGTTGATCCAGATAAAGTAAAATCTATCCAAGAGATGCCCGCACCAAAAACAGAAAGGCAAGTGAGAGGTTTTCTAGGACGATTGAATTACATATCCCGGTTTATTTCTCACATGACTGCCACTTGTGAACCTATCTTCAAATTGCTGAGAATGAGTCAGAATTGTGTTTGGACAGAGGATTGTCAGAAAGCATTTGACAGTATCAAAGAGTACCTCATGGAGCCTCCTATCTTGTTACCACCTGTTGCTGGAAGACCGTTGGTTATGTATTTGACAGTGCTTGAGAATTCTATGGGCTGTATTCTGGGTCAACAAGACGAAACTGGAAAGAAAGAGCATGCCATTTACTACTTAAGCAAGAAATTTACTGACTGTGAATCACGATACTCCTTACTCGAGAAGACATGTTGTGCATTGGCTTGGGCTGCTAAGAGATTGAGGCAGTATATGTTAAGTCACACCACTTGGTTGATATCCAAAATGGATCCAATCAAGTACATTTTTGAGAAGCCTGCACTCACTGGTAAGATTGCAAGATGGCAGATGCTGTTATCAGAATACGACATTGAGTATCATACCCAGAAAGCTATCAAGAGCAGTGTGTTGGCTGAGTACCTTGCTCACCAACCCGTTGAAGATCACGATGATAATGAGGATGAGTTTCCTGATGAAGATGTCATGTTCCTAAAATCCAGAGATTGTAAAGAGCCATTTCCTGAAGAAGGACCTGAACCAGATTCTCAATGGGGTTTAGTATTTGATGGAGCTTCCAACGTTTATGGACATGGAGTAGGTGCAGTCATTATCACTCTAGAAGGTTCACATATTCCTTTCACGGCAAGAATTTGCTTTGAATGTACAAACAACATTGCTGAATATGAAGCCTGTATCATGGGTCTTGAAGAAGCCATTGACCTCCGCATCAAAAATCTTACTGTTTATGGTGACTCAGCATTAGTTATCAATCAGATCAAAGGAGAATGGGAAACACGCCACCCTGGCTTGATCCCATACAAAGACTATGCAAGAAGATTGTTGACTTTCTTCACCAAGGTTGAATTGCATCACATTCCTCGGGATGAGAATCATATGGCGGATGCTCTAGCTACGTTGTCTTCAATGTATCAAGTGGGTTTTCCAAACGAAGTACCCAGAATTGTGATCAAGCGACTTGATAGACCAGCACATGTGTTTACAGCTGAGGCCAGTTTTGATGATAAACCATGGTACCACGATATCAAGCATTTGCTTCAGACTCAGGAGTATCCTCTTGGAGCAACAGAAAAAGATAAAAAGACTTTGAGAAGATTGTCAGGCAGTTTCTTCCTTAATCAGAATGTGCTCTATAAGAGGAATTATGACATGGTCTTACTCAGATGTGTTGACAAAAAGGAAGCAGAAATGTTGATGAAAGAAGTTCACGAAGGGTCCTTTGGTACTCATGCAAACGGCCACTCTATGTCAAGAAAAATGTTGAGAGCTGGTTACTACTGGTTGACCATGGAATCAGATTGCTGCAAATTTGTAAAGAAGTGTCACAAATGTCAGATCTACGCTGATAAGGTTCATGTACCACCAACCTTTTTGAATGTGATTTCTGCTCCTTGGCCATTCTCAATGTGGGGCATTGACATGATCGGTATGATTGAACCCAAAGCTTCCAACGGACACCGTTTCATTCTCGTGGCAATTGATTACTTCACCAAATGGGTGGAAGCAGCTTCGTATGCAAAGGTGACAAAGCAAGTGGTGGTCAGATTCATCAAAAATAATCTCATTTGCCGATATGGCATTCCAAACAAGATCATCACTGACAATGGCTCCAATCTGAACAACAAAATGATGGATGAATTATGTGAAAGTTTCAGGATCGAGCATCACAACTCTTCTCCTTACCGTCCCAAGATGAATGAGGCAGTTGAAGCTGCAAATAAGAATATCAAGAAGATCATTCAAAAGATGGTTGTTACCTACAAAGATTGGCATGAAATGCTGCCTTTTGCACTACACGGATATAGAACATCAGTTCGTACTTCAACTGGGGCAACCCCATTTTCACTTGTATACGGTATGGAAGTTGTGTTACCGATAGAGGTTGAAATTCCATCAATGAGGATACTAATGGAAACTCAGTTGTCAGAGGCTGAATGGTGTCAAAGCAGATACGATCAGTTGAATTTGATTGAAGAAAAAAGAATGACTGCCTTGTGCCATGGACAGTTATATCAAAAGAGAATGAAGCAGGCATTTGATAGGAAGGTTAAGCCGAGAGAATTCAAAGAGGGTGACCTTGTGCTCAAGAAGATGATACTATTTCACAATGATTCTAGGGGCAAGTGGACTCCTAACTATGAAGGACCCTATGTTGTCAAGAAAGCCTTCTCAGGCGGTGCTTTAATTCTTACAAACATGGATGGTGAAGAGCTTCCACGTCCCGTGAATACAGATGCAATCAAGAAATACTTCGCCTAAAAAATGAAAAGAACAGCTCGCTAAGTTGAAAACCCGAAAGGGCGGCTTAGGCAAAAATGAGCGTCTCGGTGGACTGAAAACCTGAAAGGGCGGTCCAAGCAGAAATTAGAGACATAAAAAAACAAAGAGAATATTATCCCGGTAGATTGAAAACCCGAAAGGGCAATCTAGGCAAAAGTTAGGGATTTCAGGCAAGTATCAGAATATTTTCAACAGTTCTCCAACTTTCTCAAGGCTGCAATACAGGTCAAAAGTTCTCCAACTTTCTCAACAGTTCTCCAACTTTCTCAAGGCTGCAATACAGGTCAAAAGTGGAAGAGAGAATGATGTCATTGTAGTTCAACGTACCCTTTTTCCACGAAATTACCATTTTCCAATTTGTAAAGATCTATGGAATCACGCTGTTGGCTGATTACCATCCTATCAAATCAATTTGAGCCTTTCTATATTTCTTGGCACTCTTAATTTTCATTTCAATTTACGAAAGTTCTTTTACTTTGACAGATATGTTTTGAAACAAAAGTTTTGAATTAAAAACAGTTTTTGAAAAATATTATTTATTTTGATTTGTGGACATCAATAAAAGGATTGAGACATGTGGTCCCAGTAATTCTGAAATCATGTGATTCCAACTAGACATGTTCATATTACTATCCTTATATGTATATGATGAAAAAATCTCCACAGGTGTCTTGGCAGTAATATTTCTCCAGCAGAGGTTGTGATTCTGGATATCCCCAGCTATGCTTCCTAGTTTTCCTCAAGAGATCATGCAAGAAATATTTCAAGAAGTTTATTCCCTTCACTTGGGGCATGAAGACTCCCCAGTTAATTGATCATGAAGACTCCCCAGTTTAATTGATCATGAAGACTCCCCGTTTAATTGATCATGAAGACTTTGATCCAGGTTTTAAGTTACAGATTTGGCCTATGGGATTACTACAGGTATTTCCCCAGTAATTTATTAAAGCGGGATCAGCAATGTCCCCAGCAGAGGATGAGAAGGAAGATTTGATTTCCCTGAGCAGGAGTAATACAGAGGTCTCCATCCCTCAGCGAGTGAAGAAAGTTGATATTCAGAAACTACAGGGAATCTCCTGTTGTTCTCTGTCCATTCAATAGAAGGATATGTCTCCTCCTCAGTAATGTTTTGTAGTAAAAGAAGAGTGTGTTATGCATTTTAAGCAAATTCAAGAATTGTAGGATTTCTCCTAAATTCTCATTTATATTCAAAGGTCAGACATCACTGTTCCCCGGCAGAGTCTCCTAGAGGAAAGATCTCGTAACCAGATATCAGACACCATAATCCCCTGCAGAGTCTTCAGATACAGAAAGTCTCCATGATAATTAAAGCAAAAAAATCAAGGATAGATTTCCCCTATATTCTTATTCCCTGGAAAGATACCACATATCCCCAGCGGACTTTATCCCCAGCAGAGTCTTCCAGAAGAATAATCCCTTCTGCATTATCAGCAAATTCAAGAATTGCAGGACTTCTCTTACAATATCATCTTATTTCCAGAGGATAACACCTTGTATCCCCAGCGGAGTCCTCAGAAAGGTCCAATCCTCATATACCTCACAAATTCAAGAACCACAGGGAATCTCCTGCATTTTTGAAGTAGAAGGCGTCTCCATTCTTCTACGGAATCCTCAGCAGAGACAGACTTTTAAAGAAACCTGGATATGGTGCTCTTGTACCAATTCCCCAGCAAGTCTTTGTACTACTCCCTAGCGAGTCTCAGTGCAAATCTCCAGCAAGTCCTTATGCAGCTGTTAACATTTTTAGTTATTCCTAGTTTTGTCTGTCCATCATGCATTCATTACTAAATGTTCATGCATATCTATGACATATCATGCTTGCATTCATATGCACCTTGTTTCCTTGTTTATATTGTGGGTTGAGTCAATCTCTCCATATAGAGTATCCTCATAAGCAGCAAAATACCTTTTATTGGTCATGTTCCCCACAGAGATCTATGCCTCGTGGAAGATGGTTGTTTCAGTTGTAAATCCTGATGAGTTCATTCCTCTTCAGTTGAAGTCTTGTTTGACCGTTTCATTCTAGTTCTATCCTAGTTTGAACCTCGTGTCTCCAGATAAAGCTCAGAAATTTCCAGTAAAAGAAGGCAACAATATAGTCTTTGTGACTCTCATTCAGTAAAACAGACATGACATATATTGTGTCCAAGTCCTTTATACCTTCATCTTTGAGTTGGTACCCGTTACAAACTTGAGTTACCTACATCCATGAGTGGTAACCTTTGTTATCCCTCGGATAAATTAATTACTATCTCCATCTATGAGTTGATAACATCCTCACAGAAAGTTCCATGGTTCTACCTGCAACTTTGAGCTGGTAGCGTGCTTTCGTCTTTGAGTTTAGCACAGATTCCTTTTGATTCCACCTTCGTCTTTGAGTTGGTGAAGTACCTGCAACTTTGAGCTGGTAAATATGCATTCATCTTTGAGTTCGCACATTTTCCTGTGATTCCATCTTCGTCTTTGAGTTGATGGAGTACCTTCATCTATGAGTAGGGTATGTTTGATCCTTGTTGAACTGATAGTGTGCTTTCATCTTTGAGTCTGCACAGATAACTTCTGATTCCATCTTCGTCTTTGAGTGGATGGAGTACCTTCATCTATGAGTTAGGTACATTTTGTCCTTCCACCGTCATCTTTGAGTCGGTAATGATAAACATCTCCAGGAGAATATGTTCTAAATTCTTTTAAACACCTTTGTCAATGAATCGGTGGTTGCCTTCAACTTTGAGTCGGCATTTCTCTGTCTACCTCATCAATGAGTTGGTAGTGCGCATTCAACTGTAAGTCTGCACAATGATCCTTAGATCTGATTCTTCATCTACACCATCATCAATGAGTTGGAATTTGATTTCCCTAGTAGTGTTATTATCAATCTTTTGAAGCTTGCCTTCAACTTTGAGTTGGCATGTCCTGTTTACCTCATCAATGAGTGGGTAGTGAGCTGTCAACCATGAGTTAACGCAGTTCGATTCTTATTATGCCCTTGTTATACCTTCATCCTTGAGTTGGTATTCATCTTTTCTGTTACCTCCATCTTTGAGTTGGTAATGTACTGTCACATCAGTACTCTTGTTAAATTGATCTTTTCCCACTTTCATCTATGAGATAGTGATGTATCGTCAACATTGAGTCGATATCTCTTTTCTGTTAGACGGTGTGGCTAGTGATCGAGAGGGGGGGTGAATGGATCACCTCTTTGAAATTTAACGGATTTGAAATTTTATCAGAGTTTTCAAAGTTGGCGGAAAAATCAGTCCCGAATCGACTTCCGTCTATTCTGAACCGCTACTAGAAAGCCGGACACACAAGTTTAATTGCTGGATTTTAATGAGAATGACAGAAACAATTCACACCAGAATTTTAACTAATTGAATGCACTTATCATTAAAGTCTATTTCCAATGAATAAAATCTAGCTAACCGTTTTGTCAAACAGTTGGTGTGTATGTGATCGATGATAAACAGCAATGGAGTTTGATTAAAAGTTTTCTTGCCACTGCTGTCTTGCAACAGGAAAAATCACCACACACTAACTGAAATTGCGAAAACAGTTTTAAAACGTAAAGAGGAGTAAGGTAAGAATACGATACGCAGAGATTTGGTAAGGAAGTTCCCCACGTCTTCCTCGCGTGTGGGTACGTCTCCCTCTCAATTTCAAATGAAATTGAGAACTTTGATTATCAATATTTGCCGAATCCGTTGATACAAGGTTATGATACAAAGACAGAATTCTAAACTCTAAGAACCTCTTCTTGTATGAACCTTCACTTGATCTGAGCACGATCAAGATTTTCCTGCATGAAATTGCAAACAATTCACCGGTTCCACGACCTGCTTGCGAAATCCCTCGATCTGCAAACGCAACGCTGCGACTGAATATGTTCAGCAAACGTGACTCCCAAACCCTCAAGAACACTCCAGTTCTTGAAGGACAAACCAGTAGGTTTTTCCTAGAAACCCCCTTCAATCTTCAACTCAGCTAGATCCTCGATCGTTCCACTGCAAACCACAGCTAGATCCTTGATCGTACCACTGAACGTTATCTCGATGCTTCTTTAATCCAAAGAACAAGAATGGTTATGTGTAAATGTTCTTGAAGAAAAGTGATTGAGAAGATGAAGAAGATGAAGTCTCTTTCAGGTTTCTAATTGCTCTCAAACAATTGCTCCAACACTGCTTTTGATCTTGTGTTCAATTGTTTTCCCTCAATGAATTCGTGTTTTGCACTGCTGTCATAACCTGTCTTTTATATGCTGCAAAACAGTTACTGTTATAACATAAAACAGCTTTATGTATTGATGCATAAGAGTGTGTATCGATGCATACTGTAAGATATGTGAATTTTTGGTGAAATTTATTAATCATGTATCGATGCATAATTCGTATGTATCGATGCATGTGATTATTTCACTAGTATGTATCGATGCCTAATGCGCATGTATTGATACACAGGCTGTTTCAATTGGTCATGTATCGATGCAGGGATCGTGTGGATCGATGCATAGAGTCTTTAGCCTTCCATGTATTGATGCATGACTCGTATGCATCGATGCATACTGAACAGAAAGGTTTTGTGATTTATCACATGCTGTATGTATCGATGCAGAGGCTTATGTATTGATGCATACTGACATAAAATGCATTTTAATTGTTATTTTAAGGGAAGTATCAATGTAGGTTTATATGTACAGTTATGCAACAATAGAGTGGGATGGAAAACATAATAAAAACACAAATGTATCATGTAATGCAATGCACAACCAACATTTGGATGATGATCACACAATTTGCTATCATTAAAAATTAATTCAAGGTAAAGAATTCTCTCACAAACTCCCCCTTTTTGATGATGGCAAATTCTTGGCAAGATGTGTGATACTCCCCCTGAGTTTGTGCATATCTGCATTTTCTCCCCCTTTGTCAACATCAAAAAGAGGAAGAAACAGATTTATCAAGGTAGCATAGTGTAGCAGGACATGGCAAAAAATGGATAACAGGCTATCAATCACAAAGAATGAAGCTTCAAAGTAAAGAATCATTCACAAAGAATGACGAATAAGGGCAATAACAATAGAGAGAAACAGAAATAGAAAAGCATTTTAAAGATACGAACGAGTTTAAGAGTTACATAAGCTAAACCATATATTGTGCAACAAAATAAAACTTGAGCAATATGAGATGAAATGCAGTGAGATGAAAAGATGGTTGGTTAATTTGGATTGTGGCCACCACAGGACTCCTCATCATGTCTGTCAGGATCTCTGTAGCTTGGCGGAGGCGGAGGAGGAGGCATTGTGTCTGGATTTTGGCCCATGAAGGAGTATTGCCTAAATCGGTTCTGAACTTCAATGCTTCTAAAGCTGTCCATAATACCAGGATTTTCACGGCAGTCGTCCATAAAGCCGGACATTTCGTTGTAGAAAACCTGATGCCATTTAACCAAGTCTTGGTGCCAAGCGTGTTGATTCTGATACATCCGTGTATGCTCATCATGCCAGTCTCGATGCTCGTTGTGCCATTCAGATTGTTGAACATGCCAGTACCGTGCTTCTTCATGGCGTTCTTTGTTGACAATTTCCATCTGTTGAAGCATATGAGTGATGTCCGCATTTGGTGTTGAGGCTGAAGTACCACCGGAGAATGGAGGGGCTGTAGGTTCAGGTACGTAGTTGGTGGGAGACCACCTTCGTGGCACCCAATCTCCCCAACCAGCATTGGCCTCACCTTGAGGCACATCTGTTTCAGGCGCATCCTGCATTTCTTCATCAGGCTGTTCTTCAGCAACATGGATTCGTTCCGAAGGCACGTCAAAGTTGTAGATTCTGGTTTTGGATTTTCTTTCAAAAAAGTAGAAGCATTTGCGGTCTTTGTCCCACCGATATCCCATATGCGATAGAGTGGAAGAGTCGAACTCTTGAGCAGCAGATGGAGATAGGAGAGGAACAATAGGAATTGCAACTTTCCAAAACTTAAGAATTTTCATAATTTGAGAAGCATACCCTAGAGCCACATTTTTGGAGCTGTCTCGCACAAAAAATAGACGTTTTACAAAGTAGTTCGCCCAATTTAAGAGAACCTTATTTTGCAGAATGTAGAGAAGATGTATGCTAGGCCTATCCAACCGAGAATGTCCACTGTTTGTTGGACGCAGAATATGTGTGATAATCCAGTGAAGAATACGCGGAGTTTGCTTGATCATACCTGACGTGACGTGTTCATCCTCACTCAACGGTCTATCTATCTTTAGGATAGATGGAGTAAAGTCCTTCATGTCAAATTCAGGATCAAAGTGCAGGTCATGCCAGGATTTGAAATTCATCGACGGAGGCGGAATTTGAAATACCGATTCCCAATCAGAGGCTTCAAAGGTATATGTTCTGATACCGATAGAACACCGGAACATATAGCCTCTACTAGTTTGTAAACCAGCATAAAAGGCCCGGATGAAATCCTCATGATACTCATCTTTTGTAGATAGAAAGGACCCAAGTCTTTGTGCATGCAGTAGTTCAATCACTTCACTTAGATGCAGATGAATAGCATCTGTTTTATCAAAGATATGGGGTTTCATTACCATCCTTGCCTTGAAGGATTCCTCAAATTCAGCAGCAATGGCAGGATGAAGTATGTCTAAGGCATTTGAAGGGACATCTGGTGGTTGCTGAGAGGTACCGGCTGCTTCCTTTCCCTTTCCTTTTCCTTTTGCTCTGGCTGGAATAGTGCGTGGAGGCATGGTGATGTGAGATTTAGGGTTTTAGAGAGAGAGTGAAGATGAGGAAGATTAGGGTTAGCCACTGGTTTTGGGGTTTTTGAGGACAGATGATATGAAGTCTTGAGATAGGATGTGATGGGATTGGCTGATGTGTCGATGCATGAGAGAGAAAGAAATGCATTTAATTCAGATAGCATCAGTATGTATCGATGCAGATGGTCATGCGTCGATGCCAAATATTCACAATGGGCATGTGTATCGATACATGCGATGGATGCATCGATGCATCCTGAAGCAGTTTTTAAAAAATTTGAATTTCAGAATGTATGGATCGATGCTTGCTTCGTTTGTGTCGATGCATACTGATGCTGAACTAGTTTTTAATGAATTTTAATGCAGTATGAATATGCATTTTGCACTATGTCATGATGATTATGCTCAAGAGAGATTCAGAAGTCAGATTGTTAATGTGCACACAATATGGACAAGGAGTATATGCAATCAAATTTTATATCAACTAGAGTAAGAGCATTTGTTCTAACATACACAATCACTTAGTAATAAGAAAATTGTAGAAAGGATTGATATTACCTCTGTTGGAGAACTCTTGTGATGGATAATTGACATCTAAAACAGCTCTTATCAACCATGGTGAGGCATAATATAATTAAGAGGTAACATGCTTATGACATCAATTGAGAAAGATCTAAGATTCCCAATTCGCGACGAATGTTGAAGAAAGGTTCTGTTGCCAACGGTTTAGTGAAAATATCAGCAAGCTGATTTTTGGAATCAACGTGCTCAAAGACAACTTCTTCTTTTTCAACATGATCACGAAGGAAATGATGTCTAATCTCTATGTGTTTAGTGCGTGAGTGTAAAACAGGGTTTTTAGTAAGGTTTATGGCACTAGTGTTGTCACATTTGATAGGAATACGTTTGAGTTGAATGTTGAAGTCTTGTAGTTGCTGTTTCAGCCATAAAATCTGAGCGCAACAACTACCGGCTGCAACGTATTCTGCCTCTGCAGTTGACAAAGCCACAGAAACTTGCTTTTTGCTATGCCAACTGACCAAGGAGTTTGAAAACAGGTGACATGTACCACTTGTGCTTTTCCTATCTGATTTGCAGCCAGCAAAATCAGAATCGGAGTACCCTACTAAGCTACAATCACTTCCTTTGGAATACCAAAGCCCATATTTAGGTGTTCCGTGAAGATATCTAAATATGCGCTTCACCGCTTTTAGGTGCGATTCCTTAGGATTTGATTGATAGCGTGCACACATACAAACACTAAACATGATGTCAGGTCTTGAAGCAGAAAGATACAAGAGAGATCCAATCATACCTCTGAACCTTTTGACATCTACACACTTACCGTGCTCATCCTTATCTAGATTTTCGTTGGTAGGCATTGGGGTGTCGATTGATTTTGAGTCATTCATTCCAAAGTGCTTGAGTAGTTCTCTGCAGTATTTTGTTTGACATACTGATGTACCCTCATCAAGTTGCTTTATTTGCAGTCCTAAGAAGTAGTTCAGCTCCCCCATTAGACTCATCTCAAATTCACCCTGCATAACCTTAGAAAATTCTTCGACCAAGTGTATGTTAGTTGAACCAAATATGATATCGTCGACATAAACTTGAACTAAAAGAATGTGCTTCCCTTTGTGTTTAATAAAGAGAGTATTGTCCACTTTACCTCTTGAATATCCATGATCAATTAGGAATTTGCTAAGCCTTTCATACCAAACCCGAGGGGCTTGTTTAAGACCATACAAAGCTCGTTTTAATTTGTAAACATGATCTGGATTTTCAGCATTTTCAAAACCAGGAGGTTGTGAAACATATACTTCTTCATTTATGACACCATTGAGAAAGGCACTCTTTACGTCCATTTGGTAAAGCTTAAAATCCTTAGAACACGCATAGGCAAGCAAAAGACGTATAGCTTCAAGGCGAGCAACTGGAGCATAAGTTTCCTCATAGTCTATGCCCTCCTCTTGGTTATACCCTTTTGCTACTAAATGTGCATTGTTCCTAGTAATCACTCCGTTTTCATCAACCTTGTTCCTAAAAACCCACTTAGTGCCTATGATATGATGATCTCGCGGACGAGGGACAAGTTCCCAAACGTCATTTCTTTTAAATTGATTAAGCTCTTCTTGCATGGCCATTAGCCAAAATTCATCAATCAAGGCCTCTTTGGCATTCTTAGGTTCTACTTGTGAAACAAACGCGAAGTGAGAACAAAAATTACTTATCTTAGAACGAGTCATTACTCCCTTTGAAATGTCTCCCAAGATGTTGTCAATGGGATGGTCTTTTGAGGATCTCCAAGCTGTTGGAAGATCATTCACTTCAGCTGTCTTTTCTTCCTCAATTTCTTCATGACTAGTATCTTCCTCCTTCTCATGGGCAGCTGTTTTGGACTGATCAGTTTCCTCAACAGCTTCCTTGAGTATGTCTTCTGTAGATACACCTGCGTCATCAAAAGAAATACCTTTTCCGACATTTTTCGGATAAGACTCATCAAAAGAAACATGAACAGATTCTTCAACAGTAAGTAAACGCTTATTATACACTCTATATGCTTTACTTGACAGTGAGTAACCAAGAAAGATACCTTCATCTGCTTTTGCATCAAACTTCCCAATGTTTTCCTTACCGTTATTCAAAACAAAACATTTACAACCGAATACGTGAAGATGTGACAAGTTTGATTTTCTTCCTTTCAAAAGTTCATAAGGAGTTTTGTTTAAAATAGGGCGAATTGAGATTCTGTTTAGAACATAACAGGCTGTGCTGACAGCATCAGCCCAAAAGTATTTTGGTAATCCACCCTCATTAAGCATTATTCTTGCCAACTCCTCTAAAACACGATTTTTACGCTCCACAACGCCATTTTGTTGTGGAGTGCGAGGGGCTGAAAAGTTATGCTCAATACCATACTTGTCACAAAACTTCTCAAAGTGATAATTTTGAAACTCACCACCATGATCGCTACGAATTGTAACTATTTTGGAATTCATTTTGTTTTGGGACAGATTTGCAAAATTTTAAAAGCAGAAAAAGTTTCATCTTTGCTATGAAGGAATATAGTCCAAATGAATCTAGAGTAGTCATCAACTATTACAAAGCCATAGTAATTTCCACCTAGGCTCTTTGTCCTAGAAGGTCCAAAGAGGTCCATATGGAGAAGCTCAAGGGGTCGTGAAGTTGAAATTACATTTTTAGATTTAAAAGACACCCTTGTTTGCTTTCCCATTTGGCACGCGTCACATAGGTGGTCTTTTGAAAATTTTATTTTTGGTAGACCGACTACTAGATCCTTAGATACAACCTTATTTAGAAAATCGAAGTTAACATGCGCTAAACGTCTATGCCAAAGCCAAGAATCATCATTCAAGGTGACTAGACATTTAGTATTTGTTAAAGGTACATCAAACAAGTCAAGCATATAGATATTGTTTACTCTTACACCCTTAAACACAATGTTTTGTTCAACATGTTCAATTATGCAGCAAGTTTTTGTAAACGACACTTTATAGCCCATGTCGCATAGTTGACTTATGCTTAACAAATTGTGTTTAAGTCCCTCAACTAAATGGACATTTGAAATAGTAGTGGTGGAGGGATTACCTACACTACCTTTGCCGAGTATAGCTCCTTTGTTGTTGTCTCCATAAGTGACATATCCCTTCTTCTTTGCCTTGAAGTCTATAAAGAGCGATATGTCACCGGTCATGTGCCTCGAGCAGCCGCTGTCAAGAAACCACCTTCTATCTGCGGAGGCAAGGCACTCATCCTACAACATCAAAAGAGAGAAGTTGGTACCCAATTTTCATTGGGTCCAAGTGGGTAAGTGCTAACATGGTTGCCTTTTGGCTTCCATTGATAAATGCCTTTAGGGACAAGAAATCTCCTAAATTTGCATTTCTCAATGGTATGGCCAGCATGGCAACAATAATGACATAAACCATGATGATGTGTTTGTTGTTTCTTGTTCATTGAATCCTTTAGAATAAAAGAGTATTTTGCATATGGAGGATTCAATGACTTCTTAAACAACTTGGGGTCAACGGCATAAGTAACTTTAGGTTGTAGCGCTTTCTCTAATTTGACCTTAAGAGTGTTTACCTCTTTTTGCCAAATATAACAAGCGTCACAATACCTAACTCTACTACATCCGTCAATGTCAATAATTTTTGAATTTTCTGCAATACTAGCTTTCAACGCTTCTAACTCAATTTCAGCTTTGTTTACTTTACCTTCCAAAAATGAAAAATATATGTTTGTCGGAAGATAGTCTTTTAAAAGCATCTACAGCTTCGTTATGCAGTTTTTCAAAAGCTATTTTTAGTTCCAAAAAAGACATAGAAGAGATATTATTGTAGTAGGCTTGTTTTACCTTTTTGTCATTGTTTTTCTTCTTGTGGTAGGACAGATTTTTTGTGTGAGCCATAAGGCACAGATTTGCTGCTTCATCATCATCACTTGAGCTTTGTGTGCTTGATGAATCGCTGTCACTTTCCCATGCAATGTACGCTCTTCTTTGTTTGCTGTACCCTTTTGGTGAATCCTTTCTTTGATCCTTATACTTTATAGGGCAATCCGTTTTATAATGTCCAGATTTACCACAATTAAAACAGGATCCTCTTCCTCCACTCTTCTTGTTCTCTTCTTGTTTCGAATTTGTAGATTATTTTCGAAACTTCATGAGATTTTTGTCGGAATGCTTGACTCCATTCTTTCGAATGAATCTATTGTATCTCCTTACAAACAGTCCCATTTCCTCATCATCCGAGTCTTTGTCACTACTTGAATCATTGTCGCTTTGCTCTTTTCGTGAGGACTTAGAGCTAGAGGCCACAAGAGCTATTGGCTTCTTCTCTCCCTCTTTGTCTCTTTTCTTCTCCTTTTCCTTCTTACTTTTGTTCTCATATTTTTCAAGACTTTCCAATGCTTGCTGATGTTCTTCCAGCTTTCCAAACAAAGTTGTAATCGTAAGTCTTGTTAGATCATTGGCTTCCTTGATTGCTGTTACTTTAGGTTGCCACTCCATGCTAAGACACCTGAGAATTTTATTAGTAGCAATTTCATTGGAAATAGGTTTTCCAAGAGCATTCAATCGGTTAGTTAGATGAGTGAATCTCTTTTGCATGTCGGAGATGGATTCTCCTTGTTTCATGCGAAAGAGCTCAAACTCTTGATTGAGTGTGTTAATGCGGGACTGTTTTACTTCAGTAGTACCCTCATGGGCAACTTCTAAAGCGTCCCACATTTCTTTAGCTGTCGTGCAATGGGATACTCGATAATACTCATCAACACCAAGTGCTGAAATTAACATGTTTCGAGCTCTCCAATCACACGACCACTTTTTTTCATCTTTCTCATTCCAATCATCTTCTGGTTTAGGTACTATGGCGCCAGCTGCATTAGTCATAGTAATTTGAAACGGACCGTTTTCAATGGCAGCCCATACTAGCCTATCCACAGAATTTATATGAACTCGCATGCAGTCTTTCCAGTAGCCGTAATTTTCACCGTTGAAAATAGGCGCTCTATTATACGCCCCCTTTGGTTCAGAATCCATACTGTTACAGGCAGCCACAGAGCACCAGCGAACCGGCGCTCTGATACCACTTGTTAGACGGTGTGGCTAGTGATCGAGAGGGGGGGTGAATGGATCACCTCTTTGAAATTTAACGGATTTGAAATTTTATCCGAGTTTTCAAAGTTGGCGGAAAAATCAGTCCCGAATCGACTTCCGTCTATTCTGAACCGCTACTAGAAAGCCGGACACACAAGTTTAATTGCTGGATTTTAATGAGAATGACAGAAACAATTCACACCAGAATTTTAACTAATTGAATGCACTTATCATTAAAGTCTATTTCCAATGAATAAAATCTAGCTAACCGTTTTGTCAAACAGTTGGTGTGTATGTGATCGATGATAAACAGCAATGGAGTTTGATTAAAAGTTTTCTTGCCACTGCTGTCTTGCAACAGGAAAAATCACCACACACTAACTGAAATTGCGAAAACAGTTTTAAAACGTAAAGAGGAGTAAGGTAAGAATACGATACGCAGAGATTTGGTAAGGAAGTTCCCCACGTCGTCCTCGCGTATGGGTACGTCTCCCTCTCAATTTCAAATGAAATTGAGAACTTTGATTATCAATATTTGCCGAATCCGTTGATACAAGGTTATGATACAAAGACAGAATTCTAAACTCTAAGAACCTCTTCTTGTATGAACCTTCACTTGATCTGAGCACGATCAAGATTTTCCTGCACGAAATTGCAAACAATTCACCGGTTCCACGACCTGCTTGCGAAATCCCCCGATCTCCAAACGCAACGCTGCGGCTGAATATGTTCAGCAAACGTGACTCCCAAACCCTCAAGAACACTCCAGTTCTTGAAGGACAAACCAGTAGGTTTTTCCTAGAAACCCCCTTCAATCTTCAACTCAGCTAGATCCTCGATCGTTCCACTGCAAACCACAGCTAGATCCTTGATCGTACCACTGAACGTTATCTCGATGCTTCTTTAATCCAAAGAACAAGAATGGTTATGTGTAAATGTTCTTGAAGAAAAGTGATTGAGAAGATGAAGAAGATGAAGTCTCTTTCAGGTTTCTAATTGCTCTCAAACAATTGCTCCAACACTACTTTTGATCTTGTGTTCAATTGTTTTCCCTCAATGAATTCGTGTTTTGCACTGCTGTCATAACCTGTCTTTTATATGCTGCAAAACAGTTACTGTTATAACATAAAACAGCTTTATGTATTGATGCATAAGAGTGTGTATCGATGCATACTGTAAGATATGTGAATTTTTGGTGAAATTTATTAATCATGTATCGCTGCATAATTCGTATGTATCGATGCATGTGATTATTTCACTAGTATGTATCGATGCCTAATGCGCATGTATTGATACACAGGCTGTTTCAATTGGTCATGTATCGATGCAGGGATCGTGTGGATCGATGCATAGAGTCTTTAGCCTTCCATGTATTGATGCATGACTCGTATGCATCGATGCATACTGAACAGAAAGGTTTTGTGATTTATCACATGCTGTATGTATCGATGCAGAGGCTTATGTATTGATGCATACTGACATAAAATGCATTTTAATTGTTATTTTAAGGGAAGTATCAATGTAGGTTTATATGTACAGTTATGCAACAATAGAGTGGGATGGAAAACATAATAAAAACACAAATGTATCATGTAATGCAATGCACAACCAACATTTGGATGATGATCACACAATTTGCTATCATTAAAAATTAATTCAAGGTAAAGAATTCTCTCACATTTTCCTCCTATTTTCCATCTATGAATAGGTAGTGAATCTTCCCCAGCTGAGTATTCTCAGTGTTTACCTTCATGCATTGAGTCGGTGTATGTCCTTCCCCAGTAGAGTTTGCACTCCTGTGTCTCTGTGTCTGTCTGTCTTTTGCATCATGCATACATGCATTTGCGGTCAAATTTTGTGGCGTTTGTCATATTTAATTACCTTACGCCATTCGATAGCCTCCGGCTATCTGGCCTAAGTTAATTAAATAGGGGCATCTGTCGCACCCCCAAATTTGACTTTGGCTTTGTTGACCACATCTTGATTAATCTCGTTGTCTCGTATTCATCTCAATTTCTTAAACTTCGCGTGACAACTGGTTTGATTAGGTTTTGTGTGTTTTCGTTGCTTACCGTGTTGTATTTCGTTGTTTTAGCAAAATCTGGCCGATATCGTTGCCTCGTATTTATCTCGCTTATCTATTTTGTGTGTGGCATCGCTTCGATTAGGTTTTGTGCGTTTTTATCTATTTAATTGTTTGTTTGTCGGTATTTTGACTGTATTTCGAATATATTAGAGTTTTCGTATTGTCCGATTATTTGTGATTGTGTTTGTCAGCGTTTTCGTGATGTCGTGTTGATTTTATTATTGCCTAGGGTTGTTTATTTAATTACGTGTTGTGCCGTGTGATTTAATCGAGTCTGTTTGAGTCGTGTTGTTGATTTTACTGGTTTACCGGTTTACTGGTTTATTGGTTTTATCAATTTGTCTGTTTTGCTGTGCAAATTGTCATCGTTTTTATCGCGTTCGTGTCGCTCGATTTTATCGTATTTTAATCGTGTGCCGTTTAATATTATTTGGGCTTAATATTAATTGTGTTTAGTTGTTAATTAGTTTATTTAATTAGGATTAATATTATATTAGTTTATTATTATTATTATTATTATATAATATATAATATATATTATTAATTTATGTTAGATATTTTTTAGGTTTCTTATTGTTTAAGTAATCTAAATATATATTATTAATTTATGTTAGATATTTTTTAGGTTTCTTATTGTTTAAGTAATCTAAATATATATTATTAATTTATGTTAGATATTTTTTAGGTTTCTTATTGTTTAAGTAATCTAAATATATATTATTAATTTATGTTAGATATTTTTTAGGTTTCTTATTGTTTAAGTAATCTAAATATATATATATAGATGTGGTTAGTAAAAAAGGAAGGAAAGAGTGGATCAGTAAGGAAAAAACGTGTGGTGAGAGAAACAGAGAATTGAAAAGAAATATTTGTCCAAAAGGTTACCGTATTTCACTTGTTCTTCATTTTCGGTAACCCAAAATCGTCCCGATTATTCACCGAGACACAAAACCGATTTCATATCTTTGAAGTTCGTTGAGTCCAGGTCACAAATATCCAAGGTTCATTTCATTCCGGCGTCGTTTCACCGATCAAAAGCGACGTTGAAGTCAGGTACTCACGAAGGCAGCCAGCACTGCGTCGGTGACGGTTTCCAGCTTTCGGTCGATCATTTGGACGATCAGAAGTTCATCCTCTTCACACAAGGTAATATTCTTCACTTATCTCTGAAATCGGCAAAGTTCCGGCATGCCGACATGTGTTTTAATATATATATATATATATATATATATATATATATATATATATATATATATATATATATATATATATATATATATATATATATATATATATATATATATTTTTGTCTATTATATATCTAAATAAATATATATATATATATATATATATATATATATATATATATTATTTTTGTCTATTATATATCTAAATAAATATATATATATATATATATATATATATATATATATATATATATATATATATATATATATATATATATATATATATATATATTAGACAATAAATATATAGTAGACAAAAATAATATATATGTACATTTAGACAAATAATATATAATAGATAAAAATAATATATATATATATATATATATATATATATATATATATATATTAGACAATAAATATATAGTAGACAAAAATAATATATATGTACATTTAGACAAATAATATATAATAGATAAAAATAATATATATATATATATATATATATATATATATATATATATATATATATATATATATATATATATATATATATATATATATATATATATATATATATATATATATATATATATATATATATATATATATATATATATATATTACTCTTGTTTACTAAATATTGTTTATCTTTTATTATTATTTTGCATATATGTTTTATTTAAATGTTAGTTAAATTAATTATTTGTTTAAATGTTTATTTTAATTAAATGTTTATTTATATCAAATGTTTATTTTGTCTAAAGTAAATGTTTATATTATTTTTTTATATTTGTTTATGTTGTTACTAACCGTTTCGTTTCAGTTTCAGCTCGATTAACTCCACTAACTATTCGTAATACTAACTATTCATAGCTAACTGTGTTGTAATAATTTACTTTCTCGCATTTTTTATGTTCTATATTGTGTGTTTAATCGTATTGTTCACGTTTTATGTTAAAAAATCGAAAAATCTAAAAAGAGAAACCCGATGCGATTCCAACGGTCGCCGTTTAAGAAACCCTTTTCATACACTCACAAGCTTACTCTTGGGCTTCCTTATAATGAGCCCATTTATGTATTGTTTCAGGGTTTAGGCTCATTCAAATCTTTTGCCAGCTTTGGCTTTTCAGTTTAAAAACATTTTCACAAAGGACGTGTCAGTCTCGAAGCCTCCCGCCTAGGTCGAGCAAGAGATGGCAAGACACGCCAATCTAAAATCAACAAAACAGACTTTCCCCTTTTCTTTTGGGAGAACTACGTGGATTCTGATTTCTCCATTGCGCCTTGGAGATACGTAGGCATGAAGTCTACGACTTTATCGAGTCCAAAAAGCAATAAAATCAAGTTCTTTTCTCATCTCCCCAATCAAACGATCAAAGCGAAAAAAGCAAAGCATTCACATAAACATAAGCAAAAAGGTTCCTGTGGAGTACCACAGATGTAGAGGGTGCTAATACCTTCCCTTTGCATAACCAACCCCCGAACCCGTAACTCTAAAGGGATTTATCGTTATTTTTCCCTTCCTCTTTTTGGATAAAATAAAAGACGGTGGCGACTCTTGCATTTAAAATATTTTTCAAACGGGTTAAGTTCAATCAATACTTAATCTCGTGAAAAATCCCGCCGCGACACATTGAAGCCAACATAGCCAAAGCATCAGCAATTTGATTCTCAGTTCTCGGGATATGACGGAAAGTGATTTCGTCAAAGTATTATATTAGTTCCATGACATAGGCACGATATGGGATCAACTTGGTATCACGGGTTTCCCATTCACCTTTGACTTGGTATATCACCAAGGCTGAGTCTCCACATACTTCGAGGATTTTGATTCGGAGGTCAATTGCTGCTTCGATGCCTAGGATGCACGCCTCATATTCTGCTATATTATTTGTGCAATCAAAACACAACCTTGATGTGAAAGGAGTGTATCCACCATTCGGATTTAATAGAACAGCTCCTACGCCATGCCCCATGTAATTAGAGGAACCATCGAACATGAGCTTCCATCGAGATCCGGGTTCGGGTCCTTCATCAAGTCTTGGGATTTCATAATCTTTTACTACCATAATGTCTTCATCAGGGAAGTCAAATTTCAACGGCTGGTAGTCTTTAACGGGCTGGTTTGCCAGGTAATCAGATAACACGCTTCCTTTAATGGTTTTCTGAGATACATATTGGATGTCATACTCAGATAGTAACATCTGCCAATGGGCGAGTCTTCCAGTTAAAGCAGGCTTTTCAAAGATATATTTTATTGGATCCATTTTTGAGATCAACAAAGTAGTGTGGCAAATCATGTATTGTCTTAGACGACGAGCGGCCCATGCTAAAGCACAACAAGTTTTCTCCAAGAGTGAATATCGGGTTTCACAATCGGTAAATCTCTTACTCAAATAGTAGATGGCATGCTCTTTTCGGCCGGTTTCGTCATGTTGTCCCAGCACACATCCCATTGACTTTTCAAGCACAGTTAAGTACATAAAGAGTGGTTTCCCCTAAACAGGTGGAATTAGAATAGGGGGCTCTTGCAGGTATTGTCTGATCTTCTCAAAAGCCATTTAGCAGTCAGAGTTCCATTCAACTGCTTGATCTTTTCTCAGCAACTTGAATATAGGTTCACACGTAGCAGTCATATGAGATATAAACCTAGAGATATAGTTAAAACATCCCAGGAATCCTCTAACTTCTTTCTCTGTACGTGGAGCAGGCATTTCTTATATTGCCCTAACCTTGTCTGGATCTACCTCAATTGCTCGTTGACTAACAATGAAACCAAGCAACTTTCCAGATCGGACACCGAAGGTGCATTTAGCAGGATTCAACCGTAGTTGAAATTTCCGAAGACGCTCAAATATCTTTTGCAAGTGATCTATATGATCCTCTTCACTTTGGGATTTTGCAATCATATCATCTACATAAACCTCAATTTCCTTATGCATCATATCATGGAAAAGAGTGACCATTGCTCTTTGGTAAGTTGCCCCAGCATTTTTGAGACCAAATGGCATTACCTTGTAGCAAAATGTTCCCCAAGGGGTGATGAATGTGGTCTTTTCCATGTCTTCTGGATCCATCTTAATTTGATTATAACCCGAGAATCCATCCATAAAGGAGAAGACCGCGAACTTAGCAGTGTTGTCTACCGGGGTGTCAATATGTGGCAGGGGGAAATCGTCCTTTGGACTAGCTTTGTTTAGATCCCTGTAATCAACACACATCCTGACCTTGCCATCCTTTTTGGGTACTGGTACAATATTAGCTACCCATTGGGGGTACTTCGCAACTGCTAGAAAACCGGCATCAAATTGACGTTTCACCTCGTCATAAATCTTTAGAGCCATGTCGGGTCTCGCTCTTCGGAGCTTCTGCTTCACTGGCGGGTAATCTGGCTGTAGTGGTAGCTTATGGACAACAATATCAGTATCTAAACCTGGCATATCCTGATATGACCAAGCAAATACATCTACATATTCTTGTAGCAACTTGATCAATCTTTCTTTGATGCTTGCCCCAAGTGTAGTCCCAACTTTGACCTCTTTCTTTTCTTTCTCAGTGCCAAGGTTGATTGTATCTACTGGTTCTTGATGCGGCTGAAGGGCCTCTGACTCGTGCTCGAGTAGCCTTTCCAATTCTTCAGGGAAATCACAATCTTCCTCACTATCCTCTTCCGCTTGGTAGATGGGGAGTTCAAAGTTATAGGAAGTAGTGGGGTCATCGAATTCAACTGGTTTATTGATTATTCTGCATGTTTTTTAAATGATGGTTTTTTAGAAAAGTGGAAATAAAATGCAAAAGAATTAAAAATATTTTTGTAGTTTTTGAAAGGATTGTCATTTTAAGGAAAGAAAAACAAATGAATGAACGATAAGAATTTGAACAAAATGCTCTTTATTTGTCATAATGATTTTGAAATTTAAAGTGGCCCTACAAATGATCCGTTAGCCTTGGGCAGAGCTAAGGATTTTCAAAAAACAAAGGAAAACACAATTACTTTGACACAGGAAAAACTTCTGGAATCTCAACTGCTTCCCAATTTGTTAAGGCTGCTTCATACCGATATATCAGATTTGATGCTTCTCCATCTTCAGTGTCATCTTCAACGGCACCAACTTGATCCCCACGGATAAATCATGTGCTTAGGAAAACTTCTTATATGCTCCGCACGCGGTCCTTTGCAGGGACCAAGGCTCCGTCCTTAGCAGAAGGCTTGTACCCCAAACCAAATCGATCATTTTTCTCGCTGACATTGATGACTTTCCCCCAACCTGTAGGACCTCCACTCTCAATTGCTGACCTTGCACTATTCAAAGAGGCGAATGACAAACTGGTTTTCTCAATAGGATCCTTTACCTCTGCGAGTGTGGCATTGGATATTTCGAATGCTTGGAAAGAGGTCTCTAAGGCATCCTCATCAGCCTCGATATAACGGAAAGAGGAGAGTTGACTAATGATAAAATCTTCTTCACCTGAGACAATGACGAGCTTTCCATTGACAACAAACTTCATTTTCTGATGCAAAGTAGAAGTCACTGCCTTAGCAGCATGTATCCATGGACGTCCCAAAAGGCAGCTATAAGCGGGATTTATGTCCATGATCCACACTAATTAAATCCAGCGTGACAACATTAATATAACGTTTTAATAAAACAAATCATGTAACATGTATCAATTGGTCAAGTTCCATTTAAGTGACTAAAAGACAAAAACACAACGGCGGCCAGGATTAAAACGTGAGCCAGGGATCCAAGGGTCCTCAGGACGACACGTGGTCGTCTTCCTCATGGGACCTAAAACCCTAGCAATGCCATGCAAGAACATGCGAAAATACAGTGAGTTTTTCCAAACTTCCACTCAAGAATACGAGTATTATAATGCACCAAATGACATGAAATAAAGCCCAGATCTCAAGTATGAAATGTGGAGATTAACATGGTATCTTTGTTTAAGTGAAATGATGGCTTAATCATGGAGAAATATTGTCAACAATGTATCAATACGGACATGGGAAAGGGCAAAAAACAACAGCATAAACCAATAACATGGATATTGCCTCGTGTTGAGGGCTTCAGAAACAAGCATAGCATATGATTAGCATGATAAACAACATGATGATGAGCATAGGTATATCAATACATGGCCATGGAAGAGGAGTAATAGAGTTACCTAGTGGAAGTTTGGTCCACTGCCTCTTGATTATGGAGAGAATGGAAGAAGATGATGTTTCCTTCTTGGTGCTTCAAAGCTTCAACTTGAGACCTTGATGAGAAATGAAAACAGATCTCTAATGCTCCTGCCTTGCTTTGCTCAAAAAAATCACAGCCTCCTCATGTTTAGGGTTTGTGGCTTTAAATATGGTGGGTCAAATGTCTTAATGGGCTCAGAAACAATTGCTTATCCATGAGCAAAATGAAGCAAAGTATTTGGGTGAGGTGTAATAGGAATTGGAAAGAGGCATGTGAGTTTCTGTTATTTTGGGCAAAACTTAAGTGAGTGGAAATACAATGCATGGCCAAATGAGGAAAGTAAAAAATGGGCTGGTTTGTGCGGCATGCATGGCTTGGCTTGTGCAACATGAAATCAGTCCAAGATGGTGACTTTGTGGCTTCATAACTTGATGAACAAACCATCAATTGATGAGATAATGCAAACAGTAGAAATATCTCATGGAGTATAACATGTTTCATGTTGAGCATAAGTGGAAATGATTAGTGGAAGAAGGTGAAAAATGGGACTCAAGTTCAGGTCTCACCATGCAAAACTGGTTGGGCAAGTTTGGCCTAAAATCTGCCTAGAAAATCAAGTCATGGTGTCATCTTTTAGTGAATGTACCTTTCAAACCATGGATCCAAATGAGATGATTCCAAAAGGAGGTGAAAGAGGACATGGCAAGGTATAATTGTTGTGAAGAAAATAATTTCAAATGATGCCTTAAAATGCAAGAAAACTGGCCAAGAAGTCTTGACAAACTTGAAGATTCTTAGACTTAGAAATTTTTCTAAGTGTCCTAAAAATAAGCCTCACTTTGACCAAGCATAACTTTCTTAATTTTGATCCAAATGGAGAAACCTTTATATCTATAGAAAGTTTGGAACAAGAGGAACAACTTTCATGTTGGAGAAATTTTCAAATGGAGCTTTTATCTTGATGGAAGATGGGCTTAAAGTGAGTGCAAAAATCATAAAAACTTGCCCTAAATGGAAAGTCAACCAATTCCAAATTAAGTAACTTTTCCAATTCCTGATTAAATGATGAATCCATGATCCAACCTTGATCAAATTTCACATGTAGGCTCCCCTAGGCATGAATTTCGAGATTCCACTCTCAAAAAGTCAGGAGTTGACTTTTCTGGCCCCACAGTTGACTTTTCCCAAACTATCTGATTCCCGATTCCAATGATCAATTGAAACACTTCTGGCTCAAATAAAAAGCTGACTTTTTTGTATGTAGACCCTTGTGGACATATGGAAGGCCATGGAAAAGAGTTTCACCCAAAGAATCAGAAATAAACTGATTTTATACCAAACCCTAATTTTAGGGCAAAATTGACCGGGAACTGATTGCACTGCTTGCCAATGGATCTTTCTGAGGAAACAAAGAAAATGAATGAAATAATGATATTAATATCAGGGTCAAAATCGGGGTGTGACAGTATGCAATGAAGGACTGTCATCATTGACATAATGAGAGAAGTCTATTTGCAGTAACCTTAAAGGTGATTTTAAACTTAAAGTTAGCCAAAGCTATAGGTCTAAACAACTCAATAGAATCAGCATTAGATATTTTATGAAGGAGGATCAAAGTATTAACATTATAATTAGGCACAATCCAAGAAGAGATAAATAATTGTTTAACCGCCTCAATGACATCCTGATGAATAATGTCCCAGTAGTGCTGAAAGAATAAGGCTCCAAAACCATCATGCCCATGAGCTCCATCTTTATTTAGATTGAAAATTTCTTTTTTGATTTCAAGGTCAGTATGGACCTTTGGGGGCATTTGATTATCTTCATGACTAATGAGATTGGGAATTTTATCCTTAATAAGGTCCAAATCTATATTTGTCCCTACAAGATAAGAGAATAAATCCTTGAAATGATCAAGCACATGAGGACTAAGGGTCTCTTGATCATAAACAATATTTCCATCAATTATAAAAGCAAAGATATTCTTAGTAGCACTCTTTATCTTAGAATTCCTGTGAAATTATTTTTGTGTTTCTATCACCCTCAAAATTCCATTTTACTTTAGCCTTTTATTTCTAAGATAAATGTTCTTTATGCAAAGCATCCTCGAGGTTATTCATGCAAAGCTTTTCCTCAGACCTCAGAGTCTTACAGTAACCATCAACTTAGATCTTGACATGCACCTTATTCAAATTCTCTTTGGAATCACTAACTAATTGGTGGACATTACCAAAATTTTCTTTGTTCCAGATCTTCAGATTATTTTAGAGCACCTTGAGCTTTTCAGAAAGGAAACATGGAGCAACCTGAAACTTTCAAATTCCAAGAGGATAAACAGTCCACATTTTTTGAAATTTAAATTGACTAACATAGAAACAATGGAATTATTGAAATTAAGCATCAAATGAAAGTGGTTAGATCTTACTTTAGTTAGAGTGCAACAAGAATTTTGATTGAAAATAGTGAGTTATTCCATGTTGCATATTACTTTATCCAATCTCTTGAGAGTGCTAAATCTACAAACTCTACCATTAAAACAAGTGTAATAAGCTCCAACATTGGGAAAATACAGTAACTCATTTTGATTGGAACAATCTTGAGATTCCTTAACAGGGAGTCTAGAAAGGGAGGGGACATCAAAATGCTCATGAGCACCAATGACCACATTAAAGTCACCCAAGATGATCTGTGGTATTTTGTGAATCGATATGATAAAAGATAACTTAAGACAAAGAAATCTCCTCCCGAGATAGCTAGTTGATGCATAGATGGAAATCAACTCAATATTTATTATCAAAAGTAGAAGCGAAAGTAATGTTCTGCTCACCAATAGATAAAATAACATGATCGAATGAACATTTTCGAAAACACCATAAATTAGCAATGTTCTTGGGCCTTTCATTAATAAAGATAAGCTTCAAACCTAGATTGGAAAACCAATTTTGGGGGAAGTTCTCATAAATCATCAAAGGTTCAAAAATAAAAAGAAAATCAAGTTTATTTTTAGTGATCAATCTTCTAAGAGCCAATTTAGTGGGGTTATTGGCCAAACCCCTAGAATTCCAATAAAGGTAAATCATCTCAAATGAGCAGTTGGCGCAAACTTAGATCGTGTGATGTATTTGATAGTCTGCTTGACTTTTTTATTCTTATTATTTCCTTTGATCAAGGTTAAACCAGGAGGTTCAATTGGAGAGTCTTCCAATTCAGAAGGATCCTTATCTTCCTCATTGTGATTTTCTACCAAAGCCTCCCAAAATCATGGAGAATTTTTTTATTTTTGTTGATGTTTATGACATGAGAGTTTTCAATAGAATCGCTATCATCTTCACTGATTTGTGTCGCATCAACGAATTCCTTATCCAACGAGCTATCGTCGGATTCCAACAGTTCTTCTTCAGTAACCTCATGGAGAGCTGAAAAATTGTTTTTTAAAATTAGAGACTTCACAACACCACTCGCTTCAACTTGGTGCTCTCCAATTTGATCAAAATTCCTTTGTGAATTCAAATTCAAATCAATATTTTTGAAGGCAGTAATAGAACTCTTTCCATTAATGTAGACAAGTTTAGAGCTGTCAACATTTGTTATTGAATCATTTGCCAAACCATGTGCTTCTTTTGTATTTTCTTTAAAAACAGGATATAAACCTTTTATTGGCTTACTTTCTTCTTGGTTGCATGAGCATTGTCGTTTTTGTTGATCCTTTTGCAGGAATCCACAGAGTGACATGCGATTTTGCAAGAAGAACATTAAAGCGGAAAAAAATTGTATTTGATATCGACAAAGAATTCAAACCCTTATCTCTCCACCAAAAAATTAAAGACCAAAGGTGCATCGAGATCAACATAATAAAGGACTCTAGCGAAATGTCCAAAATGTTGGTCGAACATTGATTTGGAAGCGACATAATCAGTGCAAATTGGGGTTCCCATGCTACTCACAACTGTAAACAAAATGTTAGGACGCTAATACTCCTAAGCCATACCAAACATACAAATTGGGAATTAGATTATCTATGAAGATTAGGGTTAAATTTTTTAAACCAGGGGAAGAGCTTTATAGTACCTGGCGAAAGATTCCAGCCACCATTGGATATAACCCTCTTCGCATCTTCGAGGGAGGAGAAAGAAAGCTAAAAAAAAATTCTTAACATAAGTTATCCCCCATCGACCAAGGTTATTTCATAAAGGAGGAAGTTTGTTTCTCAAAGCCACAATTGTCATTGAAGTTGTCCCTTTGGGCTAAATAACCCGACCGTGAAGGTTGTGTTAGTAGGCCTCAATCCCCGCTAAATATTCCTCCTTGGGAATTGATATGACTAAACGGCCCCCTTTGTAGCATGGTTGAGGTAGCTGAGATGTTGGGATCTAACAAACGTTAGAGTTAACATTGAGAGCTTGAACACAAGATTTTTGGACTGTGAGTTGTGGATTGATGACCAGAGTTTGGGGCTTTTGCAATTGAGCAGGAGAAGAAGACATTTCAGGAAAGAAAAGATAAACTCCCATGGTGGAAGAAAAAGAAGAAGTCGTCGTTAGGGAACCAATACTTCCAAAATTGTTAGAGCATTTTGTACCTATATTGTTAAAAAAAATCAAAACCATTATGTCACAAAATTTATAGTTTCTGTGTAAAACAAATACAGATCAATCAAATTGAGATTTAAAAATAAATTTATATATAAATAACAAATTATAAATATCTTTTCCTATTTCTTGTTCATTTTAAATAAAAAATTTATTTGATAAATTATCTTTAGCAGTATAATGAAAATAATAATTGCACAATCTACTAATATATTTCTATTTATAATACATTTTTCTATAGTTTTTTTGCCTTTTATTTCCCATTATTTTTCTTTTCTACTAAAAAAAACATTTTTCTTTTTAATTCCTTTCATTCATTTAATAATTTTTCTTCTACTGAAACAATTTATAAAGCATTTTTCTTTTTAAATTTTTTAGTAGAAAAAAACATTAAAAGAATGAAAGTAATTAAAAACTGAGATGCTTTTAAAAAAAATAATAATAATAGAAGTTAAAGATAATAGAAAATAAAAGGCAAGAAAAAGTATTATCTTTTAATTTCTTTTGGTTCTTTAAAAATAAAATAAAATTATTTTTGTTCTTTTCATATCTTTTTTCTTTTACAATAACTTCTCCCACTTTTCATTCTCATTCAAATAAACAATTAAAGAGAGAACATCATTCCAGCGTGTCGTTAGAGTTGATGTTAATACCTAAAATTAAAAGAAATGGTATGTGGTTTATCATGTATGTGTTAAATATCGTATTTTTTATACATTTTGAATATAATGTTGTTTTTTATTTGATTGTTTCCTCCATTTATTACATCACTTATTATATATAATATATTTTTATACTAATATAAACAATTTAGTGATGAAATCATATTGTTGAAAGTTCATGCACTTTGATTTGGATTTGATTTATCCTGATGAATCCCCCGCCATCAAAAGTTTGGCATAAATGTGACCACCTCATTTACCACCTAAAACACGCATTTTCCTTTTATTACCAATTCTAATGTTAGATACCGCGTGCAACCCCGACTTTGGCAATTTGTAAGGATAAGGAAGACAACTAAGGAATGAACTCTTGGAGTTAACCATACTAAACACCTACCTACACCGCACAATTCAACGTATCCAACCAAAATTCATAGGCCAATAGTACAAATACACCCTACATGGTAAATAATGGCAACAAACTTCAATTGGTATCTCTCACACATACCCACCTGTTAGAGCAAGTTTCCATTCATTTTTATTCATGCACGTGTGGAAAAAACGTATAAAACCAAAATTTCGGCCTTAAACATTCCTTACAACTATTCAATGACGCGTCACAAAACTAGCCAGATACATTCTGAACACAATAAAGAAAAACAACAGGATGAGTAAATACCACGTATCTTAATCATCATCCCAGCTTGTACATGATCAAAGCCAATTCATCGTTCTTATCCTCAAACCAACACATCCAATTTGTTTCACCCATGTCATCCACTCAGGTCCCAGCTTTAACTAGTTCAATCGTTTAACCACTACTTGCAATCTTAATCATTAAGACAAAAAAAAACATTATTTTTTTCTACACCTACGCGTACTAGTAGTGTTCACTGTGACAACACTAAAAACAGTTACGCACTAACTCAGAAAGAAACACGGCTTTAGTTTTACCCCGGTCACGCGGTTTGGTGATTCTGCTGTGGATTTTAAATCATCATATATATAGACATGAAACAAAATTTACACAAATTAAATAAAATAATAAATCAATTGAATTAAATTTCCATTGACTAAGTACAATCTAAATTGTAATACCAACCCCAATTTGTATTTACAGAACAAATTGATCTGAAATAATTGAAAATAAAATAGCTATGCACTACGGAGTAATATAAGAAATAATAAGAATAAACTTGGATCTATTAATCTATTAATCAGTAATGAGGAATTTCAATCTTGAAAAGAAAGGGCTTCTTTGCTGCAGGAAGAGGGCTGGAAACCTCGTCATCCACGAAACACTTCTTTGAAAAGTCCGGAAAAGCCGGGAGGTTAAGATCAAAGTCACGGTGTTGGCTGTGAGAGGATCCAACTCCTTCCGAGGCCGTTACGGCGCTACTTCCGGCTCCGCCACCGGCACCGCCTTCGTAGTGGCAACGCTTGTGTCCTCCCAAAGCCTGTCCGGTAGGGAAGGATTTGTGACATATGGAACAATCGTGAGTCTTGATCTTATTGGATGCAGAGCTAGTAGTCACGGCGGATGAGGTGGTGGTGGTCTGATTCTGATCTTCGGCAGTGGACATAAGCGCGAGTTTCCGGTGGCTGGCTTTGTGTCCGCCGAGTGCTTGGTAAGATGAGAAAGCTTTGTTGCAAACGGAGCATTTGTGACTGAGTTTAACGGTTGTTAGCGGCGCCGATTCAGTGTCAGATAAAATCTGTTTCGCGGTGGAGTTGTTGCTGTTGTTGCTGTTGTTGTTGCCGCTGCGAGCGAGCATGATGAGACAGAAAGCGAGATACTCTTCTTCACTGCATGAAGATTGATCCATACGAGAACGCTTTGAACGTTTACCTTTCGTCCATGGTGTATCGAGGTAGCTGAGATTCGGTTCCTCGAAGGGAGTGAAAGGAGTGGCGGTGGTGGGTGAGTTAAGCGCTTCCGTAGCCATAGAGTTGAGAGAAAAATGAGAGGATTGTGTTGTTTGATTTTTTTTGGAGTGTGATAGTGAAGATTGGGTGTGGTGTGGTGGGTTTATATATAATGAGAGGTGAGAATTATAGAGGAAGTTACTTGACAGGTGGTGATAAAGTAGGCGTGTTGCTCTACTTGAAATAGAAATATCACTTAATTTGAGTAAATTAAATATTACATTTTGAGAAGATTGAAGCACGTGGTGTTAGAATAGTTTTCTTTGGTGGCGAGTAGTGGACCTTTTAATTCATTCAGTCAAATAAAGTGTTGTTGTACCAACTGCACTTTAGGGGAAGTGAGGAAGACTGACTCAACGTTCTAAAGTCAAAATCTGAGAAAAGTAAAATAAGGTTTTTTCTAAGATGTTTCTGTTTATTGTTTTTAATTTTGGGATTGAAGATGATTAGGGATTGAGGAAGTTGGTCCGAAACAGTTATTGTATACAGCCGTCGGTAGGGCAGTGTGAACTAGCCACCGACGACTTTTCTTAGTCAATGTCATGGTATTAGTAGCCGACTTTATATTTATATGACTTGAACTTCTAGTTGCAATGTATTCATAGCACTGTCTCTATTTGGCAACTTGGAAAGTGAGGGATTACTCATCCATTTTGATTCAGGGGGTGTGTATGTATCGCAAATTGCGTTTTAGATTGAAAGAAAAATATATAAAATGAAACAAATTGGGGCATTGCGATATGGTTTCGTCACGATTTTGGGAGTGGAAAAATAGGATAACCGGCTAAGTCACATGAGGGATCTTTCTTCATATCCGTGTAGTTCTTTTTGTTTTGTTTACAATGAATGTATAAGTCCAAATAGAAAAAAGACTAGAGAAACTAGGAAGGAAGTAGAAATTCCGAAACATCAAAGTAGTTGTTGCAAGTACAATAATATAAATCTCGTCTGCCCCAATATGTGAAACTATAGCAATCTATAGGATTGTGGTATGAGTTTTTCACTTCCTTGATTCTTTTCCTTGTGTAATTATAACAATTTCTTTCCCCAATGTGATATTTTACGTCGGTCTACAGTCCATCGAGTATAAGGTTTGTAAAGATGAAATGTTTTTTTCTAAATGAGAAAACACAATTGTTCATAATCATTCAAACAACTTGTAAGGGTGGAAGGGTGGAATATTTTTAAACTTTTTTTTCATTTAAACGTCTTGTGCATGCATAAATTTGGCCTTTAACCAAAAATCAACGCAAAATGAATCATGTCATAAAGTTTACGACTTGAATCAAGATATTCATGCAGGCATGATTGAAGTCAGGCAAAATCTCGACTCAAACCATGAACTTTCATGATTTCTAGAATTTTGGTTCGGGAAACATGACTCGAGTCAGAGAATTGCTTGACTCGAATCATGAGCATGAGGTAAAAAATAGATTTTGTCATTGGATATGTGACTCGAGTCACAAATTCATCTGACTCGAATCATGAAGGTACCTAACTCAATTCACATATGAGGCTGACTTAAATCATGAGTTAAGTCATTATCTTACTTGACTTGTTGTGAATTGATATCGTCAAGAACAAATCAAAATATGAGATAAAGATTGAGTTTTTTGAACAAACACAAGAAATCTTATTTAGATTTACAAAAGAGAGAGAATAAGGAAGAAGAATAATTAGTTAAAACTGATTTACTATTCACTTTCTCAATAAGGGTTAAAGATTACAAGTGAATACCAACAACTAACATTTCTCAACAACTTGACAGAACTAGTCTATTTATAGACTACTAAGCTAACTTAAGCAACAAGATAACTTAAACAATTGGGCTTAAACAAAGACCCAATTCAACATACTAACTAAGAATACAAGTTAACACATTTCGATAACATGCTTGAACAGACTTCGTCTACAACATGCACAACTCTTATCGAAATATCAAGCTATCCCTGTCGAGACTAGAGTTCGATCCAAATTCTCACAAATCTCCACCTTAGAACAAACTCTACAAACATCAAGGGAACAAACTAGTTTTCTTCATACAGTTTTATCAACTACATATAGTGGAAAAACTTGCAGCTTGGTAATGTCTTGATGATCATATCAGCAGTATTGTCTTCAGTCGAAACCTTTAGCACTTGGACTTCTCCATCCCGATTATCTCTCTGACAAAATGCAGCCTCACATCGATGTGCTTGGTTTGCTCATAATAGGTTGAATTCTTCGACAGGTGTATTCCACTTCGACTATCACATTTAATAGTGATAACTTGACCTTGAAGTTTCATCTCCTTGGCCAAACCTTCAAGCCACAATTCTTTTTTCACAGCTTCAGTGAGGGCAATATATTCCGCTTCAGTAGTGGATAAGGCAAAAACCTTCTGAAGTGTTGCTTTCTAACTTATTGATGTGTCAATCATAGTGAACACATATCCATAAATAGATTTTCTGGAATCCATATAACCTGCATAATCAGAGCGACAAATCCTTTGATTTCGACTTTACTATCATCACCACATGCTCCACCATAAATAAGTACTATATTCAAAGACCCATTTATGTACCTTAGAATACAATTTAATGTTTGCCATTGCGTCGTCCAGGGATTGGCCATAAACCTGCTTACAAGGCTCACTCTGTACGCTATGTCTGGCCTCGTACAGACCATAACATACATCAAAGAACCTATTATACTAGCATATGGAATGATATTCATATAGGCTCTTTCGAATTCAGCACCAGGACTTTGAGTCAAACTCAACTTGATACATATCTGAAGAAGATTATCGACAAGTTTGGTATGTCGAATTCAAAGCTTGTGGTAACACGAGGGTCGAACTGGATCCTAGTGAAACCTATGTGTGCCATGAACTTGTCAAATATCATATTCCATTATCGAGGAGATTGTTTCAAGCCATATAATGACCTATTCAATTTACATACTTAATCTTCCTTTCCGTTTTCAGCATACCCTTCAGGTTGCCTCATCAGGATTGTTTCATCTAGATCACTATATAGGAAGGCAGTCTTCACATCCATCTGTTCAGGTTCTAGGTCGAACTTCACCACCATAGAAAGCAACATTCGAATAGATTTATGCTTTACAACAGGTGAGAACATATCATTGAAGTCAGCACTTTCTTTCTGAGTGAACCCCCTACTAACCAACCTTGCCTTAAATATCTTCGACATTACTCATTTGATTCCTTCCTTAAACTTGAAGATCCACTTACAACTAACTAACATATTCCCTGCAAGTTTCTCAATCAGCTCCCAAGTGTTATTATCATTAAGAGATTTCATCTTATCATCCATGGCTTTCAACCATTCAGTCTTGTCTCGACTCCTAATAGCTTCCTTGTAATCTCTAGGTTCTTCATCAAGGACCTCACTTGTAAAGATTAAGGAAAATGCCATGAGATCTACATAACCAAGTCTCTGAGATGGCTTGATGACTCTTCTCAACATGTCTCTTGCCAGCAGGTAGTCATTATTAGTCTCCTAAGCTTCGACAACAACTTATGCTTCTTCGACTTAATTCGGGTTATGTAGTTCAACAGCAACATGCTCAACCTTAACAAGAATATCTTCATGTTCCATCTCTTCTTCAGAGATCTTGGTACTTCGACAAACGACATCAATTTTCTTGAAAGCCATCTTAGCTTCACTGAGAACTATATCTCGACTTGTGATATGTAACACCCCGTCGTAGCCCAATTTTTGACCACCATCTTCGTCCTTTCTATTAACTTAGGATAATAAATCACTGACATATTCAGAGTCCCATATAGGTTATTTGGTCAACTCCAATGACCTAAAAAGTCAAAGGAGGACCAATTTGACTTTTAGTTCCTCATAGGGACTGAATTTCAATTCAAGGGTATAATTGGAAATATCATCATGCTAGAGGTATATAGGAGTTGGTTAATCGGGGATAATATTATTATTCGATGGGTTGTATTTTTAATCAAAAATAGATTAATATTGGGATACATTAGAGTTAAATTATTGCTTTTATTATATTAAATAATAATGAGATTTTTTAAATCAAGTGACATTAGAATATTTATATTAATACTTATTAATATTTCTTATTAATCTTACTTATTACTTTTAGGAATATTATTAATCTTATTTAAGTCAAATTAATATTATTATTAATCATCAATATAATTATTATTTATTAGGATTATTTATTATTAGGAATATTATTGATATTATGTCTAAAAAATATTATTATTATTTTTAATATTATCTTTATCATTTATTGGATTATTATTATTATTGGATTATTATTATTATTAATATTATCATTATTATTATTGGATTATTATTATTGTTGGATTATTATTATTATTATTATTATTATTATTATTATTATTATTATTATTATTATTGGATTATTGTTTGCTTATTATTGTTAATATTATTATTATTGGATTATTATTATTTATATTATTATTGTACTATTATTATTAAGATTATCATTATTATTATTGGATTATTATTATTAAGATTATTACTATTATTATTGGAATATTATTAACATTATTGGATTAATATTATTATTAACATTAATCAGTTTTTGATGTTATTTGGGCCTTTTAGATCAAAAATCAGATAGGGCCCAATCCAGGGCCCGTTTCAGTTGGGTCACTTGGATAACCCAACTTCATATTTCAATTGGTTTAGGTAGGACCCATATTCCTCAGACCATGTGAAGCCCGTGACCCGAACCCTATTCATCCCTAACCCCTGAAACCCCATGTCTGCGTGCAAACAGATCTGAAGTATCAGAACTCAAAATCCAATCAAATTTTTCTATTATTGAATGCAAATACATTTGAATCAGTGATTTACAAGCAAATCAGTCTCAATACATCGCAAGATCCACAAACCCTAAACCTATTTCTGAATAAAATCAAAATTTAATTAAAATTACAATCTGAATTATAATCAATCAATTGAAAACTTCCTATAGTTGCAAATCAAAATTAAAACTAAAACCTAATCCTAACTCTATAAAAACTAAAGTCTAAATTAGAATTAGGGCAAGAATTCTGAAATTCATTGTGGCAAAAATCCCTAACCCTCACAAGAGCTCTGAAATTTGGTTGATTAAGGTTATCGTCGAACCCTAATTGTACCTGAGCAGACCTTCATTCCAATAGGACCTCGCACCAAACAAAAAAGAAATAATTAGAGAAGGAGAGAATTGGATCAGCGTAGACAAGTGGAAAAGGATTTGAATCGAATTACCTTACTAGAGAAAGTCGCGTCTCCAAGCGTTGGTTCCTTTTCTCTTTAATATTTGCTTTGATATTCATTTGATGTTTACGCTTATTGGTCGTGTTTGATCTGTTAAAAAGGGTTCGAGACAAACGGGGGTTTAGGAATTTTGTGAGGTATGTTAGTGTCGCATCACGCGAAAAACCGGCGGGAGAAAGAAACAACATAGCCGCCACCGTGCGTTATTTATCCCAAAAGAGGGAAAGGAAACGCTCGAAGTAAACCTGGAAAGGAATGGTCTCGCGACCAGAGAAAGATGGGATCGGGAGTCGGTTATGCGAAGGGAAGGTATTAGCACCCCTACGCATCCGTCGTACTCGACGGGATCCATGCTCAAAAAGAATAGAAGAAAGGTTGCTAAAGAAACTGCTCAAACACTGCACACACGCTGGAAGGAGACACAGAAAGAAAAAAGAAACGGGACTCGGTAGGATATCGCATCCTGGGCCTACGTAGTCTGTCAGACACAGACATCAGAGTCGACGTAGTTCGGGGAAGGGGAAACATGCTCGCTAGGATGTCGCATCCTATGCATAGGTATCTTCGCTGACCGGAGAAGAATCAGAGCACTCGTAGCTCGGCTAACGCACGCCAAACACAAACACAAACAGGAAACCGACTGCCAATCGTTGGACTTACATCAGACTCCACACAAACAGGAAAACCTGGAAACCGAACGCCAATCGCTGGGCTTACATCAGACTCCGAACCAACAAACACACACAGGAAACCAACTGCCAATCGCTGGACTTATGTCAGACTCCAACACAACACAAAGGGTTGAAAAAGAAAAAGGGCGCCCGGAGAGATCAGCTCATCTCCTACCTACGTACCTCATCTGGTATGAGGATCAGAGCGACGTAGTTCCCTTACACAGGGAAAAAGGACTAACCTAACCAGATACAAAGGGAGACACAAACTACTAGGGAGACTACGACTCGAGCCTAGAAGTTATCATGCATACCATCCCTATGTTAAGGTTTCTATCTAACTAGCACAGGAAGCAAGCTATCCTAAACAGCACAAGCAAAGTCATACAAGCACAAAAAGCAAGCACACACACTATATGCACACAATTGGGCTCACACAAGGTTAGGCTGTGAAACACAAGCCCATTGGAATCGGGTGTTGTTAGCTCTTAACCCTAACATTGAGAGTTAGGGTGAAGCAGATGAAATGGGAAGTGAGGATAAGACCTCACAGCTCTTATCCCTGGCCTGGGAGAGCTTCAGACAAATGAAAGTGTGGGATTTCAGAATGTAGGAACTCTTCTCCACATATGACTGACACAACAAAGATCTTGGGTTAATATCCACAATGCATCAACACAAGGTGTGTGAGCAAAGTGAATGACACAACTGAATAGCAGGAGATGAATTACACATCTCTTTTATCTTCCAATTGCCTCATAAGAGGACTTTTCCTGCTTGGCACAAAGATAAACATTCACAAGCATTGCCTCTTAAGGAGGGCTTCAGACAGGTGCCTGCCCACATAACAGGACAGGTCTTCCAGACTACATGAAGTCAGAGAGTTATACCTCAGTGGTTAAGCAACCAAGCAAAGCAAAAGCAAGTTCAAAAGAACTCAAAGCAACTTAGGTACCTGAAAAAAAATCTAAACCAATCAGTTTACAATTCAAACAATCAGACAGACAACAATCATCAGGCAATAGTACACAGTCATTCACAGCATCAAGCACCAATGTGCAAGGCACAAGTCATTAGGCCACTTGTTCTCAAAGCCTACAAAACAACTCAATATTAGCCAACATCAACTAATCAACTCAAATGAGTGAATCACTTCAACCATGGTAATGTGCTTCTTAACCTGAAATCCACAATCCAAATAGTGAGTCCAAACCACTAGGTCAAAGCCTAGGGTCAAAAGAGGGTCAAACATTCAAAACAGAACATGAAATTTAACATGAATCATCCTTATCCAATCAAGAACGCAACTCAAAGTGTCCCATATCAATGTCATTAACCAAAAGCATTTCATGAACCAAACATGGCAAGGTATGCAACTTGTGACCACATTGTGACATCAGAAGTAATAAATGCACATTAAATAAAAAATGATTCAAATAATCTTGGAAAAATTCATGAGTAAACAGGACATACAACATGATCATCACACAAAAAATTAGAGGCATTGGACATCATTAGGCATGGCAATCACATAGCATAAGTCAAGACAAGCACATGTGTGACACAAACTGTCACACCAAGTTAGCATAGGCATAAAATAGGGATGTATCATGGTAAAAACCTCAAACCAAAGCCAAAACAACACTCAACATGTCTAGAAATAGTATGCAAAAATTCAGAAGCATTGGATAAGAAACAAGCATTTTGTGATCAAATGAAGTTCAAGGCAATTTTAAAGCTCAAATATGACCAACCAGAATGAAAAATCTCAATTAAATCAGAAATGATCCAAATAATTCCAACAAAAATCATGATCAATCACCACATCCATAACATGCATCATACAAAAAAATCAGGACAAATGGAGATCATTTGGCATGGCAAACACATCATTCAAGTTGAACATCACAAGGTGTGACACAAATTGTCACACCAACTTAGCATGATCCTAAAACAGAAATAGTAAGTGATAAAAATACCAAATCAACACCAAAATGTCAAGCAAAGTGTCTAGTTATAGCATGCAAAATTTCACACTCATTGGATCAAAGACCAGCATTTCACAACATGATAACCAAAGCAAGGACAAGTATGGACACATGTTCAAACTCCTTAGACAAAATATTTTCCAGGCCAGGCACAACTTGCATTTTGATAATCATAAAAAATCAGATGAATGAGAAACACAATGCAAAAAATTGGAGATCATTTGGTTGACTTTTCATTTTTAAATGAATTTTGGAAGTTGATTGGAAGAAATAAAAAATGAGAATGGAGCAAGCATGGAAATATGATGGAATAGTGAGAAAAATACAAGGCAAATTGGAAAATGCATTCAACCGGTATCGAACCTGTGCCAAATTCAAACTACCTAGCTCGCGCTTGCAAAACGACGTAGTTTTGCCTAAACCCTAACTTGGCGCGCTGCATGGATTCAAAAAATCCGCAGGAAATGCCTATGCGTTCCGCAGGTAATCGTATGCGTTTTGCAACAAAATTCGCAGGAAAATCTCCAGCAAAACTGGAAAATGCATGAACATGATGAACACGATGAAGATCTTCATCCAACTTTTCCAGATTTTTTCAAAACTTCCAGAAATGAAAATCAAGCATATCAATCAACTCATCACGCTATGCACATCAAAGATCAATGACTAATTCATGCTAAAACATCAACATGAACACGGATCGAAGGAATCAAGAATCATCATCCAAAATTGAAATGCATGTAACTTGCTCAAATCACCACCAAGTCAATCCAAATTTCCATCAGAATTACCACCATTCCATGATCTACAAGATAGGCATAATGAATTGCAAAATTAAAGAGGTCGAAAAACCAACCTCTTGATGAACAGAATTGGATCCACGTGTTTCCAAGCTTTGCCACGCCTCAAATCTCTTCCAGTATGCTTATTGAGATGGATGATGATGAAATGGAAGCTCAACAATGAAAGAAACAAGCTAAATCTTCAACTGCCATGGAAGCTTCAAGCTATGAACATGAACTTAAACAACCACGATTTCTCTTGCTCACACGTCCAAAAGTGCTCCAATATGCCCCATGATGATGAATTGATCAATCAAAAGTGTTTAGGTTTGAAGAATTTTTGGAAAAAAATGAGAGAAAAATTTGGAGGATTTGGTTGAATCTAGATCTAGAATGTTCATCCTGTGCAAAACAGTTATGATTAAGCATATATACTCCATGCTAATCATGTTTAAGAAGTGTTTAGGGCAAATGCAAATGAGATTAAGGAGTTTGTGGTGTAAATGCAAAAAATGAATTTTCTACTTCATGCACGTGAACAGTGCATGCTCTTGGTCAAAAATGCCTAAAAATGAGTTTATGCACATGTTGGAATTGGTTTGGTATGCATATGTTCAACCAAAATGAGTTTATGAAATTTCTTCCCAAAATCTTCATGAATGAGCCAATGCCATGCAAATGAGATTTCATGCCAAATGATGGTATGCTTGGAAAATACATGTTATAAGGATCAATATGCAAAAAGAACCACCCAAATTGGAGTTTTGGTTTGAAAGTTATGCTCATTTGAAGTTTGAACCACACTTTTCCATGATTGAACCATATCTCCTCAACCACACATGAGAAATTCATGATCTTGGACATTTTGGAAATGGGAGAGAAAGATCTTCAACTTTCATGTTGGACAAAATTTCAGTTGAAGCTTTCTTGATGATGTAATCTTGAGTTGAAGTTGGTCTAAAACCTTTCCATTTTTGGAAAGTTCAAATTATAGATCACTTGCTATTTTTGGAAAGTCTTGATCTGACTTCAAATTCTTCAATGTTGATGTTTGAAATGTCAAATGAGACTTGTTTACACATGAATGAGGCATCACTGATCATCTCCCACCTCCAAATCCACAGTTGACTTGACAGTTGACTTCTGTTGACTTTTGTGGTCTCAGATGATTTTGCACATGGACTGATGAATTCTGAGCCTTCAACTCTTGGCCAAACCACTTCAAAATGTTACTTGAATCATGTGAACCCAATGTACCAACCCTAAGGCTTTGGTCTCATGGAAAATGCTCTTGTTGCCTTGCACAGTTGATTCTTCTGACCAGTCTTGCCTGATGACATGATGGACTATGCAATGACAATGCAATGTTAATGACCTAAAATGAAAATGTATATACAAATGGGAGGTGCAAATTTGAGGTGCTACAGCTGCCCCTATCCAATCAACTAGGAACCTGAACGGATGAGAGCAACGGCTGTCAGACCTTCAAGGTAAACAGGGATTGAATACCAAAGAACCGTAGAAATTTGCACTCTGCGGGGATCCAAGAAAGGAAAATTCACCAACGGAAGCTTCCACTGGGATTTGATATTTATCATTAGACCAGACCTGACGTCTACCAACAACTCCACTGGGGATCTTGATTTTTTTCAGAAAAAAGGAACCACATCCAGACATCGAAGGACGATGAATGGGAATAGAAATCACAACTAGACGCCAACGGACGACTAGGAAAAACTTGACGTTTATCGACACCAACGGAGAGGTGACCAGACATCAACGGATGAATGGGAAGACTCGACCAGACGTCAACGGACGAACGGGAGAAGCTCGACGTTTATCGACACCAACGGAGAGGTGACCAGACATCAACGGATGACCTGGGATAAAGGGACACAACCAGACGTCAACGGACGAATGGGAAAAACTCAACGTTTATCGATACCAACGGAGAGGTGACCAGACATCGACGGATGAATGGAATAAAGGGATACAACCAGACATCAACGGACGAATGGGAAAAACTCGACGTTTATCGATACCAACGGAGAGGTAACTAGACATCAACGGATGAAATGGGAAGACTCGACCAGACGTCAACGGACGAACGGGAGAAGCTCGACGTTTATCGACACCAACGGAGAGGTGACCAGACATCAACGGATGAACTGGGAAGACTCGACCAGACGTCAACGGACGAACGGGAGAAGCTCGGCGTTTATCGACATCAACGGAGAGGTGACCAGACATCAACGGATGAACTGGGATAAAGGATACAACCAGACGTCAACGGACGAATGGGTAAAACTCAACGTTTATCGACACCAACGGAGAGGTGACCAGACATCAACGGATGAACTGGGAAGACTCGACCAGACGTCAACGGACGAACGGGAGAAGCTCGACGTTTATCGACACCAATGGAGAGGTGATCAGACATCAACGGATGAATGGAATAAAGGGATACAACCAGACGTCAACGGACAAATGGGAAAAACTCGACGTTTATCGATACCAACGGAGAGGTGACCAGACATCAACGGATGAACTGGGATAAAGGATACAACCAGACGTCAATGGACGAATGGGAAAAACTCAACGTTTATCGACACCAACGGAGAGGTGACCAGACATCAACGGATGAACTAGGAAGACTCGACCAGACGTCAACGGACGAACGGGAGAAGCTCGACGTTTATCGACACCAACAGAGAGGTGACCAGACATCAACGGATGAATGGAATAAAGGGATACAACCAGACGTCAACGGACGAATGGGAAAAACTCGACGTTTATCGATACCAACGGAGAGGTGACCAGACATCAACGGATGAACTGGGAAGACTCGACCAGACGTCAATGGACGAACGGGAGAAGCTCGACGTTTATCGACACCAACAGATAGGTGACCAGACATCAACGGATGAACTAGGAAGACTCGACCAGATATCAACGGACGAACGGGAGAAGCTCGACGTTTATCGACACCAACGGAGAGGTGACCAGACATCAACAGATGAACTAGGATAAAGGATACAACCAGACGTCAACGGACGAATGGGAAAAACTCAACGTTTATCGAAACCAACGGAGAGGTGACCAGACATCAACTGATGAATGGGAAGAGGAAATCACAACTAGACGCCAACGGACGACTCGGAAAAACTCGACGTTTATCGAAACCAACGGAGAGGTGACCAGACATCAACGGATGAATGGGAAGAGAGATACAACCAGACGTCAACGGACGAATGGGAAAAACTCAATGTTTATCGAAACCAACGGAGAGGTGACCAGACATCAACGGATGAATGGGAAGAAAACAATGTTTACTGACATCGAAAGATGATGCGTTCAGAAGTGAAGCAAGACCAGACATTTATCGATGACTGGGAGAAAGACTCGACGTTTACCGACATCAAAAGATGATGTTTTACTGACACCAAAAAAGGACGATCAGACATTTACCGATGACTGGAGTGAGACTCGATGTTTACCGACACCGAAACAATGGTGCGTACCGACACCAAAGAAAGAACACACACGGGTGCTGACATGACACTTACCGGTATCACAAGGATGACATCTACATATGTCAAGGCAAGGCTAAACACTTGCTGGGGATCTCACTGGTGAGGATCAAGCTTTCCTTTCACTGCGGGCGAGGAAATTATCAACCCTGAATGTTGTCAGGAGCAACTGTAGCAAATGTGTCGTACAGATGTTGAACAACGGTCCGCCTCGGCCGGGGATATGGTCTGATTAGGTTTAACACATGAATGCATATGTTTGAATTTTTCTATGGCGTAATGCTCCATATTGAATGGAAACGCTACGCTATTTGAGGATGCAATGTTCACTACATGCAAAATGCAAAATGATGAAAACTCCTGCTGGGGAGCACAGGTCGCTTTTCTGCGTGCACACATCTGATTAGATTCTCCGACTCGGTGGGGAGATGCACTATTGGGAATGCTTTGCTGATCTGAAACTCTGGAGACGACAGAGGAAACCAAGTCAACTCGGGGAGACTCTGTCTGAGGAACACGCCAACTTCTCAACCGTGCTGGCGAATAGCATTGCTGATGGAGAAAGGATAAATCCCACCGAGGACAATTTCCACTGAATCCAATCCACTGAGGGACTCCGCTAGGGGAAACAGCCAATGCTCACCTCTACTGAGGATAGCGGCCAATCCACAGGTAGGATAAACTCTACTGGGGATGATCTTCACCGACCCTGATCCACTTGGGGACTTCGCTGGAGGAAAACCATCAACGCAAACTTCTGCTGAGACAACTACCCACTTCAAAATTGCTGGGGAGAATATTCACCACCCTGCCGGGGAAAGGCATTCACGACCATGCTGGGGATTGCAGTACTTCATACCCGACTGCTGAGGAACAAACTACTCACTGATACCTCCGCTGGGGATACAACATCCTTCAGACTCAGTGGGGATCAACAGTCTTCAGACTAGCTGGGAATAGACCAACTCTCGGGCCTGCTGGGGAACTAAAAATCCTTAGACCTGCTGGGGATAGAATAGCCTTTGAACCTGCGGCTGAGGGACACATTATCAACAGACGCCTTTGCCGGGGAAAAACAACTCTAATAGCTTTCAGATTTGCTTGGGGAAATAGCCATTTTCCAACCTGCTGGAGAAACAGCCTCAACTCCGCTGAGTAACCCCTGATCTTGACTATGCTGGGGAGACAAGCCCAAAATCCACTGGGGATATACGGTCTATTTGACACGGAACACCCGTCGATTCATTGAACACCGACATTCATTATCCAACCACAGTGTCAACTTTCCACTTTTGAGAGCTCCCAAATTCATCCGGTCTTGTCAGATTCATCACCTAGTATTCTCGTCTTTTCTTTGCTTCGAGACAAATGATCTCCTCAGATCCGGGCTAACTCTCTAATCTTCAGACTTTGAAGAGTCTTCTTGATTACCCTCTAGGATCGTCGTCGCAACTCTTTCACTGTCTTTTCACCGTTCTTCTATCCCTTGCCCCTGATTGGACTCTGCAGGGATCTCTTGTCAAAATGCTTCGCATCACAACCTGTAAGTGAATGAAGATATCTAACAGCACCTGCACAAGAGATCGTTAGATAAAAGCGTGCCCCAGGCATACCAACATTTCAACACCTAGGTCACTCAAACTTCCGAATAAGATTTCCAGATTCCAATCTTATAAGCATGCATCGGAAGGGACCTCTATGTTTCAAAATGCAAATATTCTTATAAAAAATAAACGGATGTTTTCGCAATCAAAGCGGTAATGAAGACAAAAACAAAATTATTTGACTGAACATGCATTTATTGACTGAAAAAAGGTGGCTCAAAACCGAGCAACACACAGGAAGCAATCCCTGAAAAGAGGTGATCGCGCACAAAAGGAAAAAACCTATCCTAATGGCAATGTGAAACCGTGATCTCATCGGGTTCCAACTTGGTTACACCCCCTATGTCCTCAAGACTTTCCGCACTTTCTGTCTTCTGAACAAGACGCTTCCGATCGATCTCTGTCGGGGATTATCCATGATGTGTTAACCAAAATATCAACGATTATGCTGGACACAGTTGTTCGTTTCAATCCCTCTTTTTCCTGGACCGCCCTTTCGGGTTTTCAGTCCACCGGTGTCATACCCCAATTTTGTCCGGCCACATTTAAATTTTCATAGAATTGATTTCATTTTCATTTTTGCATCATATGCATAGCATTACATACATTGCATCATGAATAATACCCAAAATGTCAGTCAGAATGAATTTACTTGAGAATACAGATAAATCGGTTGAATCGTCAAAATTTGAGGAAAGACTGTATTTTTTTAATAAGTACATTTTGTCCTGACAATTTTAGTATGGTCGATTTAATTTCCCAAGCAAATTTGTACTCTATTCTTGTTTCTAATGGGTCAATATTTTTTGGTTAGATATTTAATTAAAGAAATTAGAATGTGTTTAAATTAAATATTAGTTAGTTTAAATTAAATATTAGTTAGTTTTTAAATATTAGTTAGTTTAAATTAAATATTAGTTAATTTTTTTTTATAATATTTTTTCTTAAATAAATAATAAGTGTAAAAAAAAATGTGTATTATTTTGACATTGGATTCTTTAGAAGGAAATGCCAGCTTGCATGTCCCTTTCTAATCTCTCTTCCCACTATCTCTCTGAAAAAAGAAAAGAAATTTGGAAAAGATTCTTTTCACTCACAAGATCCTCATAACTACCTACCTCACGCTCCACTAAAAAAACCTCACCTTTCTCTCTCTGTTGAAAAAGGGTTAAAAATAAATAAACAAATCTTTATATCTCTCTCTCTGCGTAACCATAAACGGACACGTCCCTCATTTCATTCCCAACAAACCCTCAACACTCAGAAAACCCTTTCATCATTCTCTCTTCTCTCTCTGCGAAAATCTTCCTCCATCACCTCGCGCCATCACCCTTCAAAACACCATCGCTACACCCTCCACCGCCGCAAAACCCTAAACATCACACAAATCACCAAAAAACGCAAATGAAAATCTGGAAAATGACTGATTTCGGTTTCGGTAAACCATAGTATGGGTGTTAACTTGAGAAGAAACCCACTTCTAAGTTCTTTTTTCTGAACTGGGTTTGTGGAATTTGGATGTTATTGTTGACAGGAAAATGAACGCACAAGCAACGATGCAGATGAGTGGCGAGCTATGGGAAACATGGATCACAGCATAGTAACAACACCCAAGAGCTTGTGTTTTCTCATCGTCGGTATCTTCGCTTTTTTAAGCCAGACTTGGAATTTGGGACTGAAGTAATTACAGCGACATCACCAACACGTCCGGATAACAACAACAAACTCAAACAGCTCCAAGTTTCGAAGAGTCACGTTTCGGTAACAACTTCAAGTTTCTTCCAATCTATCGTTGTTGTGTGTTGTTGTGACAATTTCATTTTTTTATTTCATGATGAAATCGTTGGGTTAAAACTAATATGTTGATTACGGTTGTGTTGTTTATGATCATTTCAATCTTTGTTGTGCGTATGCTGGGTTGCGGATCTGATTTGAATGTATGTTTAAGTGTGTGTTTAAAACGTGATTTTGTTGAAATTTTGGATTAGAGTTGTTGTTATTTTATTACTGTTGGATTTCTTGAGTCCAACTTATTAAATTTCTGGAAAATGCACGTTGCTAATGCCTATACCGCTTGGGATTATTTTGCTACTGCATATACTGGTGAATGCGTCCTGCGTCCTATATACAATCTTATGTGCTATCATTGTGACGCTCATTTTAAATCAATATATTATGGATAAGCTGCTTGATCGCTGTGTAAATATGGCAATAGAGTTTTATATTATTATTCCGTCCCATGCTTGCCCGATTTAATTAATGGATTCAACGACTTATGTCGCTATGCCACCAACGGTTCAATAAAGTAATCAAATATTTCACCGTGTTTTCACCTTCGCATACGACGTTTTGATGGTCGATATGTATAAACCGGTTTCGAGCACATTGCAACTTATTGGATTTGATTATTTTGTACTCATTTTGGTCAATTACCCCAAGTTTTACATTCCAAATCAAGATTAATTGATTAATTAATGTTTTTTTTATAATATAGCTTTAATCATTTTTTAATCAATTTAATTATTTGGTTGTATTAACTTTAAATAGATAATTATGATAAATATTAAGTTTGATTGAAATGATTAAATCAAAAGTTTAAATGATTTTGTTAAACAAATTTTGATTAGGTTTCTTTTCCACCACATTTTTATAAAAACAAATTCAATTTCAATTCATCATCCAACACAAACCATTTTAAAAAAAAATCACAATTCTTGATTCAAACATCAAGCCCATTTTAAAAACACCCTTGTAAGTCGATTGCTCTTAGCATCGCCATCAACCTCACATAGCTTACTCTTGGGCTTTCTTACAATGAAACCTACTTGGTTATTGATTAATCGAGTAGATGAAATAATACACTAAAATTCATTTCATTTATAAACATGAATTCAAGCACTTCTCCAAACCATTTAACTTCTAAAGTTTTTCCCTTTCAAACATAAACTTGGGATGAAAAGGAGATAGTAAGCGTACGCTTCACTATTTTTCAATTACTCGAAGAATTGGCGTACGCCATATTGCGCGAGTTCTTGTCACCCGATTAGATCTTAAATCACACAATTTCAAATCACTTTTCAAAATCAAATGTAATTTCTAAATTCAAATAACTCAAACCATAACACTTCAAATCATACAATTTCAAATCATTTATACAAATTCCAAATCCTTTTAATTCCATATTTTGGATGAAAAGGAGAATAGTGAGCATCCGCTTCATTATCTCTCGATTATACGAATAATTGGCGTACGCCATATTGCTCGGACTTTCGTCATTCAAATAAAACCCTAATAATCATACAAGTTCAAATCACATCTTTTAAATCAATTATAAATCCTAAAAGCTCTATTAATCTTTGAATGAAAAGGAGAATAGTGAGCGTACGCCTCACTATCTTTCGATTATTCGAATAATTGGCGTACGCCATATTGCACAAATTATCGACTTCCGATTAAAATACTTTAAATAAACTTGGATAAAGGAATAAGTGGCGTACGCCTCATTATCCTTTGAATAAGCAAGTAGGGGGCGTACGCCTCACTACCGTGCGCATTCAACATCCACAAACAAAATTTCAAAATAATCCGAATGAAAAAGGAATAGAAGGCGGACGCCTTATTACTCCTCGAAAGAATTGGACGATTGGTGAACACTACATTGCTCAATCTTTCGTCGTTCTTCAAAAACATCTCAAAACAAATCAAACTAACTTCTCGCCCCCGAGCGATCGAAACCGAAACCAATCAAACCCAAACACATCAATTCAACTTGTCACCCCCGCGTGACCAAAACCTCTTCAAAAGAACACTGTCAATCCTTTCTAATGCGCACAACAAACCAGTGCTAGAGCCTCCGCCGAGAGTAGACAAGCCAGCGTTTAGCCGTTAGAACGCCGACCTACACAGTCGTTCATCAAAACAAAACACACCCAAATATTCGTAGTAGCCGGAACTACGAATGCTCTGATTTCCTTATTGCACCATAAGGATACGTAGGCAGGAGATTGCTGTATCTTCGCGAGCACACTAATAAAAAACCTCCCATTTCCCCCTCCCGAGGTCTTCATCCATATCTATCATCAATTCTAATCACTCGAAGCAAGCAGATAAACAGTTAATTAACAGTCAAATAGCAAAATCAGACTAAAAGGTTCCCGTTGAGTACAACGGACGTGAGGGGTGCTAATACCTTCCCCTTGCGTAATCGACTCCCGAACTCGAATATGGTTGCGACGACCATTATTCTATTTCTTAAAGGTTTTCTCGATATTTTCCTATTCCTTCATTGGAATGAATAAAGTTCGGTGGCGACTCTGTTTCGAACAACATTTTTTCCGCGTCCTATCGCGAGGGATCGCATTATCATCATTTTTGAGGTGCGACAGACTGGCGACTCTGCTGGGGACATTGCTCCAAGCAAGAGAGAGTCTAGCCTAACTTAGTCTGATTTCGCTATGACTGTTGGAAGATGTTCTTATCTTCCATACTTATTTCTCTGTATTCTTTTCTGATTGCTTGTGTTGTATGTATTTTATCTTGATACTTTGATATGGGACTTGGTGTATGTTGTGAGATAAGCTCCATACCCGAGCTTCGAGAAAAAACTTTAGAACCTGGAGTTGTGTAGTATTGAACCGGGGGGTGTACACCTCATTGGGACAATACGAAGGCTCCACCTAGAGTAGATCTGTTTGGAGTTTCCATCACAATATGGCTAGCCCATCATTGTGGGGGAGGTTCTAAATACGATCCGTGACTCTAGGGACCTTGCCTTAAACCCAAGTTTTGTTTTCAAAAACTGGCGATTGCGTAGTATTGAATCGAAGGGTCTACACCCTGTTCGTACAATACGAGAATCCCACTTAGATTAGATCATTTTAGAACTCCCATCACGATGTGGCTAGCCCACCATTGCGAGGAAGTTTTGAACTTGATCAGTGAGTCTAAGTTCCTTCCTTGAAAACATAACTTTAGAACCTACCTTTGGGAATTTCTAGTAATCAGAGAGACCTGTGCTTCTTCCAGTTATACTGATGTACACAACGCATGATTGATCTTGAATATTGGTATTCCTCTGCCGAAAAACATGGCACAATTTCATGCATTTGCATATCACAAACATGCATTGTATTTCATCTTCCAGAAACAAAAGCTTACACCATATTCTACCCCTTGTCCAGTAACCCTGACTACTCGACACCGGTACGAGACGCGCCGCAATTACAAGATGACACTCGAACAGCTTGAAGCAAACCAAGTATCGATGAGGACTGACATCGACTCCATGCAGGCCAAGATGGATCGCTTGCTGGAAACCATGTTGCTCCTAGCCCAGAAGGAGAAAGATGCTGAGACTAACGCCAAAGCCAGAAGAGTTGTCGCTCAGTTTGGATCACCATCGCTTAGCATCCCAGGAGTGATTGACCTTGATGGTAACCCTGCCCAGCCTGGAGGAGGACCGATCCCTGTTCCGATCCCAATGGTCAATGCAAACCCTCATGAGCATTCTGATACATCTGCTCGACATGGATCCATGATGGGCGATGAAGATCCGTATGACGCTTTCTTCATACCACCACCCGCCAAACCTGTTGTTGGAGGTCTCCCAGACCCAGCTGTTGAGAGACTCCATGCTCTAGAAGAAAAGTTTAAGTCCTTGGAGGTTCACACTACTCCCGGTTTGGACGCCGTTGATATGTGCTTGGTGCCAGGCCTCGTGATTCCCCAAAAATTCAAAGTCCCGGACTTTGACAAGTATAAAGGGATCAGTTGCCCGAGAACTCACCTCAGAGCTTACTGTCGCAAAATGGCTGCCCACATCAATAACGATCAACTCCTGATTCATTACTTCCAAGATAGTCTCAGTGGGGCATCCTTGGAGTGGTACATGCAACTAGAGAGAGGCCAGGTCCAGTCATGGAGAGACCTTGCTGAAGCTTTCCTCAGGCATTATCAGTACAACACTGATCTAGCGCCCAACCGCACCCAGCTACAAGACATGACTCAACGCAACAATGAGTCATTCAAGGAATACGCACAACGTTGGAGAGAACTCGCAGCTCGCATCCAACCTCCTCTCCTTGACAAAGAACTAATTGATATGTTTATGGGAACCCTGCATACCCAATATATGGAGAAGATGGTAGGATCCAGTTTCCCTACTTTTGCTGAGGTTGTCTCTGTAGGAGAACGGATTGAAAGTCAAATTAAGAAAGGAAAGCTACCTTGTGCTGCTAATGCTTCAAGTGGGATGAAGAAACCTTATCCTAATCTCCCAAAGAAGCCAGAAGGTCAGACCAATGCCATCATGGGAGGAGGAGGATATAGGGCACCTCCATATGCTCCTACACCTTATCATCAGGTTGCTGCTGTCATCCCGACACCATATCAGCCACCCTACCAGCAACCATATCAACAACAATATCAACAACCATATCAACAGTCGGCTTACCAGCAGCCACATCAGAATCAACAACAATGTGCTCCACAACCACGTCAACCTAATCAACAGAGGGCAAGGAGGCCAGAAAGACATTTCGATCCTTTGCCAGTGCCATACAGCAAGATTCTTCCCTTCCTGCTAAAGGATGAAGCAATTCTTTTGAAGGAGCTAACACCTGTAACTCCGCCCTATCCTCCAGGATACGATGCCAATGCTCACTGTGAGTATCACATGGGTGCCCCAGGGCATACAATAGAGAACTGTAAGGCCTTCAAGCACAAGGTCCAGGACCTGATTGACAGTAAGGCAGTTACTTTCACGCCAGTGAGGCCGAACGTTGCAACAAATCCCATGCCAGCGCATGCAGAGTCGAGTGAAGCTCGAAGATTGAGCTCCTCACCATCCTGAACAAGCAGAACAACTCCCAACAAAGAATCAAGAAGCAATGTCCTGTTGCTTTGAATGAAGGCAATCATTATGCCATTTTTACCATTATGCATTCTTGTAATTTGATCTTGTTTGTTTAAGTACTGTATGCTTTAAACATTGTTATTTGTATTTGGTCTTATTAATGGGATGATTATGCATGCTTTGAATCGATCTTTCATATTCACTCATCTATCACATTTACGAATCACAAACACGCTTCTTCACCTTCTCCATCACACTATTGTTAGTAAATGTTGGAAGGAGGATGACGAAAACACAATACTCATAACTGCTGATTGTATGTTGTCGGATAAAACCTTGCTGATGATGTACAGGCATTGTTTCAAATCCCCAAACACTGGAGAGATAAGGAGTTAATCCCTAGTCAACCACTTCGAGCCTAGAAGTAGGAGTTTCTTTCGAATCTATAAAACCCTTACGCTTAACCTGGGGCAGGGTAGTGTTCAGTTGATTTAACTACACATTCAAATTACAAGATGAAATATCCCATACACGGATCAACCATATGATATTCTTCGCACACATCATGAAGTGTCGAAGGAACCATACAAATCCAAATTTTATGTCGGTTGTTCTTCAATGACCAAGGACATGGCAGTCACAATTTCAAAAAAAATCAATCAAAGAAAAAGCCCGCTAAGTCCAACACCCTAAAAGGAGACTTAGGCAAAAACAGGGGCAATCCCGATGGTTAAAGCTTCAAACAAAGCGGTCCATGCAAAAATTAGGGATCAAAACAAAAATCGAAAGAGACAATGAAAGTCTCAAACAAAACAAAACAAGATTCAGTGACCACCATACCAAAATCAAATGGTCACCGACATCCAAAAAACGAAATAAGGTGGCTGCCATTCCAAGAGACCTTGAATCACCATCTTTATCCTTACACCTGCAAAAGAAGAATGTGTGTGAATTAACTGAACATAAGATTGGAGATCATCATGAAGAAGGGGTGGGTCAAAATAAACTTTGAGCCTTATATCCTTTTGTTTCAATAACCGTGAACCAAGCCACGTTACAACCCTCAAAAGACCTAATTGAAGTAGGGTTTATTCTGAAGGCATACTGCAGCAAGGTTGAGTAAACTGACTCCCAAAGATTTGCTAATATTCTATTCTCACTGTGTCACTCACACACCAGTTAAATCAAGCACAGCGATTGGACACATGATCCACTCGCCACACATTACCACAAAACTCTAAATGAATGATTGTTTTTCAAAACTTGCATAATTGTTGCACTAACATCACCATTTCTTGGATAACAATTCTTAATTGTCAGTCAGTACTTGACATTGAGTAAATTCCAACAAGGGGCAATTCAAGAGGCACTTGATCGTTGGTGCTAACACGAATCAAGACCATCTTGTGAATCAGGGGCATGGCATCATTTTGATTATATTGACCTAAGAAGTAGTGAGTATAAGACAAATCTCCAAGCATCGGTTGATCAAGGAGGAAAAGTACTTCAATACTCTGTTCGTATGAGGCAAGTCTCCCAAAGGCTAATCAGGGGCAGACCATTGCAAGATTCAGGAGTTGGAAAAAACAAACTCAGACCATGTCATGGGACAATCACTCCTAAGGTTTCCTTTCAGGGAGAATGCCATTTGATACCCTACAGTCTGGGGCAAGACAAGTTGCAAGAGGCAAATTCCCTTCATATCTTCAAGTCAGTCAAGCAGATTGCATCAGACACTAGTAACTGTCTTGAATTCACAACAAAAACGTCAAAAGTTCATACCAGTACGACATCATACCTTGACAATAATCCTTAGGGCATGTCAAAGGCACAATCATCATGCGTTGATCACGTCGCTATGCTCAGTCACAGGCTGGCCAAACACTTTAGAAGAAGAAATCGAGATCTTCTCAAAGACAAATACACAACATGTCAGCAAGAGATCAAACTTGGGGCACCAAGAGTATCCGCATCTATTGCGTGTTCATCACATCATCAACTACCGAGTGTCGGGAAGTCAGATCCTTTCCACCAATCAATAGTCCAAGTCAGATTGACAATTACCAGAAAAGCCAAAGCTCACCTTGCTGGAATCCACACAAAATCAAATACAACCGACACTGGTTTCCACAAAATACATCGCCTTTGAAAAGGGGGGCCAATCCCTATCAAACCAATAATCCCATGCATTCAAACATGCATCTCATGCATCGCATGCACCACCTCATATATAATGCATACATGACATTTATGCATAAACACAAATCAAAATCCAAGGTTTAGTCGTAGGCATCCAGGCCAACCCTCAGTTGAGTCATTGTTTTTCTCTGAGTGAGTTCCTACCCTACTATCGGGCGTTCCCCATTGAGTTACATCCTTCAACCTTTTGTTGATAAGATGTTATCCTCAGCTAAGTCAAACATTGTTTCTTTAAACACTTACCTTGTTTCGCGTTGAGCGTCCCTCAACGAGTTGTTTCTTGTAACCCTTTGTTGACAGAAACTACATCTCCCCAGAGAATATTGGGTCTGCAACCTTTTGTTGTCAATACCTCGAGAAAATCTTACCCAATAATGTTCCAACACTACCCAGCAAATCAGGTTTACTGAACTTTGACAGTAGCCTTATTTTTCCAATATTTGTTCCACTATCATCCTTTTGGTGAAAGTCCATTGAGGAATAATATTAATCATCACCCTGTTTACAATAACCGTTATCCTTTTGGTAAAGGTAAATCCTTGACATTTGTGATCTTACCGTCATCCTTTTGGTGTCGAATATCCTTGAAGTTTTGGTTCAACCTTCATCCTTTTGGTGAATTGTGACCTCTACAATTATTACAGCTTACCGTCATCCTTTTGGTGTCGGCGATCCTTGTGGTGATAAGGATCCTTGTCATTTTGGTTCAATCATCATCCTTTTGGTGATGACGTCTAGTTCAATCTAAACATCATCCTTTTGGTGATGGAGAGTATGGAGTTTTGGTTTAAGCTATCATCCTTTTGGTGATGGTGGCATTTGGAAAGTCCAATCCCCCTGTCATCCTTTTGGTGTCAGCAATATTTGAAGGTATTATAACTTATTATCATCCTTTTGGTGGTAACAAGTTTTGAAGTTATGATCTCACCTTCATCCTTTTGGTGATGGTGATTGTGGATTCATTGTCATCCTTTTGGTGATAACGAGTTTTGTTGTTTGTAGTACCTTCATCCTTTTGGTGATGGTGACTTTTGACTTATTATCATCCTTTTGGTGATAACAAGTTTTGTTGATTGGTCTTACCTTCATCCTTTTGGCGACGGTAACCATTTGAGTTATGGGCTCATTATCATCCTTTTGGTGATAACGAGTTTTATTTTGATCTTACCCTCATCCTTTTGGTGATGGCGATCATTAAGTCTGTTTCAGCTTATTATCATCCTTTTGGTGGTACTAAGTTTTGTCGTTTGACAACACCTTCATCCTTTTGGTGATGGTGATTGTTTACTTATTATCATCCTTTTGGTGATAACAAGTCTGTGTCTTGATCCTACCTTCATCCTTTTGGTGATGATGATCAATTGCATGTGTGCTTATTATCATCCTTTTGGTGGTAACAAGTTTTGTCGTTTGACAATACCTTCATCCTTTTGGTGATGGTGATTGTTAACTTATTATCATCCTTTTGGTGATAACAAGTTTGTGTCTTGATCCTACCTTCATCCTTTTGGTGATGGTGATCAATTGCGTGTGTACTTATTATCATCCTTTTGGTGGTAACAAGTTTGGTCGTTTGACAATACCTTCATCCTTTTGGTGATGGTGATTGTTAACTTATTATCATCCTTTTGGTGATAACAAGTTTGTGTCTTGATCCTACCTTCATCCTTTTGGTGATGGTGATCAATTGCGTGTGTGCTTATTATCATCCTTTTGGTGGTAACAAGTTTTTCCGTTTGACCTTACCTTCATCCTTTTGGTGATGGTGATTGTCGACTTATTATCGTCCTTTTGGCGATAACAAGTTTTGTCTTTTAATTATACCTTCATCCTTTTGGTGATGGTGATTGTTGACTTATTATCATCCTTTTGGTGATAACGAGGTTTTGTTTTGATCTTACTATCATCCTTTTGGTGATGGTGATCATTGAAGTTATTTGACTTATTATCATCCTTTTGGTGATAACAAGTTTGGTTGTTGGATCTTACCTTCATCCTTTTGGTGACGGTGATCCTTGAAGTTGATGAGTCAACTATCATCCTTTTGGTGATAGCCTTGATATTATACTCTCAGTAATGGAAAGCTTTATCAGAATAACCATCATCCTTTAGGTGATAGCGAGATTTGTTGGTGATCTTACCATCATCCTTTTGGTGATGGTGATCTTTGTTGTATCTACTGTAACCATTATCCTTTTGGTGATGACTACTTTTAAGGCTCGTCTTATCCATCATCCTTTTGGTGATGAGGATCCTGGAAATTATGGTGAATGTTTGTCATCCTTTTGGTGATAACAATTATTGCTGCTGTCATCCTTTTGGTGCCAGAGAGCCTGTTCAGTTTTGTCTTTACATCAGAAACGACCTTTGCAAGATTTGAATGTTGACTCGAGGGTTGGCATTGATTTGGCATTCTACCCCCAATACCTTGGTGCTGTTAGAATCCATTGCATTTTCATCTGCATCTCTCCATTGCATTCCAAGGACAAAATTTGGGTCTTTTCGTATTTAATTACCTTCCACCATGAATGTATGAAGACTGTTGTCATTCTTACCTTCTAGTTCAAGTTAATTAAATAGGGGCAGCTGTCATACCCCAATTTTGTCCGGCCACATTTAAATTTTCATAGAATTGATTTCATTTTCATTTTTGCATCATATGCATAGCATTACATACATTACATCATGAATAATACCCAAAATGTCAGTCAGAATGAATTTATTTGAGAATACAGATAAATCGGTTGAATCGTCAAAATTTGAGGAAAGACTGTATTTTTTTAATAAGTACATTTTGTCCTGACAATTTTAGTATGGTCGATTTAATTTCCCATGCAAATTTGTACTCTATTCTTGTTTCTAATGGGTCAATATTTTTTGGTTAGATATTTAATTAAAGAAATTAGAATGTGTTTAAATTAAATATTAGTTAGTTTAAATTAAATATTAGTTAGTTTTTAAATATTAGTTAGTTTAAATTAAATATTAGTTAATTTTTTTTTATAATATTTTTTCTTAAATAAATAATAAGTGTAAAAAAAAATGTGTATTATTTTGACATTGGATTCTTTAGAAGGAAATGCCAGCTTGCACGTCCCTTTCTAATCTCTCTTCCCACTATCTCTCTGAAAAAAGAAAAGAAATTTGGAAAAGATTCTTTTCACTCACAAGATCCTCATAACTACCTACCTCACGCTCCACTAAAAAACCTCACCTTTCTCTCTCTGTTGAAAAAGGGTTAAAAATAAATAAACAAATCTTTATATCTCTCTCTCTCTGCGTAACCATAAACGGACACGTCCCTCATTTCATTCTCAACAAACCCTCAACACTCAGAAAACCCTTTCATCATTCTCTCTTCTCTCTCTGCGAAAATCTTCCTCCATCACCTCGCGCCATCACCCTTCAAAACACCATCGCTACACCCTCCACCGCCGCAAAACCCTAAACATCACACAAATCACCAAAAAACGCAAATGAAAATCTGGAAAATGACTGATTTCGGTTTCGGTAAACCATAGTATGGGTGTTAACTTGAGAAGAAACCCACTTCTAAGTTCTTTTTTCTGAACTGGGTTTGTGGAATTTGAATGTTATTGTTGACAGGAAAATGAACGCACAAGCAGCGATGCAGATGAGTGGCGAGCTATGGGAAACATGGATCACAACACAGTAACAACACCCAAGAGCTTGTGTTTTCTCATCGTCGGTATCTTCGCTTTTTTAAGCCAGACTTGGAATTTAGGACTGAAGTAATTATAGCGACATCACCAACACGTCCGGATAACAACAACAAACTCAAACAGCTCCAAGTTTCGAAGAGTCACGTTTCGGTAACAACTTCAAGTTTCTTCCAATCTATCGTTGTTGTGTGCTGTTGTGACAATTTCATTTTTTTATTTCATGCTGAAATCGTTGGGTTAAAACTAATATGTTGATTACGGTTGTGTTGTTTATGATCATTTCAATCTTTGTTGTGCGTATGCTGGGTTACGGATCTGATTTGAATGTATGTTTAAGTGTGTGTTTAAAACGTGATTTTGTTGAAATTTTGGATTAGAGTTGTTGTTATTTTATTACTGTTGGATTTCTTGAGTCCAACTTATTAAATTTCTGGAAAATGCACGTTGCTAATGCCTATACCGCTTGGGATTATTTTGCTACTGCATATACTGGTGAATGCGTCCTGCGTCCTGTATACAATCTTATGTGCTATCATTGTGACGCTCATTTTAAATCAATATATTATGGATAAGCTGCTTGATCGCTGTGTAAATATGGCAATAGAGTTTTATATTATTATTCCGTCCCATGCTTGCCCGATTTAATTAATGGATTCAACGACTTATGTCGCTATGCCACCAACGGTTCAATAAAGTAATCAAATATTTCACCGTGTTTTCACCTTCGCATACGACGTTTTGATGGTCGATATGTATAAACCGGTTTCGAGCACATTGCGACTTATTGGATTTGATTATTTTTTACTCATTTTGGTCGATTACCCCAAGTTTTACATTCCAAATCAAGATTAATTGATTAATTAATGTTTTTTTTATAATATAGCTTTAATCATTTTTTAATCAATTTAATTATTTGGTTGTATTAACTTTAAATAGATAATTATGATAAATATTAAGTTTGATTGAAATGATTAAATCAAAAGTTTAAATGATTTTGTTAAACAAATTTTGATTAGGTTTCTTTTCCACCATATTTTTATAAAAACAAATTCAATTTCAATTCATCATCCAACACAAACCATTTTTAAAAAAAATCACAATTCTTGATTCAAACATCAAGCCCATTTTAAAAACACCCTTGTAAGTCGATTGCTCTTAGCATCGCCATCAACCTCACATAGCTTACTCTTGGGCTTTCTTACAATGAAACCTACTTGGTTATTGATTAATCGAGTAGATGAAATAATACACTAAAATTCATTTCATTTATAAACATGAATTCAAGCACTTCTCCAAACCATTTAACTTCTAAAGTTTTTCTCTTTCAAACATAAACTTGGGATGAAAAGGAGATAGTAAGCGTACGCTTCACTATTTTTCAATTACTCGAATAATTGGCGTACGCCATATTGCGCGAGTTCTTGTCACCCGATTAGATCTTAAATCACACAATTTCAAATCACTTTTCAAAATCAAATGTAATTTCTAAATTCAAATAACTCAAACCATAACACTTCAAATCATACAATTTCAAATCATTTATACAAATTCCAAATCCTTTTAATTCCATATTTTGGATGAAAAGGAGAATAGTGAGCATCCGCTTCATTATCTCTTGATTATACGAATAATTGGCGTATGCCATATTGCTCGGATTTTCGTCATTCAAATAAAACCCTAATAATCATACAAGTTCAAATCACATCTTTTAAATCAATTATAAATCCTAAAAGCTCTATTAATCTTTGAATGAAAAGGAGAATAGTGAGCGTACGCCTCACTATCTTTCGATTATTCGAATAATTGGCGTACGCCATATTGCACAAATTATCGACTTCCGATTAAAATACTTTAAATAAACTTGGATAAAGGAATAAGTGGCGTACGCCTCATTATCCTTTGAATAAGCAAGTAGGGGGCGTACGCCTCACTACCGTGCGCATTCAACATCCACAAACAAAATTTCAAAATAATCCGAATGAAAAAGGAATAGAAGGCGGACGCCTTATTACTCCTCGAAAGAATTGGACGATTGGTGAACACCACATTGCTCAATCTTTCGTCATTCTTCAAAAACATCTCAAAACAAATCAAACTAACTTCTCGCCCCCGAGCGATCGAAACCGAAACCAATCAAACCTAAACACATCAATTCAACTTGTCACCCCCGCGTGACCAAAACCTCTTCAAAAGAACACTGTCAATCCTTTCTAATGCGCACAATAAACCAGTGCTAGAGCCTCCGCCGAGAGTAGACAAGCCAGCGTTTAGCCGTTAGAACGCCGACCTACACAGTCGTTCATCAAAACAAAACACACCCAAATATTCGTAGTAGCCGGAACTACGAATGCTCTGATTTCCTTATTGCACCATAAGGATACGTAGGCAGGAGATTGCTGTATCTTCGCGAGCACACTAATAAAAAACCTCCCATTTCCCCCTCCTGAGGTCTTCATCCATATCTATCATCAATTCTAATCACTCGAAGCAAGCAGATAAACAATTAATTAACAGTCAAATAGCAAAATCAGACTAAAAGGTTCCCGTTGAGTACAACGGACGTGAGGGGTGCTAATACCTTCCCCTTGCGTAATCGACTCCCGAACCCGAATATGGTTGCGACGACCATTATTCTATTTCTTAAAGGTTTTCTCGATATTTTCCTATTCCTTCATTGGAATGAATAAAGTTCGGTGGCGACTCTGTTTCGAACAACATTTTTTCCGCGTCCTATCGCGAGGGATCGCATTATCATCATTTTTGAGGTGCGACAACCGGGATACCCTTTTTTGCCCAAGTCGCCCTTGTGAGGTTTTCAACTTGCCGGGTGTATAGTTTTTTTTCTTTTTATCCCTAATTTTTGCCCGAACCTTTTCATTCTTTTTTTTTTCGGTTCGTCGGGATGCCCATTTTTGCCTGGACTCTTTTATTCTTTTCGTCCAGCGGGTCTCTTTTTTACGAAGTATCTTCTAACTGCGTCCGCATTCACAAGGGATGGGAAATCCTCGTCATCTGTGGTCGTCACCAACAAGGCTCTGTCAGAGAAAACCTTCTTGACCACGAATGGAAATTCATAATTGTGTGTCCATTTGCCCCACGATCGTCTTGAGGAGGAAGGATCCTTTTCAATACCAACTCTCCCACATGGTACGCACGAGGTCGCACTTTTCGGTCAACAACATGCTTCATTCACTGGGTACAAATGCCCCATGACAAGTAACTGCCAGTCTCTCTTCCTCAATCAGGCTTAGCGTGCTAAAGCCTTTTCCAATCAGGACCTCAAATGGTAGCACCGATTCCTTCTCATATACCTGCGAGGAAGGTGTTGCCCCAATAGATGCACGCACCGAGGTTCGATACCCAGGATACAAGCTTCGTACTCAGCCACCATTGTTGGTGCAATCAAATGCTAACCGGGCAACGAAGGGAACGCGGGATCCCTTTGGCGTAACCAAAGCAGCACTAACTCATCCACATTAACCCCATCAGACATCAGAATCCATTCGGATTCAGGGTCAGGCCCCTCCTCCAAGATCGATTCCTCACAATCTTTCGATTTGAGCACCTCGAGATGTCCTCATCAGGGAACTCAAACGTCCTTGGTTGATAATCCTCAATGGGTTGTTGGGCGAGATAATCAGACAGTACACTCCCGTTACTGCTCTTTGAGAGGTATACTGAATATCGCATTCAATCAACATCATTTGCCCTCTCGCAACCCGTCCGGTCCATGCTGACTTCCCAAACATATTCTTGATCAGATCCATCTTGGAAATCCACGAAGTGGTATGAACCAGCATATACTGTCTCAGTCGGCGAGCAACTTATGCCAAAGTACAACAAGTTTTCTCGAGCAGTGAATGTATTGTTTCACAGTCGATAAACTTTTTGCTAAGGTAAATTGCATGCTCTTTTCGACCAGACTCGTTATGCTGACCCAGTACACACCTCATAGACCCCTCGAGGGCTGTCAAGTACAGAATTAATGACCGTCTCTTCACCGGGAGGCATCAGAATCAGAGGTTCCTGCAACTTATTCTTTTATCTTTCAATGCCCCTTGGCAATATCCACCTGACCGTTTGCTCTTTTTTTGTTTTCGGTTCAGGCATTTCTTGCATTGCTTTTTCCCTTTCTTTTATTTTCTTTCTTTCTTTTCTTTTTTTTAGCAGGATCAACCTCGATTCCTCTTATCCGCTCACAATAAAGCTCAGCACTTATCGGACAGCACTCCACAAGTGCACTGATTCGGACTCAACCTCAGTCTGAGTTGTCTCGATCCGGTCAAACAACTTGGCCAGATCCACCAGATGCCCCTTTTCTCTTTAGGACTTGGCAATCATGTCATCAACATAGCATTCGATTTCATGATGAATCATATCATGAAACAAAGTCACTCTGATACGTGGCACCGGCGTTCGGCTTCTCTAGAGGACAATCTTCTCTCCATGGTAGCTTGTGCACAACGACATCGGTATCCGACCCTGGCATATCCTGACACGACCAGGCGAAGGTATCCACATGCTCTTTCAACAGGGCTACCATTCTGCTCTCGACTCGCCTCTGAAGCGGCCCCAACTTTCACTTCCTTTTTGACCTCGGCGGTGCCTGGAATAACAATCTTGAATCGCTCCTCGTGCGGTTGAATCACCTTCTCCTCTTGTCTTAACAACCTGGCTAATTCCAGCAGATCACAATCTTCTTCGCCTTCTTCTTCGGCATGATAGATCGGATTGTCGAAGTCATACAGAGGTGTAACCGAATTATTATCAATGAGATCAGGAGGATAGTCACTTTTGAGGTCGGAATGAGACGAATCAAAAGGAAAGAAAAATGAAAATAAACATTGCCATTTTTATTTTTTTAAACTGCAAAAATAAATGAAAGACAGGGAGCACCGCTTTTACTACAAAACATCCATTTATTAATGATGCAAAATGTTGCAAAATGAAACACATGAGGTGGCCCTTACAATGGACCATTACGTTTCGGGCAAAACGTATGGCTTTCATGCAAACAGAATTGAAATACAGAAATACTACTCTTCATGATGAGTGACGGTGATGATCTTTGAGGCCTTCCAGTTCCCTGGTACGCACGATTTTATCCATGACTCAAGCTCGCGGTCACGGTCAATCTCTTCACCCACTGCACAGGCGTGACCTGGATCCAGCATTCCGGCACTGACGAATGTGAACGGTTGACGACGTCCTCTGTTTTGCCCAAACGAGCCTTGGTCTGGTTGATAGCCAACCTCGAACATATCTGCTTTCACCACAATGTCTATGATCTTCCCCCAGCCTAGGGCTTCTCCGTTCTTCACCACTTCCATGGCCTGTTTGTAAGAAGAAATGGACAGCTTCTTCTCTTTCTCAGCCTTGACGGTTTCAACTGCCTGACTTGGCGTTTCAGATTTTACACCGCCGATTCATACTTCAATCATTCCCTGAATTGTTTCCCTCATCACTACACACCCATTTGTGGCGACAACCGCACAACAATTATCAATACTAGGGAAAGCTCCACTCTTCACCAGATGTTTCGTGACCCCAGACATTGGAGTTTTTAACTGATCCCCCTCAGTCACCTCTATTCCTCTCTTGTCCTTTGACATCATCCCCATAGGACCTGGCACGAGGTTAGCGTTAACATTCAGTGTTGGCGCCAACCTGATGGCCTTAGAATCCACCATGTCTTGGACGACATGCTTAAAAGCTCTACAACCCTCAATGTTATGTCCCGGTGCCCCAGAATGGAACTCGCACCTGGCATTCACATCGTAATTTGCAGGCCTCCGATGCGGTTCTACAGGAACCAATATCCTTGGCCGAACTAAACTAAGATCCCTCAACCTCTTGAACAAAAGGGTATAAGTTACGGGTGGCTTATCGAACTGACGATCCGTCCCTTTCTTCACTTGGCTCTTAGCTTTAAGTGCTTTCTGTTGAGGTGGCGGTTGTTGCGATTGTACAGGTGGATTACCAACAGGAGTGGTTACAGTGGCAGCATAAGGGTGGTAACGATCCTTACCGCGTTCTTTTTTTGCCTGCACACCACTTGATTCAACCTCCTTCTTGAGCTGACCATTTCCAGAGGGCTTCTTTACTACGGATGACAGAGCCTTTCCCTGACCTTTCTCCTTTATCATCCAACCTTCAATCCTTTCCAACCTCTCAGCCATTGCTTTCTGCCCCAAGGCGAGCCCCTGCACAACATTGAACAACTCCCTCATCATCTCTTTCAATTCGAGAATATCGGCGTTGGGTGGATCCATCAGTCTGAGATATCTGAACGGAATAGCTATGCGCACCAGTTAGATACTGACACCTACAAAACAACAAACAGGTTAATATGACTCACACATGCAATGTCTATCCGTATGAGGAATGTCCTTTGATTCTGGCTTCATTGAGACGGATAATATTTCATCAACAACATTCTGACATCAGGATATCTCTCGACCAGAATCTTAATCAAAAATGGACCCTGAGTACGGATAGACATGGGTTAAATGCAAATGAATGCGAATGGGAATGATGCAAAAATGCATGCAGGCAGGTCACTGTGCCATCTTCCAAGTCATCTGAGGATCAACTATACTGGACCGGTTTCTGAACTGATTATAATCATCTGAGGGCCCGAGTAATCATAAATCCAACTTGGGGAGTTCCGAAATAAACGGAACCGGGGAATATACCACTATCATCGAGGAAATCCACTGAACGGATGACAACCAGATCCTCTGAACAAGTATCCTCAAATTCAACCTGGGGGTCCGAAATAAACGGAACCCGCTGATAGATATCACGGACAGAATTCCGGCGTGTCAGAGATAGATATCCACAAGTCCATTTGAACCATAGTCACCATCTGTACCTGCAAATGATTCAATCCCTCCCCACTCACGGGTGTCATCTAGGCCAGGGTAAGGTCAAGAGAAATGCAGGATAAACAACCCTTTCATAGAATATCATCATGTACACACCAGATGTATGCACCGATAATACCCCATCAGGATCTGAACTGCTCGTGATATCATGTTCCGCTAAGTGGCGCAATACTACCCGCTTCCCATGAATCACTCTATTCCTAGGTGTCCTAGAGTTCACTCATAGCCTGGGTATTGGGCCTTTTACCTCATGTAACTCCCACCCCAACAGAGAAACAACCACAGCCAGCACAGATGAAAATATGATGAATGCAAACATAAATGCAAGCATAAACAAATAAATGCAATAAATGAAACAACAAAAGCAACCCAACCCTATCCTAGAGAGCGCTAGGAGAGACTCGCTTAGGGAAGATGGACCAGTAAGAGGTCAACTTCTCTATGTCCCCAGCAGAGTCGCCGGCTGTCGCATCACGCAAAAAACCGGCGGGAGAAAGAAACAACAGAGCCGTCACCGTGCGTTATTTATCCCAAAAGAGGGAAAGGAAACGCTCGAAGTAAACCTGGAAAGGAATGGTCTCGCGACCAGAGAAAGATGGGATCGGGAGTCGGTTATGCGAAGGGAAGGTATTAGCACCCCTACGCATCCGTCGTACTCGACGGGATCCACGCTAAAAAAGAATAGAAGAAAGGTTGCTAAAGAAACTGCTCAAACACTGCACACACGCTGGAAGGAGACACAGAAAGACAAAAGAAACGGGACTCGGCAGGATATCCCATCCTGGGCCTACGTAGTCTGTCAGACACAGACATCAGAGTCGACGTAGTTCGGGGCAGGGGAAACGTGCTCGCTAGGATTTCGCATCCTATGCATACGTATCTTCGCTGACCGGAGAAGAATCAGAGCACTCGTAGCTCGGCTAACGCACGCCAAACACAAACACAAACAGGAAACCGACTGCCAATCGCTGGACTTACATCAGACTCCACACAAACAGGCAAACCTGGAAACCGAACGCCAATCGATGGGCTTACATCAGACTCCGAACCAACAAACACACACAGGAAACCAACTGCCAAACGCTGGACTTATGTCAGACTCCAACACAACACAAAGGGTTGAAAAAGAAAAAGGGCGCCCGGAGAGATCAGCTCATCTCCTGCCTACGTACCTCATCTGGTATGAGGATCAGGGCGACGTAGTTCCCTTACACAGGGAAAAAGGACTAACCTAATCAGATACAAAGGGAGACACAAACTACTAGGGAGACTACGACTCGAGCCTAGAAGTTATCATGCATACCATCCCTATGTTAAGGTTTCTATCTAACTTGCACAGGAAGCAAGCTATCCTAAACAGCACAAGCAAAGTCATACAAGCACAAAAAGCAAGCACACACACTATATGCACACAATTGGGCTTGTCGCATTACGCGAAAAACCGACGGGAAACGAAGACAACAGAGCCGCCACCGTGCGTTATTTATCCCAAAAGAGAGAAAGGAAACGCTCAGAGTAAACCTAGAAAAAGCATGGTCTCGCGACCAAAGAGAATGGGATCGGGAGTCGGTTATGCGAAGGGAAGGTATTAGCACCCCTACGCATCCGTCGTACTCGACGGGATCCACGCACAAGAGAAAGGAAAATGGTTGCTAAAACACTGCTCATAAACAAACAAACATTGGCTGAAAGAGACACAAGAAAGCAAACAAGACTGACTCGGCAGGATATCGCATCCTGGTCCTACTTAGTCTATCAGGCATAGACATCAGAGTCAAAGTAGTTCGGACTGGGGAAAACACATGCTCGCTAGGATGTCGCATCCTATGCATACGTATCTTCTTGGACAAAGAAGAATCAGAGCATCCGTAGCTCGGCTAACACGCACACAAACAAACACAGGCGAAGGCAAACATGGAGCCCGAATGCCAATCAATGGACTTACATCAGCATCCGAACCAAAACACACACAAGAAGGCAAACATGGAGCCTGAATGCCAATCACTGGACTTACATCAGCATCCGAACCAACAAACCCACACTAGAACTCAAATGCCACTCGATGGACTTACATCAGCTTCCAAGCACACAACAAGACAAAACAAAGACACAGGAAGAAGAAGGGTCTCGATTGCAACTAGGGCAAGAGAAGGGGAAGGTCTCAATCGCAACGAGGGAGAGAGAAAATAATTAGTGTTAGTTGTTAGTCAAACTCGACAAGACATCGCATCTCGTGCCTACGTATCTCATCTGGACATGAGAATCAGAGTTGCCGTAGTTCGGCTAAACTATTCCTGTTGGTTTGTGTTTTTTAAGTGGATAACGTCACTACGCAATCTACCGGATGCTCGACCTTTGGAGACTTACTCACCTGTAGTAGAAGGAGTTGACGTATCCTTAAGAGGGGATAATGTTTGTTTGTGTTTTAAGAAAGCTCAAGCAAGAAAGGAAGTCCTATACGAAGGAACCGTGCTACCTTAATTGACATGCTAATGAGACTACGCGGAGTCTAGCAAACCTAGGGGATACAATCACACCACACAAGCACATACAACATGAAATAAACACACCAACAAGGGGCTCAAACATCAAGGCTAGGCTTTAGTCGAGGGGTCATGTCAACCTCGACAAACAAGCCTCTGTATCAAGGTAAAGTTAGCTCTTAACCTTGACATTGAGAGTCAAGGTGAAGCCAGATGAAAGGTGAGTGAAGATGAGACTTCACAGCTCGCATCCCTGGTCAGGGAGAGCTTTAGACAATGAAGTGTGGGTCCAGAAAGTGGGAACCCTTCTACACTTAAGACTCTGACACAACTGTACAATGTACAAGATCTTGGGTTAGTGTCCTCAATGCATCAACACAGTGGTGTGAGCAGAGGGACGACTCAACAGAATAGCGGGAGATAGATTGCATATCTCTTATATCCGCCAATTGCCTCATAGAGGTCTTTACCTACTTGGGGACAAAAGTAAACAAGCACAAACATCGCCTCTTAAGGAGGACTTCAGACAGGTGCCTGGCCAAGTAACAGGCCAGGTCTTCCAGACTACATGGAGACAAGAGTGTTATACCTCAGTGAAAATTGCTTATCAAGCAAATCAAAGCAATATTAGCAACTAATGTACCTGAAATCAATCAAATACAATCAGTATACCAATCACAGAACTAAACAGCAAATGGTTCACAATTAACTATACACAGACAAACACAAGCCAATGCACCAAGGTGCAAGCCATTAAGGCTTAAACTCAAATATCAAACCCTGCAAAACAAAGTCAAAATTAGCTATACACAAGTCACAAGTCAAGTCCAATGGAAGCACATCATCAAGCATAGGCCATTTGTGCTATTAACCTGAAACACAACTCAAAAGTGAGATCACAAACCACTAGTCCAAGACTAGGGTCAAAAGGAGATGAAAAATCCAAAACAGCAAGTGAAAAATGATCAAAACCAAGATAAATCAATTAAGAAGAGAATCCAATTGGTCTCACATCAAAACTATGCACCAAATTCATTTCATGCACAATTTAAGTCAAACTAGGCAAGTATGAACCACATATGAGCAAGCAGAATGATCACCATCAAACAAATACCAGAACGGCTCAATAAATTCCACAAAACTTCAAGTCTAAACAGAACGCAATCGATGAGCTTCATATCAAATTTCATGCTATTTGGACAAGAGGAAGTAGGGAAATTAAATTCAAGAAGTCAGGACATGCAAAAATCAATCCAAACTAGGTCACAAAGCATGTGTCAACTTCAAGCAAATGTAAAACAGTGACAACAAATGAGAAATGAATGGGACCAAAGCCAACATGAAGCTAGACATGTTAATAACCACTCCACCAAATTTCATCTTCATATGATAAGGTATGGAAATTTCACAAGGCATGGAAGTTGATCACTCAAGCAAGGTTCACAAAATGGTAAACAGCAAACAAAAATACCAATCAAATAGGAAATGTATCAAAAAATCCTACAAAAACTCATGGTGACACTAGACATACACAAGTAATCACATGCAAAAATCCAGGGCAAAAGACATCCAATAAGCATGGGAACAAAATTCATGAAGTTGACATAACATAGTGTGACACACATTGTCACACTCAACTTGATCACATCATATCTATCAAACCAAGAACTCAAACTTAGCAAACTATATACCAAAATCACCAGGAAAGAGTCAAGAATAGCCATGTAAAATTTCACACATTTTGGAACAAACATCATCATTTTATGAATGAAATGGAAAAACATACACATGAAGCATACATGTCCAAAGTCTCTAGGCAAAATAAAAAATCAGCCAGGCACAATATTGATTATCATACCTAAAAAAAACTAGAGAAAAATTGGAGATCAATGCAAAAATCCTCACTCAAATTGGATTATCTATGATTTAATTATGATTTTTTGAAGTTATGTGATGAAATGAAATTTTTATTCAAACATTTAAATGAAATAATGGCGCTCAGTGGCAAACTTGTAATTATGTTACAGCCAGGCCAAAACGCTGCGTCTCAGTTATTCGGTGGCAACGTGTGATTCGCTGGAAACGGCGGTAAACACAAATTCAAAAATGGACGCAAGGAAACAGGATCAAACGCGTGTTCTTGAGCGTTCTTCAACAGAAAAATTTCCAGAAAACATCATGAACAAAGTTGCACCAAAATGAACAAATCATATACCGTTGGAACCGTCTAAGCTAGTACATCAACAATATCATCATGAAATTATCCAGAAATCAACACACAGCAAGAATCGATCAAAAATAGTTTTAACATCTAAACTTAAATCCTAGATTTCTCTCTCAAATCTTGATGGATTTCACTTCTACAACTTGCATTGCACTCTACAAACAAAGATCTACAAGAACCACATCTCAATTTCATTAATGGCGAAGATCGATTTCTAACCTTATGAGTGAGCAACTGTTGGATTTGGTGAATTTGAGATCTCTAATGCCAAAACAGATGCAGCATGATGATGTAGGAGTGGATTGGAACACGTGCTTTAGCTCAACTATGCTCCAGGATGTGTAAGAACAAAAATAGTTCTACAATAGATTCCATGATTTTGATGATAACAAAGGATGAAACCAAAAATGGCACCCTAACGAAAAGTTTCTAAGTGTGCAAGGTTCTAAAGAAAGAAGAAATAAATCTGATGATGTCATCAGATGCACAACAAGATCAGATACAAATTATCAAGTATCAGAAGCATCTAAAGTGGAATCTCGTTTCAAGAAGCTCTGACTCTGGACAAAACTACAAAGTATCAGAAGCATCTGAACATGAAGTAAAGTCTAGAAGCTCTGACTCTGAACAAATGCCTTCTGTAAATTCTGAAGTTATCAGCGCCATCTGAACTTTCAAGAGATAACATCAGAAGCCAGTTTCTCCAGATACACGAAGACTCTAATCAGAATTGTTAATCATGATGAAGTAACGTTTAAGCCAAGTTAAAGTTCTGCAAATGGATTTCCTCAATTAGAAAGAGACGTTAATCTCCACTTCCAAGAGAGAAGATACTAATTGTGGTAAGTAGTCACTTCTAAGAGAAAAAGTCTACTGCAGAAGCTATAAATGGAATGGCGTAACTACATCTCAATATCCAACAGATTCAACGCTACTTCAACTCTACTTCAACTCCTATAAATAGAGAAGAAATCAACATTCAGTAACAAGAAATCACTAGCCAAAACTATACTGAAATTATATCACGCTCAAGAAAAACATCTTTGTTCTTCAAAGATTTTCACTAAGCTTTTGCTTATCAAGTGAAAAAATTTGTTCTTAAGTTTGTAATATTTGCTTTCTTAGAAGCACTCTAGATTACACATCTTGTATCTAATTCTTATTTGATTTCCTCAAGTGACTCTTTATAGTCTGTAGACTTGAGAGGACTAAGAGATTTTCTTCTCTCTTAGGGGTTGTTTGTAATCTTTCAAGATTAGTGGATTAAGTCCTTGTTGAAGGCGAAATCACCTTGGCCGGGTGGACTGGAGTAGCTTTGTGTTATAAGCGAACCAGTATAAAATCATTGTGTGATTTCATTTTGCAAAAGCGCTTATTTTTTCAAACAATTCAAACCCCCCCTTTCTTGTTTTTCTCACCTTCAATTGGTATCAGAGCTCCGGCTCTGTTATTGATTTTCAAATCAAACACTTAACCGTGTAGAGAGATCCAGTGCGAGAAAAACAAATGGCCCACTCAAATGAGAAAGATTCTTACAATGCCAAGCCTCCTGTTTTTGATGGAGAAAAGTTTGATTACTGGAAAGATAGAATCGAAAGTTTCTTTCTGGGTTATGATGCTGACCTCTGGGACATTGTCACAGATGGATACAAACCTCCAACCTTAAATGGAGCTGAAGTTCCCAGAAGCAAAATGTCAGAAGATCAGAAACGTGAGTTCAAAAATCATCACAAGGCCAGAACAATACTTCTAAATGCTATATCATACAACGAATACGAAAAGATCACCAACAGAGAGACGACTAAAGATATACTTGACTCTCTGAAGATGACCCATGAAGGAAACTCTCAAGTCAAGGAGACGAAGGCTCTGGCGTTGATCCAGAAATATGAAGCCTTCAAGATGGAAGATGACGAAGCTATAGAAGCTATGTTTTCCAGATTTCAAACTCTTATTGCAGGTCTTAAAGTGCTAGACAAGGGATATACGACTGCAGATCATGTTAAGAAGATTGTCAGAAGTCTGCCAAAGAAATGGAGACCAATGGTTACTGCTCTGAAGTTATCAAAGGATCTGAACAATATCAGCCTTGAAGAACTTGTTAGTTCTCTCAGAAGCCATGAGATAGAACTGGAGGAGGATGAGCCTCAGAAAAGGAACAAGTCAGTGGCGCTGAAGTCCAGACCTGAAAGACGGAAGTCAGACAGAACCAAAGCTCTCCAGGCAGAAACTGCAGATACTGACGACTCTGAACCTGAAGACTCTGATGATGAAGAAGAACTGTCCTTACTAACCAGAAGAGTTAAGCAACTCTGGAAAAGAAGGAACAACAACAACTTCAGAAGATCAAGACCCAGAGGGGATAGATCAGAGTCAACTTCAAAAGGTAAACCTAATAAAGATATTACCTGTTTTGAATGTAAAGAAACAGGTCATTATAGAAATGAATGCCCCAAGCTGAAGAAAGATAACTCTAAGAAAGAAAGCTTCAAGAAAAATGCCTTCAGAACAAAGAAGGGATTAATGGCCACCTGGGACGATAGTGAATCCGAATCATCAGAATCTGACTCTGATGAACAGGCCAACGTAGCTCTTATGGCTATCACATCTAGCAGCTCAGATGAAGAATCTGAAGAGGTATTTTCTGAACTTTCTAGATCTGACTTAGAATCATGTTTATCAGAAACTCTTACCTCTCTTCAGAAATTAAAACAAAAAGTTAAAAACATTAAAGGCCTTCTTAAAGCAAAATCTGAAGAGTGTAGTAAACTTGAGACAACAATTCTAGCACATGAAGATACAATCAAATCTTTAACGTTAGAAAGAGATGGAGCTAAAACAAAAAGCTTAAAATTAGAAGAAGCGTTGTCTCAAGCACCACAAACTTCAAATGAAATTATTTATAAATATGAAGAAGCCTTTCAGAAGTTTCTGAAGAGTGGAATAGATAGGAGTATTATGGCATCCATGATTTATGGAGTAAGTCAGAATAATAAAAGGGGAATTGGGTATGATTCTGATTCTGATAAAACTTCTACCAGTAACCAAATTAAATCACCTTTTTCATACCACTATACACACACACAAGAACACAAATTTAAAAATGCTAGAAGACCCAAAGTTGTAAGAAACTCTGGGAAAACTAATCTGAAAGGACCCAAGAGATTCTGGGTACCGAAAGATAAGATTATCTATGTTGCAGATATCCTATGCAGCAAAGTTCAGACACCAGTCATGGTACCTGGACTCTGGATGCTCGCGACATATGACGGGAAGAAAGTCTATGTTCCAAAGCCTGGAACTTAAAGACGCTGGCTTTGTAGGCTTCGGAGGAGATCAGAAAGGAAGGATCAGAGGCTCCGGAACTATTGGTAATGGTACTCTTCCCTCCATATCTGATGTTCTTTATGTAGAAGGATTAATGCATAACTTGTTATCCATAAGTCAATTAAGTGATAACGGTTATGATGTAATCTTTAATCAAAAAACGTGTAAAGCCATTAGTCAGAACGATGGCTCTGTCCTTTTCACAGGCAAGAGGAAAAACAACATTTATAAAATAAATCTTTCTGATTTAAAAGATCAAAATGTTAAATGTTTAATGTCAGTTCACGAAGAGCAATGGGTATGGCATAGACGCTTAGGCCACATTAGCATGAGGAAACTTTCTCAGCTAACTAAACTTGAGTTAGTCAGAGGCCTACCTAAACTGAAGTTTTCTTCAGATGCTCTGTGTGAAGCTTGTCAGAAAGGAAAGTTTTCAAAAACATCTTTTAAAAAGAAAAATGTTGTTTCTACCTCCAAGCCTCTGGAGCTTCTTCACATTGACTTATTTGGTCCTGTGAAAACAGCATCAGTCAATGGAAAGAAGTATGGACTAGTAATCGTTGATGATTACAGCCGCTGGACATGGGTAAAATTCCTAAAGCACAAGAGTGAGTCTCACTCTGTATTCACCAGTTTCTGTTCTAAAGTGCAAAAAGAATTTGACTCTAAAATTGTTAGAGTCAGAAGTGATCATGGTGGAGAATTTGAAAATAAAGATTTTGAAGAACTATTTGATTCTAATGGAATATCCCATGATTTCTCCTGCCCTAGAACTCCACAACAAAATGGAGTTGTAGAGAGGAAGAATAGGACACTCCAAGAAATGGCCAGAACCATGATCAATGAAACAAATGTAGCAAAGCACTTTTGGGCAGAAGCTGTAAATACAGCGTGTTACATTCAGAATAGAATCTCTATTAGACCTATTCTGGATAAGACTCCCTATGAACTGTGTAAGGGAAGAAAACCCAACATTTCATATTTTCATCCTTTTGGATGCATTTGTTTTATATTAAATACTAAAGAGCATCTAAACAAGTTTGATTCCAAAGCACAGAAAGGTATTATGTTAGGATACTCAGAACGCTCTAAAGGCTATAGAGTATACAACAAAGAAACCAAAATTGTGGAGGAATCAATTCATGTTAGATTTGATGATAAGCTTGACCCTGAAAAGTCAAAGCTAGTTGAAAAGTTTGCAGATTTAGAGATCACTCTGGTAGAATCTGAGAAAACTCCAGAAGCAACTGTCACTCCAGACTCTGAAGAAATTAAATCTCCAGAAATTCCAAGGAAAGTCAAGAGTCGTAGCAACGTATCTGAAGATCTGATTTTGGGAAACAAAGATGAACCTGTTAGAACCAGATCTACCTTCAGAACTTCTGAAGATATTCCTCTGGGACTAGTGTCTCTGATTGAGCCTACGTCCTGTGATGAAGCTTTTCAAGATAACGATTGGGTGGCAGCTATGCAAGAAGAGTTAGATCAATTCTCCAAGAATGATGTCTGGGATCTCGTTCCAAAACCCAGAGGCACTCATGTCATTGGAACCAGATGGGTTTTGAGAAACAAACTGAACGAGAAAGGAGAAGTTGTCAGAAACAAGGCTCGACTGGTAGCTCAAGGTTATAGTCAACAAGAAGGTATTGATTATAATGAAACTTTTGCTCCAGTCGCAAGGTTAGAGTCTATTCGTCTTCTTGTATCTTTTGCTATTAATCATTCTATCAAATTATACCAAATGGATGTCAAGAGTGCATTTCTAAATGGTTATATTTCAGAAGAAGTGTATGTCAACCAACCTCCAGGCTTTGAAAACTCAAACTTTCCAGAACATGTTTTCAAACTTAAAAAATCTCTATATGGACTTAAACAAGCTCCCAGAGCTTGGTATGAACGTCTGAGCAATTTTCTTCTGGAACAAAATTTTATCAGAGGGAAAGTTGATTCTACACTCTTCTGTAAAAACCTTAATAATGATCTCATGATATGCCAAATTTATGTTGATGATATTATTTTTGGTTCTGCTAATATCTCTGTTTGCCAAGAATTTTCTAAGTTAATGCAGGCAGAATTTGAAATGAGTTTAATGCAAGAACTAAAGTTCTTTCTGGGAATTCAAATCAATCAAACTCCAGAAGTCACGTACATTCATCAAAGCAAGTACATTAAAGATGTTCTGAAGAAGTTTGACATGACTGAATGCAACTCTGCAAAGACTCCTATGCACCCAACTTGCATTCTGGAAAAGGAAGAGGTAAGCAACAAGGTTTGTCAGAAGCTCTATCGAGGTTTGATAGGCTCTCTTCTCTATCTGACTGCTACTCGTCCTGATATTCTCTTTAGCGTCTGTCTTTGTGCCAGATTCCAATCAGATCCTAGAGAATCTCATTTAACAGCTGTTAAGAGAATTCTTAAGTATCTGAAAGGAACTCCTAACCTGGGCCTGATGTATGAGAAAACATCAGAGTATAGGCTTTCTGGTTATTGTGATGCAGATTATGCAGGAGATAGAATAGAACGAAAAAGTACATCTGGAAATTGCCAGCTTCTGGGAAACAATCTAATCTCCTGGGCTAGCAAAAGACAGTCAACAATTGCTCTATCAACTGCAGAAGCAGAATATATCTCAGCGTCACTGTGCACAACTCAGATGCTCTGGATGAAGCATCAGCTAGAAGATCTTCAGATATTTGAGAGTAACATTCCTATCTTTTGTGATAATACTGCTGCTATTTGTTTAAGTAAGAATCCCATTCTACATTCCAGAGCCAAACACATAGAAATAAAACATCATTTTATTAGAGACTATGTTCAGAAAGGGATAGTAACGCTGAAGTTCATTGATACAGAACATCAATGGGCAGATATCTTTACTAAGCCTCTAGCTGAAGATAGATTTCTTTTTATCTTAGAAAATCTGAACATTAAAAATTGTCCTGAGTAAAATTTGGCTCTGAACATGTAAAATGAGACTCTGATAAAAACAAATACACTTCTGCCTCTGACTCTGATACTTCTACCAAGTTAAGAAGATATCTGAGTTAGAAATCTTCAGAAATCCTTTGGTATTCCTGAAGATCAGAAACATCAACACGTGGGGAACATGCGTCTAACCCTAGAACTTCTAGACAGCTGTCAAAAGAAATCAAAGGTCAGAACGCTTGAAATCTCCTCGAGCAGTGTGCTTACTGTTGGGATTAGACATTCATTTATTAGCTATAATCATTTTTCCTCCCCTAGCGTGCAAATCTTGTGTTCTGTTCCAACGCAATTAAATGTGTCGTTTTGCATGTGTTTTTACCCTTAGGTATATAAACACTTTTCTCACATTTCACACACTTATCACTCTTCACTCACTCTTAAACCCTAAACCCTCTCTCGAAGTTTTCTCTGCAACTTTCTCAGTTCTTCATCTTCTTCATCAATCTTAGTCATGAATCCTCAAGAGCAAGAAGTTTTTAACTTCTCCCAACAAATGGAAGCCGCTTCTAATCCCCAAACCTCAAACACTCAAACACCCATGGTTGTAGACGTTACCACAACCCCAGTCTACAAAGAACCTCACATTCTTGAACGTGAACAACACATAAACCTTTCTACTCCCTTTGAAGGTTTGGATGTACTGTGTGAATCACTGGTGGATTTTGAGAATTTAAGAAGAAATGGTGTTGATCTTAGTGAAGATCTTCACAAGCAAGGTTGGGAAACCTACTTCAACAGATTGTATGGTCCAATCTATCCTCTTCTGGTGAAAGAGTTCTGGAGATGTGCAGATGCTGATGACCAGTTCATTGTCTCGTTTGTTCTGGGTGTGAAGATTGTCATCACTGAAGCATCTATTGCTTCCTTGCTAAACATGGAGAAAGCTGGAGGTAAAAGGATTTACAACATTCCTCCAAGGTCCAAGCGCATCACAGAAGTCATTAACCCTACAATCTTCAAAGCAAATGTTGAAGGAAACCCATCTAAGAACAAGGAGCTTCATCAGAACCTCCGAGTTTGGCTGAAGATTATTCTGGGAACAATCCATCATCGTCCAGCCTCCAACTCTTCAGATTACATAAATGCTGACCAGAAATGCATCCTCTACTGTATTCAGAAGGGTATTCCAATCAACCTCCCTGTTCTCCTCTTCAGATATCTGAGGGATTCAGTCAGAGAAACGAGGAATAACATGAAGCCCAGATCCTACATTCCTCTGGGTAGATTGCTCTCTGACATCTTCATTGAGCATGGGCTGGTAGATGCTCTGGAGAAGACCAGATGTATGGATGATCTGGCAATTGATGTGGGAAAGCCTCTGAATGCCAAAAATCTGAGGAGTATGGGAATCATCAAAGACATCAGAGTCAAGCCCACTATGGAAGTGACCTGGGAAGCTCTGAAGGATCAAAGGAAGATGCCTCATGGCCTTGAAAGGTTCTTCAAGAATGAACCCAGAGATGCCATTGCTATCTACCTTCAGGATCGTCTGGATGAAGGCATTGATATTTCTGATTTCCGCCTTGAAGACTGTCTGGACTCTGTAGAAGATTTGGTCAGATACAAAAGAGGTCTTTCTGAGAAGAAGATAGCTGAGGAAGCAAGGAAGGCAAAGAAAGCCAGACTTGGAGAAACCTCTGGCACCAAAGCTTCAGCACCTCTGAAAATCTCTTCTTCTGGTAAGTCTATTCCTCCTGTCTCTTCTGAATCTATAATGGCTTCCTCTAACCCTCTCTCCTCTCAACCAATATTTACAACCTCTGAAATCCCTCCTTCAACCATCAGAACCTCTCAACCTCCACCTGTTCTAAAAATTGCTCGTAATTTCACAACAACCTCTGACCCTAATCAACTATATCACCACAGCTCTTCCTCATCCTCTGAATATGAATCACCCCCTTACCTTTCCCCTTCTTCTGACCAAGAGTTCTCTGAACAAGAGTCCTCTGACCAAGAACACTCTGACCCAAACTCCCCAACAATAGCTGAAATTTATGCTAAAAATTTTGCTCCACAACCCACACAACAGTCTGAAGTAACCTCTCCCCTCCAAACTTCACTTCCACCACAACAAACAACAACCTTACCCTCTGAAACTCAACCATCTGATCCCTTCACCGCTAATATCACTCCACCATTTATTCCCGTTGTACCTGGACCAGACTCTGACCCTTTAGACCTAAATCCACTATATGCTTCATCCCCCAGTCTTCAACCAGACGCAGATTCTGAACTTCAAGCAGAATCTGAACCTCATCAAACTGAACCTCACTCTCTAAATCTCAGCCCTCAAAACTCTCCACCTCATTCACCTGAACCTGAACCTGAACTTACCATACCTACCCTTGAGGAGGCCATTATACAGGTTGCAGAAGCTTCAGTCCAGAAGATCAAGTCTCTGGCTAAAAACTCTGAAGTTAGTGATGATCCTAAATCTGTTAGGACACACTGGAACAGAGTCATTAGTTGGATGACCTCTGAGTCTTATAGGCTGAAGGGTATCTCTGAACAAGTCAGAAATGGCTACATCAGAGATGCTGAGGAACGGCTCCAAGAGAGATTGGCCAGAGAAGCTGAGGCTAAGAGATTAGAGGAAGAAAGGTTGGCCAGGGAAGCAGAAGAAGCCAAGAGGTTAGAAGAAGAACGCCTGGCAAAGGAAGCAGAACTTCTAAGGATTCAGGAAGCTGAAGCCAAGGCTCAGGCAGATGCAGAAGCCCAAGCTGCTGCTGAAGCTGAAGCTCAGCAGGCTCTGATTCAGGGGGAGTCTTCCTCTGCGATCCCTCTGATTCTTAACACTCTGAAGGAGATCAAGCAAGATCAGCAAGAGATCAAGAAAGATCAGAATGAGCTTCGTGCCAGGATGGACAAGCAAGATGCTCTGAATGAAAACATCCAGAACATGTTTGCCATGTTGCTTCAGAGACTTCCTCAACCTCCAAACCCTTAGGCACTTAGGATTTATTTTGTTTGCTTGCCTAGTGTTTTTGCTTCTGTCTTCTTGTTAGCTCTGATATTCTTCTTTGCTTCTGATGTTTTGACTGTTGTTTGCCTTTGTGCTGTTTAATGAAATGTTTTTCTCTTTATTATTCTTTTTATTTTTATGCCTTTTTGATTATGCCAAAAAGGGGGAGAAATTATTAAATAGCTCTGATGAAAATTATGTCTAAAACCTTAAGCATTCTGCAACAATTATAGAAATAGTTCTGATATAAATAACTCTGATTAAATAACTCTAACATTAAAATTAAGAAATTGCAGAAAGTTTTCAGAAATCTCATTGCTTGGAAAGCTCTGGTAAGAACTTCTGAACTCCCTAGTACTAACTCAGGGGGAGCTTTTGTCTATCTGATCTAATATTTTTCATGTTTCATCTGATAATTTTATTTGTTTTGTCATCATCAAAAAGGGGGAGATTGTAAGAACAAAAATAGTTCTACAATAGATTCCATGATTTTGATGATAACAAAGGATGAAACCAAAAATGGCACCCTAACGAAAAGTTTCTAAGTGTGCAGGGTTCTAAAGAAAGAAGAAATAAATCTGATGATGTCATCAGATGCACAACAAGATCAGATACAAATTATCAAGTATCAGAAGCATCTAAAGTGGAATCTCGTTTCAAGAAGCTCTGACTCTGGACAAAACTACAAAGTATCAGAAGCATCTGAACATGAAGTAAAGTCTAGAAGCTCTGACTCTGAACAAATGCCTTCTGTAAATTCTGAAGTTATCAGCGCCATCTGAACTTTCAAGAGATAACATCAGAAGCCAGTTTCTCCAGATACACGAAGACTCTAATCAGAATTGTTAATCATGATGAAGTAACGTTTAAGCCAAGTTAAAGTTCTGCAAATGGATTTCCTCAATTAGAAAGAGACGTTAATCTCCACTTCCAAGAGAGAAGATACTAATTGTGGTAAGTAGTCACTTCTAAGAGAAAAAGTCTACTGCAGAAGCTATAAATGGAATGGCGTAACTACATCTCAATATCCAACAGATTCAACGCTACTTCAACTCTACTTCAACTCCTATAAATAGAGAAGAAATCAACATTCAGTAACAAGAAATCACTAGCCAAAACTATACTGAAATTATATCACGCTCAAGAAAAACATCTTTGTTCTTCAAAGATTTTCACTAAGCTTTTGCTTATCAAGTGAAAAAATTTGTTCTTAAGTTTGTAATATTTGCTTTCTTAGAAGCACTCTAGATTACACATCTTGTATCTAATTCTTATTTGATTTCCTCAAGTGACTCTTTATAGTCTGTAGACTTGAGAGGACTAAGAGATTTTCTTCTCTCTTAGGGGTTGTTTGTAATCTTTCAAGATTAGTGGATTAAGTCCTTGTTGAAGGCGAAATCACCTTGGCCGGGTGGACTGGAGTAGCTTTGTGTTATAAGCGAACCAGTATAAAATCATTGTGTGATTTCATTTTGCAAAAGCGCTTATTTTTTCAAACAATACAAACCCCCCCTTTCTTGTTTTTCTCACCTTCAGGATGTTGATTCTTCAAACTGCCATGGAACTTGAGCTGAATTGGAAAGTGGTGATCCTTCACTTTTCTTGCCAAAATCTCGATCAACAGTTCCTCATGAGCACCTGTGAATGATGGATCAAGCAAAAACTAGCACGATAGGTGATGATTTCAATGGAAATTGTGAGAAAAAGTGTGTGAAAATGTGAAGAAAATTGAGAGAAATTTTGTGATTTTGCTTTTGGATCTGAAAGAATGATTGTGTGATTATGCATTTCTGTTACAATTAGGCCTTTATACCTCATGCTAATCCAAATGTTAATCTCAATCAAGCAAATTCAAGTGATTAGTGTAAAATGCATTTTTGTGAGCTTTGGCCAAAATGCCCTTTCCATATTCAGCCAATGTATCAGTCTAAAAACAGTTCAAGCAAGTTCTAAATGTCATTCATGATATGTTGGAATTGGTCCCAAGTGCAAATGGCTTGTAATTCACAAAATCACCTTTTCATGCTAAAAATGCAAATTAGTCCACTTGAAAAACGCCATTTTGCTATGATGATTTTTGATGAAATGTGATAATGCACCATGAAATTTCATGTCAAATGTGACTTGCTCAAAGAAAGATCACCCAATTTGGCCTTTCCATGTGAAAGTTATGGCACTTTGAATTTAGGCATTTTCTGAAAATGATTGGACCATATCTTGCCAACCACACATGAGAAATGAGTGTTCTTGGACTTTTTGGAATGGTGAGAACAAGATCTTCAACTTTCATGTTGGACAAAATTCCATTTGAAGCTTTTATGGTGAAGTAATTTTGAGGAGAAAAACTTTCCATTTTGGGCAGTTGAAATTACAGGTCACCTGCCATTTTAGGAAACTTTTCATCTGACTTCAAATTCTTCAACCTTGATCTTTGATATGTCAAATGATACTTGTATGGACATGAATGAAGCCTTTCCAACCATCTCCCACCTTCAATTCCATAAAATCAGGCACAGTTGACCACAGTTGACTTTCAAGGGTTTCAGCTGAAATTCAGCTTGACTGTTGAGCTTTGATCATCCAATCTTTGTCCTAATCACTTCACAATGATCACATAATCACATGAACTTGATAAACCAACCCTAGGGCTTTGTCTCAATAGAAATGGCACATGCTTGCTTGTTTGACCTGATCTCCTGACCAGTTTGACCTAATTTGTCAGCTGAACTTGCACTTGCGCAAATGGCTATGCAATGCTATGCAATGGACTTTGTTATGTTAATGACCTAAAAATGAAAATGTATGCACAAAAGGTAGGGTGCAAATTTGAGGTGCTACAGCTGCCCCTATTCAATCAACTGGGAACCCGAACGGATGAGAGCAACGGCTGTCAGACTTTCAGGGTAAACAGGGATTGAATACCAAAGAACCGTAGAAATTTGCACACTGCGGGGATCCACCAACGGAAACGTCCATTGGGATCTGATACTTATTACTGGGAATTTTGATTTTTTCTGTTTCTTCTTCTCAAAGGCACAACCACCTCCAGACATCTACACACGGTGAGTGGGAAAGGGCATCACAACTAGATGCCAACGGATAACTAGGAAAAACTCGACGTTTACCAAGACCAACGGAGAGGTAGCCAGGCATTAGTGAATGACTGGGAAGGGATACAACCATACGTCAACGGACGACATGGGAAAAACTCAACGTTTACCAAAACCAACGGAGAGGTAACTCTACTGGAGGACGACCAGGAAAAACTCGACGTTTACCAAAACCAACGGAGAGGTAGCCAGACATCGATGGACGACGGATGAACTGGGAAGACTCGACCAGACGTCATAGGACGAAAGGGAGAAGCTCGACGTTTATCGACACCAACGGAGAAGGAGACCAGACATCAACGGACAACGGATGAACTGGGAAGACTCGACCAGACATCATAGGACGAAAGGGAGAAGCTCGACGTTTATCGACAACAACGGAGAAGGAGAAAGCCACTTCACGAGGGAAAGGCACCACAATCAGAAACCGAATAGGACGTCTACTGGGGATTCTGGCTGGGAATCAACCAGACATTAATGAATGACTGGAGAATAGGATGTACAACCAAACGTCAACGGACGAATGAGAAAAACTCGACGTTTATCGAAACCAACGGAGAGGTAAATCCGCATGGGGAAGGGTACAACTAGACGCCATCGGACGACTAGGAAAAACTCGACGTTTATCGACACCAACGGAGAGGAGGAACTCTGAGGGGAATCATCTAGATATCAACGGATAACTAGGAAAAACTCGACGTTTATCGAAACCAACGGAGAGGTAACCAGACATCGACGGACGACGGATGAACTGGGAAGGAGATATAACTAGTTATCAACGGATAACTAGGAAAAACTCGACGTTTATCGACACCAACGGAGAGGAGGACTTTCTGGGGATAATGACCACAACCAAATCATCAACGGATGACCGGGAAGACTCGACCAGACGTCATAGGACGAAAGGGAGGATCAACTGGGGACGACCCTGTGGGGAAGGATATCAACTATACGCCAACGGACGCATAGGAAAAACTCGACGTTTATCGACACCAACGGAGAGGAGTATAGCTACTTCACATAGGGAAGGAGGACGACGTTACGAACATCGAAAGATGATGTTTACAGACATCAAAGGAAACCAGACACTTACGCATGACTGGGAAAGCACCGAAAGATGGTGTTTACCGACACCAAAGAAGACCAGACACTTACGCATGACTGGGAAATCACCGAAAGATGGTGTTTACCGACACCAAAGAAGACAACACGCGCGGGTGCTGACAGGACGACATCTACACATGTCAAGGCAAGGCTACACACTTGCTGGAGTCTCACTGAGGATCAAGGTCACGACAGCGAGCAAACAGGAAGGAACACCAAGAATACCGGGTTGTAGGCATGAAAACCGGTGACCGACCAAAGCGTGAATTGGTTTGTGTTCCAAAGCACTCAACATCCTGAAGAGGGCTAGAAAAGCAGTCTCGTTAAAGGATGGACATGGACATTCAGTTCCACAAGGAATACGAATCTTACTCAGCTGGTGAAAACAATCAAAAGATTGACCAAAGAGCGCATGAGATACATTATCTATAGCCGTCAAAACGTAGATAACATACTCGCATGGAAGATTATCCATAACCGGGTTATAGGTTGTTAGATGGATAAATCGACCGACATCATCCTGAAGAGAGCAAAGGCAAACTTGTTAAAGGATGGACATTCGATTCCGAACAAAGGAATACGAATCTTACTCAACTGGGGAGGACGACTTCGACCCAAGAGCGCATGAGATATATTATCTATAGCCGTCAAAACGTAGATAACATACTCGCATGGAAGATTATCCATAACCGGGTTGTAGGTTGTTAGATGGATAAACAACCGAACAGAAAGGCATCGGGGTACCAGGAATAGGTATGCAAAAGATGACCAATCAAAACAGGATAAAGTTGCTTAATCAAAGCAAATATCCGAGAGGCGAAAGGAATATCAATACCGAGACTGGTTAAGGATAACCACAAAGAGGGGATTACATCTACCGGTTAGTAGGCAGAAAACCACGGAAATAGGAACCGTTATCACTAGGATGAGCACAAGGGTAGACTCCACAAAGGGGAGAAAAGAGGATTCACATCTACCGGATAGTAGGTAGAAGACCACAAAGATAGGACTTACAACTGCTGGTTTGTAGGCAGAGGCCAACAAGCAGTCTGCTGAGAGACAGAGTGAGAAGAAAGGATTCACAACTACCGGGTAGTAGGTAGAAGACCGCAAAATCCGCCAACAATCAGAATGAACCACAAAGGTTACCTCTGCTAGGGGATGAAAGTGGGATTTTACAACTACCAGCTAGTAGGTAGAAAACCACAAAGATAGGACTTACAACTACCGGTTTGTAGGTAGAAGCCCACAAACCCCGTTGAGGATAAGATGAATGAGTGTCGGTTAGTGAGCAACTATTCATTTATACCACAGGGAATCACAAGAGACAGCCACAAGGAAGCCAATTCATGATCGATCCGAAAAGGCAAACTGAATCAAGCCATCCTAATGAGGAAAGAACTCAATAGGGAAAACCCATCCCAAGGGGAGGGAACGGAAACAACCGTCATCCACGAGGATATAACTCAGTGGGGAAATGCAGAAGAAAACGACAGACACTTTCTGCTTAAGGGGTCAACTCTACATGGAGAGATCAGACACACCCACATCTGCTAGGGGAATTGACCCAATCTTGCAAGATGCTACCAATCGGGGAGTAACAATGTTGGGGACACCCACTCGACTAAAGAGTCACTTGTTGGGAAAACACCTTTCTACCCTTCTGGGGAAACCAATTCTGAAATCGATCCAAGCGATGCTAAACTCTTTCCAACGACCCAATCTCGGTCACCACGGCTTAGGCTAATGGATATGTTTGCAATGTTGATGCATGAGTTTTTTTTAGCGCAATGCCCCATGATCATGGAAATGCTACGCACCAATGATGCAATATGCTATGCTTATCTAAATGATGAATGCATAAAACACACGTCTCCTCCAGAGATAACACCGGGGAGCTCCAGGAACTGTGCCGAGGATCTCATTACCACGTCAATTTCCACCCTGCTGGGGAAAGATAAACCTCGCTGGGGATGACCTCCATCGAACCCGATCTTCTGGGAGATTACCCTGCTAGGGGAGGCAGCCCATGCTTATCTCTACTGGGGATAGTCTTCGCCGAACCCGATCCGCTTGTGGACCTTGCTGAGGGAAAACCATCAACACAACCTCTGCTGGGAAGACAGCTTCAGACTTGGAAAACAATCACAACTCTGCTGGGGATATAGTAACCTTCAGGCTTGCTGAGGAGGCACCGATCTCGAATCTGCTAGGGAGATGACACTCTCAAACCCATTGGGGAAATACGGCCTATCGGACACGGTCCGCCCTTCGATTCGTCGAACACTGGTGTTCACCATCCTACCGCAGTGTTGACTTTCCACTTTTGAGAACTCTCAGACTCATCTGAACTCTTCTGATTCATCACCTTGTATTCCCGGCTCCTCCGTACTCCACGGGGATCGGACTCCTGGGATTCATACAACTTTCCAGTCCTCAGACTTTGAAGAATCTTCTTGATTAACTCCTTCCAGGATCGTCGTCCTTCTTTCGCCGTCTTTTCATTGTTCGTTTATCCCTTGCCCCTGGTTGGACTCTGTGGGGATTTCTTTTTTTTTCAAAAGGCTTCATATCACCACCTGTCAGCGAATGAAGATATCTAACAGCACCTGCACAAGAGATTGTTAGATAAAAGCGTGCCCCAAGCGTGCCAACACTTCAACATCTGAGTCACTCAAACCTCCGAATAAGATTTCCAGATTTCAATCTTATAAGCATGCATCGGAAGGGACCTCTATGTTTCAAAATGCAAATATTCTTATCAAAACGAACGGATGTTTTCGTAATCAAAGCGGCAATGAAAACAAAAACAAAACTATTTGACTGAACACGCATTTATTGACTGAAAAAGAGTGGCTCAGAATCGAGAAACACACAGGAAGCAAACCCTGGAAAGAGGTGATTGCGCACAAAAGGAAAAATCTATCCTAATGGCAATGTGAAACCGTGATCTCATCGGGTTCCAACTCGGTTACACCCCATATATCCTCAAGACTTTCCGCACTTTCGGCCTTCTGAACAAGACGCTTCTGATCGATCTCTATCGGAGATTATCCAAGTCACATCTCGAGCACAAACGATCATGCTGGACGCAGTTGTTCGTTTCAATCCCTCTTTTGCCTGGACCGCCCTTTCGGGTTTCAGTCCACCGGGATACCCTTTTTTGCCCAAGCCGCCCTTGTGGGGTTTTCGACTTGCCGGGTGTACAGTTCTTTTCTTTTATTATCCCTAACTTTTGCCCGAACCTTTTCTCTTTTTCTTGGTTCGCCGGGATGCCCTTTTTTGCCTGGACTTTTTTCTTTTGTCCAGCGGGTCAATTTTTCACGAAGTCTCTTTTAACTGCGTCCGCATTCACAGGGGATGGAAAATCCTCGTCATCCGTGGTCGTCAACAACAAGGCTCTGCCGGAGAAAACCCTTTCGACCACGAATGGACATTCATAACTGTTTATCCACTTGCCCCACGATCGTCTCGAGGAGGAAGGACCCTTTTCAACACCACATCTCTCCCATGCTACCCACGAGGTCGCACTTCTCAGTTAACAACACGCTTCATTCACCGGGTACAACTGCCCCATGACAAGTAACCGTCAGCCCTTTTCTCAATCAGGCTCAACGCGTCATACTGAGCCCTTATCCACTTATCCTTTTTCAAGTTTACGTCCAACGGGACCCCATAACGAAACCTGAGTCTCAAATGGTAGTACAACCTTCATCCCATGCCGGAGTGAGAAAGGCTTTGCCCCAGTAGATGTACGTATCGAGGTTCGACATCCGGGATACAAACTGTGTACTCAACCACCATCGTGGGTGCATTCAAATGTTATCAGGGAAGCACTAGCTCCTTCACTTTAGACTCTCTCCATCAGACATCAGAATCCGTTTGGATTCAGGGTCAGGCCCCTCCTCCGGGATCGGTCACTCTCAATCTTTCGATTCGAGTACCTCGAGATGTCCTCATTAGGGACTTCAGACTTCCTTGGTTGACAATCATCAGTGGGTCATACAATACCCTCCTCTCGATTGCTTCCTGGGAGGTATACTGAATATCGTATTCAGTCGACGCCATTTGCCCTCTCACAACCCGTCCGTTCAATGCTGACTTATCAAGCACGTACTTGATCAGATCCATTTTGGACATCCACAAAGTGGTATGAACCAGCATGCTGTCTCAGTCGGCGAGCAGCCTATGCCAAAGTACATCAAGTTTTCTCGAGCAGTGAGTGTATTGTTTCACAGTCGATAAACTTTTTGCTTAGGTAAATTAGCATGCTCTTTTCGACAAGACTCGTCATGCTGACCCAATACACACCTCATAGACCCCTCGAGGGCTGTCAAGTACCAGATTAACAGTTGTTTCTTCCACGGAATGTCTCAGAATCAGAGGTTCCTGCTACTCATTTTTTTTAATCTTTCCATGCCCCTTGGCAGTCATCATTCCACCTGACCATTTGATTTCTTTCTTTTTTGGTTTTTGGTTCAGGCGTTTCTTGTATCGTTTTTTCTTTTTTCTTTTTTTTTCTTTTTTGTTTTTGCTTTTTGTTTTGCAGGATCGACCTCGATTCCTCTTTCCTTCACAGTAAGCCTCGACAACTTACCGGACAACACTCCACAAGTGCACTGGTTCGGACTCAACCTCAGTCTGAGTAGTTTCGATCCGGTCAAACAATTTGCCCCAGATCCACCGGATGCCCCTCTTCCGCTTGGGACTTTGCCATCATGTCATCAACACGGCATTCGCTTTCACGATGAGTCATATCATGAAACAAAGTCACCGTAGCCCTTTGATCCGTGGCACCAGCCTTCTTCTTCATCCTATAACAAGAAGGTACTCTTAGGTGTGATGGACATTGTTTACTCCATACCATCTGGCGACAATTCCACTTGATTTTGGCCAGAAAGCCATCCCTGAAGGTAAACACCGAGAATTGAGTTGTACTATCAACCAATACATCCATGTGAAGTACCGGGAATTCATCTTTCGAACTAGCTCTATTCACGTCTCGATAGTCCATACACATTCTCATCTTTTAGCACCGGTTTCCGCCTCACTGGAGGACAGCCTTCTCTCTATGGTAGCTCGTGCCCCACAACATGGGTATTCCAACCTGGTGTATCTTGATGCAACCAGGTGAAGATCTCAACCTGCTCTTTCAACAGGGCTACCATTCGGTTCTCGACTCGCCTCTGAAGCGGCCTCAACCTTCATTTCCCTTCTGACCTCGGCGGTACTTGGGATGACAATCTTGACTCGCTCCTCGTGCGGTTGAATCACCTTCCCCGCTTGTCTTAACAACCTGGCTAATTCCAGCAGATCACAATCTTCTTCGCCTTTTTCTTCGGCATGATAGAGCGGATTGTCGAAGTCATACAGAGGTGTAACCAAATTGTTATCGATGAGATCAGGAAAGTAATCACTTTTGAGGTCGGAACCAAATGAATCAAAAGGAAAGAGAATAAAAACATTGCCATTTTTATTTTTTAAAACTGCAAAAAGTGAAAAACAGGGAACACCGCTTTTAATCACAAAAACATCCATTTATTACTGATGCAAAATGTTGCATAATGAAACACATGAGATGGCCCTTACAATGGACCATTACGTTTCGGGCAAAACGTATGGCTTTCATGCAAACAAAGTAAAACCAGAAATCCTACATCTCAGGATGAGTGACAGTGGTGATTTCGGAGGCTTTCCAGTTGTCTGGTACGCACGACTTTATCCACAACTCAAGCTCGCGGTCACGGTCGGTCTCTTCACTCACTGAACAAGCATGATCAGAATCCAGCATCCCTGCACTGACAAAGATGTACGGCGGACGACGTCCTCTGCCTGGTCTAGACGACTCTTGATCTGGATAACCAATCCCGAACATGTCTGCCTTTACCACTATGTCGATGATCCTTCCCCAGCCTCGAGCCTCTTTGTTCTTCACCACTTCTAAGGCTTGCTTATAAGAAGAAATGGACAACTTCTTCTCTTTCTCAACAACAGCATTCTCCACCTTGACGGTTTCGATTGCTTGACTGGGTGTTTCAAATTTTTCACTGTCCATTTCCCCTTCCTTCATCCCCTGGGTCGTATCTTTCATTCCTTCACACCCCTCTGTGGCGATGGCAGCACAACAATCATCAACAACAGGGAAAGCTCCATCCTGTACTAGAGGTTTTGGGACCACGGCCATTGGAACCTTTAACTGATCTTCCTCAGTCACCCCCATTCCTCTCTTGACCTTTTTCTCCATCTTCATCTTTATAGGACCCTGCCTGGGTACGGGGTTAACATCACCATTCATTATCTGTGCCAAGCTGATGGTCTTGGAGTCCACCATGTCTTGGACGACATGCTTGAAAGCCCTACAACCCTCAACATTGTGCCCGGGTGCCTCGGAATGGAATTCGCACCTGGCATTCTCATCATAGTGTGCAGGCCTCTTCTGTTGTGCTATGGGAATCAAGATCCTTGGCCGGATTAACCCCAAATCCCTCAATCTCCTGAACAGAAGGGTGTAGGTCACAGGTGGTTCCTCAAACTGACGCTCCTCCTTTTTCTTCTTCACCTGGCTCCTAGCTCTCGGTGCCTTCTGTTGAGGTGGTGGTTGTTGCGGTGGTACAAGTGGATTACCAACAGGAGTGGTTACAGTGGCAGCATAAGGGTGATAACGGTCCTTACCACGTTCCTTCTTTGCTGGCACACCACTTGACTCAACCTCCTTCTTGAGCAGACCACTGCCAGAGGGTTCCTTTACTACTGTGCCAGAGGGATTGTTTGCTTCGGGTGACGGATCCTTCCCCTGAACTTTCTCCACTATCAGCCACTTCTCAATCTTTTCCAATCTCTCAGCCATGGCTTTCTGCCCCAAGGCAAGCCCTTGCACAACACTGAACAAATCCCTCACCATTTCTTTCAGTTCAAGGATGTCGGTGTTGGGAAGATCCATCAGTTTGGATTTGTTGTCCCTAGCAGGGTATCTGAGCAAACGAGCTATGCGCACCGGTTGACACCTACAAAACAGCAAATTGGTTAGTATGACTCACACATGCAATGTCTATCCGTACCAGGAATATTCCTTCCTTTGATTCTAGCGTCACTGAGACAGATAATTTTTCATCAATAACAATCTGATGTCTGGATGTCTCTCAACCAGAATCTCAATCAATCAATGGACCCTGAGTACGGATCGACATGGGTTGAATGCGGATGAATGCAAAATGGGATGATGCAAATGCATGAATGCAGGTCACTACGCCACCAAGTCATCTGAAGACCCATTCTCTGAACCAGTCACAGTCAACTGAGTCACCATAAATCCGACTTGGGGAGTTCCGAAATAAACGGAACTAGAGGTTACATCACTATTATCACAGGAACATCCACTGAACGGATGACAGCCAGATCCTCTGAACAGGTACTCTCAAATTCAACCCGGGGATCCGAAATAAACGGAACCCGCTGATAAACCACGGACAGAACTCCGGCGTCCCAGAAACAAATGTCCATAATTCACAGTCACCATCAGTACCAAGAGTCACCAACAAGTCAGCAACAGTACCTGTAATAATCATCCCCTCCCACTCACGGGTGTCATCTAGGCCAGGGTAAGGTCGAGAGAAACGCAGGATAAACAACCCTTTCAAGAATATCATCCTGTGCACACCAGATGTATGCACCGATAATACCCCATCAGAGTCTGAACTGCTCGTGATATCAATGTTCCGCTAAGTGGCGTACACCACCCGCTTCCCATGAATCACTCTATTCCTAGGTTTCCTAGATTGCACTCATAGCCTAGGTATTGGGCCTTTTACCTCGAGTAACTCCCACCCCCAAACAGAGAAACACAGCCAGCAGATGAATATGAATGAATGCAAACATAAATGCAAACAATAAATGCAAACAATAAACAATGAATGCAATAAATAACAGCAAACAGCAACCAAAACCCTAACCTAGAGAGCGCTAGGAGAGACTCGCTTAGGGAAGAGGGACCAACACAGGTCAACTCTACCACTTCCCCAGCAGAGTCGCCAGCTGTCGCATTATGCGAAAAACCGGCGGGAAACAAAGACAACAGAGCCGCCACCGTGCGTTATTTATCCCAAAAGAGAGAAAGGAAACGCTCAGAGTAAACCTGGAAAAAGCATGGTCTCGCGACCAAAGAGAATGGGATCGGGAGTCGGTTATGCGAAGGGAAGGTATTAGCACCCCTACGCATCCGTCGTACTCGACGGGATCCACGCACAAGAGAAAGGAAAATGGTTGCTAAAACACTGCTCATAAACAAACAAACATTGGCTGAAAGAGACACAAGAAAGCAAACAAGACTGACTCGGCAGGATATCGCATCCTGGTCCTACTTAGTCTATCAGGCATAGACATCAGAGTCAAAGTAGTTCGGACTGGGGAAAACACATGCTCGCTAGGATGTCGCATCCTATGCATACGTATCTTCTTGGACAAAGAAGAATCAGAGCATCCGTAGCTCGGCTAACACGCACACAAAAAAACACAGGCGAAGGCAAACATGGAGCCCGAATGCCAATCAATGGACTTACATCAGCATCCGAACCAAAACACACACAAGAAGGCAAACGTGGAGCCCGAATGCCAATCACTGGACTTACATCAGCATCCGAACCAACAAACCCACACTAGAACTCGAATGCCACTCGATGGACTTACATCAGCTTCCAAGCACACAACAAGACAAAACAAAGACACAGGAAGAAGAAGGGTCTCGATTGCAACTAGGGCAAGAGAAGGGGAAGGTCTCAATCACAACGAGGGCGAGAGAAAAGAATTAGTGTTAGTTGTTAGTCAAACTCGACAAGACATCGCATCTCGTGCCTACGTATCTCATCTGGACATGAGAATCAGAGTTGCCGTAGTTCGGCTAAACTATTCCTGTTGGTTTGTGTTTTTTAAGTGGATAACGTCACTACGCAATCTACCGGATGCTCGACCTTTGGAGACTTACTCACCTGTAGTAGAAGGAGTTGACGTATCCTTAAGAGGGGATAATGTTTGTTTGTGTTCTAGGAAAGCTCAAGCAAGAAAGGAAGTCCTATACGAAGGAACCGTGCTACCTTAATTGACATGCAAACGAGACTACGCGGAGTCTAGCAAACCTAGGGGATACAATCACACAACACAAGCACATACAGCATGAAATAAACACACCAACAAGGGGCTCAAACATCAAGGCTAGGCTTTAGTCGAGGAGTCATGTCAACCTCGACAAACAAGCCTCTGTATCAAGGTAAAGTTAGCTCTTAACCTTGACATTGAGAGTCAAGGTGAAGCCATATGAAAGGTGAGTGAAGATGAGACTTCACAGCTCGCATCCCTGGTCAGGGAGAGCTTTAGACAATGAAGTGTGGGTCCAGAAAGTGGGAACCCTTCTACACTTAAGACTCTGACACAACTGTACAATGTACAAGATCTTGGGTTAGTGTCCTCAATGCATCAACACAGTGGTGTGAGCAGAGGGACGACTCAACAGAATAGCGGGAGATAGATTGCATATCTCTTATATCCGCCAATTGCCTCATAGAGGTCTTTACCTGCTTGGGGACAAAAGTAAACAAGCACAAACATCGCCTTTTAAGGAGGACTTCAGACAGGTGCCTGGCCAAGTAACAGGCCAGGTCTTCCAGACTACATGGAGACAAGAGTGTTATACCTCAGTGCAAATTGCTTATCAAGCAAAGCAAAGCAATATTAGCAACTAATGTACCTGAAATCAATCAAATACAATCAGTATACCAATCACAGAACTAAACAGCAAATGGTTCACAATTAACTATACACAGACAAACACAAGCCAATGCACCAAGGTGCAAGCCATTAAGGCTTAAACTCAAATATCAAACCCTGCAAAACAAAGTCAAAATTAGTTATACACAAGTCACAAGTCAAGTCCAATGGAAGCACATCATCAAGCATAGGCCATTTGTGCTATTAACCTGAAACACAACTCAAAAGTGAGATCACAAACCACTAGTCCAAGACTAGGGTCAAAAGGAGATGAAAAATCCAAAACAGCAAGTGAAAAATGATCAAAACCAAGATAAATCAATTAAGAAGAGAATCCAATTGGTCTCACATCAAAACTATGCACCAAATTCATTTCATGCACAATTTAAGTCAAACTAGGCAAGTATGAACCACATATGAGCAAGCAGAATGATCACCATCAAACAAATACCAGAACAGCTCAATAAATTCCACAAAAATTCAAGTCTAAACAGAACACAATCGATGAGCTTCATATCAAATTTCATGCTATTTGGACAAGAGGAAGTAGGGAAATTAAATTCAAGAAGTCAGGACATGCAAAAATCAATCCAAACTAGGTCACAAAGCATGTGTCAACTTCAAGCAAATGTAAAACAGTGACAACAAATGAGAAATGAATGGGACCAAAGCCAACATGAAGCTAGACATGTTAATAACCACTCCACCAAATTTCATCTTCATATGATAAGGTATGGAAATTTCACAAGGCATGGAAGTTGATCACTCAAGCAAGGTTCACAAAATGGTAAACAGCAAACAAAAATACCAATCAAATAGGAGATGTATCAAAAAATCCTACAAAAAATCATGGAGACACTAGACATACACAAGTAATCACATGCAAAAATCCAGGGCAAAAGACATCCAATAAGCATGGAAACAAAATTCATGAAGTTGACATAACATAGTGTGACACACATTGTCACACTCAACTTGATCACATCATATCTATCAAACCAGGAACTCAAACTTAGCAAACTATATACCAAAATAACCAGGAAAGAGTCAAGAATATCCATGTAAAATTTCACACATTTTGGAACAAACATCATCATTTTATGAATGAAATGGCAAAACATACACATGAAGCATACATGTCCAAAGTCTCTAGGCAAAATAAAAAAATCAGCCAGGCACAATATTGATTATCATACCTAAAAAAAACTAGAGAAAAATTGGAGATCAATGCAAAAATCCTCACTCAAATTGGATTATCTATGATTTAATTATGATTTTTTGAAGTTATGTGATGAAATGAAATTTTTATTCAAACATTTAAATGAAATAATGGCGCTCAGTGGCAAACTTGTAATTATGTTACAGCCAGGCCAAAACGCTGCGTCTCAGTTATTCGGTGGCAACGTGTGATTCGCTGGAAACGGCGGTAAACACAAATTCAAAAATGGACGCAAGGAAACAGGATCAAACGCGTGTTCTTGAGCGTTCTTCAACAGAAAAATTTCCAGAAAACATCATGAACAAAGTTGCACCAAAATGAACAAATCATATACCGTTGGAACCGTCTAAGCTAGTACATCAACAATATCATCATGAAATTATCCAGAAATCAACACACAGCAAGAATCGATCAAAAATAGTTTTAACATCTAAACTTAAATCCTAGATTTCTCTCTCAAATCTTGATGGATTTCACTTCTACAACTTGCATTGCACTCTACAAACGAAGATCTACAAGAACCACATCTCAATTTCAGCAATGGCGAAGATCGATTTCTAACCTTATGAGTGAGAAACTGTTGGATTTGGTGAATTTGAGATCTCTAATGCCAAAACAGATGCAGCATGATGATGTAGGAGTGGATTGGAACACGTGCTGTAGCTCAACTATGCTCCAGGATGTTGATTCTTCAAACTGCCATGGAACTTGAGCTGAATTGGAAAGTGGTGATCCTTCACTTTTCTTGCCAAAATCTCGATCAACAGTTCCTCATGAGCACCTGTGAATGATGGATCAAGCAAAAACTAGCACGATAGGTGATGATTTCAATGGAAATTGTGAGAAAAAGTGTGTGAAAATGTGAAGAAAATTGAGAGAAATTTTGTGATTTTGCTTTTGGATCTGAAAGAATGATTGTGTGATTATGCATTTCTATTACAATTAGGCCTTTATACCTCATGCTAATCCAAATGTTAATCTCAATCAAGCAAATTCAAGTGATTAGTCTAAAATGCATTTTTGTGAGCTTTGGCCAAAATGCCCTTTCCATATTCAGCCAATGTATCAGTCTAAAAACAGTTCAAGCAAGTTCTAAATGTCATTCATGATGTGTTGGAATTGGTCCCAAGTGCAAATGGCTTGTAATTCACAAAATCACCTTTTCATGCTAAAAATGCAAATTAGTCCACTTGAAAAACGCCATTTTGCTATGATGATTTTTAATGAAATGTGATAATGCACCATGAAAGTTCATATCAAATGTGACTTGCTCAAAGAAAGATCACCCAATTTGGCCTTTCCATGTGAAAGTTATGGCACTTTGAATTTAGGCATTTTCTAAAAATGATTGGACCATATCTTGCCAACCACACATGAGAAATGAGTGTTCTTGGACTTTTTGGAATGGTGAGAACAATATCTTCAACTTTCATGTTGGACAAAATTCCATTTGAAGCTTTTATGGTGAAGTAATTTTGAGGAGAAAAACTTTCCATTTTGGGCAGTTGAAATTACAGGTCACCTGCCATTTTAGGAAACTTTTCATCTGACTTCAAATTCTTCAACCTTGATCTTTGATATGTCAAATGATACTTGTATAGACATGAATGAAGCCTTTCCAACCATCTCCCACCTTCAATTCCATAAAATCAGGCACAGTTGACCACAGTTGACTTTCTAGGGTTTCAGCTGAAATTCAGCTTGACTGTTGAGCTTTGATCATCCAATCTTTGTCCCAATCACTTCACAATGATCACATAATCACATGAACTTGATAAACCAACCCTAGGGCTTTGTCTCAATAGAAATGGCACATGCTTGCTTGTTTGACCTGATCTCCTGACCAGTTTGACCTAATTTGTCAGCTGAACTTGCACTTGGGCAAATGGCTATGCAATGCTATGCAATGGACTTTGTTATGTTAATGACCTAAAAATGAAAATGTATGCACAAAAGGTAGGGTGCAAATTTGAGGTGCTACAGGGCTCACACAAGGTTAGGCTGTGAAACACAAGCCCATTGGAATCGGGTGTTGTTAGCTCTTAACCCTAACATTGAGAGTTAGGGTGAAGCAGATGAAATGGGAAGTGAGGATAAGACCTCACAGCTCTTATCCCTGGCCTGGGAGAGCTTCAGACAAATGAAAGTGTGGGAGTTCAGAATGTAGGAACTCTTCTCCACATATGACTGACACAACAAAGATCTTGGGTTAATATCCACAATGCATCAACACAAGGTGTGTGAGCAAAGTGAATGACACAACTGAATAGCAGGAGATGGATTACACATCTCTTTTAACTTCCAATTGCCTCATAAGAGGACTTTTCCTGCTTGGCACAAAGATAAACATTCACAAGCATTGCCTTTTAAGGAGGGCTTCAGACAGGTGCCTGCCCACAGGACAGGTCTTCCAGACTACATGAAGTCAGAGAGTTATACCTCAGTGGTTAAGCAACCAAGCAAAGCAAAAGCAAGTTCAAAAGAACTTAAAGCAACTTAGGTACCTGAAAAAAAATCTAAACCAATCAGTTTACAATTCAAACAATCAGACAGACAACAATCATCAGGCAATAGTACACAGTCATTCACAGCATCAAGCACCAATGTGCAATGCATAAGCCATTAGGCCACTTGTTCTCAAAGCCTACAAAACAACTCAATATTAGCCAACATCAACTAATCAACTCAAATGAGTGAATGAGTTCAACCATGGTAATGTGCTTCTTAACCTGAAATCCACAATCCAAATAGTGAGTCCAAACCACTAGGTCAAAGCCTAGGGTCAAAAGAGGGTCAAACATTCAAAACAGAACATGAAATTTAACATGAATCATCCTTATCCAATCAAGAACACAACTCAAAAGGTCCCATATCAATGTCATTAACCAAAAGCATTTCATGAACCAAACATGGCAAGGTATGCAACTTGTGACTACATTGTGACATCAGAAGTAATAAATGCACATTAAATAAAAATGATTCAAATAATCTTGGAAAAATTCATGAGTAAACAGGACATACAACATGATCATCACACAAAAAATTAGAGGCATTGGACATCATTAGGCATGGCAATCACATAGCATAAGTCAAGACAAGCACATGTGTGACACAAACTGTCACACCAAGTTAGCATAGGCATAAAACATGGATGGATCATGGTAAAAACCTCAAACCAAAGCCAAAACAACACTCAACATGTCTAGAAATAGTATGCAAAAATTCAGAAGCATTGGATAAGAAACAAGCATTTTGTGATCAAATGAAGTTCAAGGCAATTTTAAAGCTCAAATATGACCAACCAGAATGAAAAATCTCAATTAAATCAGAAATGATCCAAATAATTCCAACAAAAATCATGATCAATCACCACATCCATAACATGCATCATACAAAAAAATCAGGACAATTGGAGATCATTTGGCATGGCAAACACATCATTCAAGTTGAACATCACAAGGTGTGACACAAATTGTCACACCAACTTGTAGCACCTCAAATTTGCACCTCCCATTTTGTACATTCATTTTCATGATTAGGTCATTAACATTACATTGTCCACTGCATAGCATTGCATTGTCCATTGCCCAAGTGCAAGTCATCAGATCAAGACTGGTCAGGAGATCCAGTTGTGCAAGCAAGCAAGTGCATTTCCTATTGAAGCAAAGCCCTAGGGTTGGTTCATTGAGGTCATATGACCTAGGGATCATTTTGAAGTGGTTTGGCCAAAGATTGGATGATCAAAGCTCAACAGTCAAGCTGAAATTCATCTGAAACCCTAAAAAGTCAACAAAAGTCAACTGTGCATGAAATCATGGATTTGAAGGTGGGAGATGGTTAGAGAGGCCTCATTCATGTCCATACAAGTCTCATTTGACATTGCAAACATCAACATGGAAGAATTTGAGGTCAGATGAAAAGTTTCCAAAAATAGTAAGTGACCTGTAATTTCAAACTGCCAAAAATGGAAAGGTCTTCTCCTCGAGATTACATGTCTAAGAAAGCTTCAAATGAAATATGGTCCAACATGAAAGTTGAATATGTTGCTCTCACCTTTCCAAAAAGGCCAAGAACATGAGTTTCTCATGTATGGTTGAAAAGTTATGGATCAATCTTTGCCAAGGAAATTTGAAATTCAAAATGGGATAACTTTCACACCACAAGGCCAAATGAGATGGTTCTTTTTGTAACATTCTTGTTTTAACATGAGCTATCCAATTCATTCATCATGAACCATGCATCTCCATTACAAAGTTTTGGCATTTTCATTGGATATCCATTTGAATTTTGGAGGGAAAAGTCTAATTTGAAAAATAAGCATTGTCCATGCATTCCAACATTGGCATTAGGCTCCAAATTGATTTTTGAGGTGAATTAAGCATAGAATCGTGCACTGTAGCATTGGTTATCACACATTAGGGTGCATTTGCAAATTAGCCATTACACCTTCATTTCATTAATCTCTTTGGCATGGCTTAATCTTGATTAGCAAACATGATTAACAGACCATATATATTGCAAATCATAACAGAAAATTGGATTAACTTGGCATAATTTGCAGATCTGAACTTTTTCTTCATTGTGCTCTCAAACTCTTTCTTGAAGATTCATCAAAATTCTTCACAAACCTTGTGATCGCGACTTTATGAGTCGAATTTGGGGTACAAACTGCAAGTGCACAGTTCTATCGCGTAGTTTTAAAAGATATCGATCCCACAGGGACTTATGAATCGATATACCGTTATCTAAGGTTACTTCGTAAAGCTAAGGCAGGTAATACTTTGATTGTTTGGGGGAAAAAGCTAAAACTAAAATAAGATCTAAAATTAATATCTAATAAGCGGATATCGGTATGCAGTTCGTCGTAATTAAGGAATCAATTCTTTGTTGGTTTCTTGGTTTTAAAATGAATCTTTTCAGTTGACTCTATTGATTAAAAGTTTTATCTCAAACTCTCGCTCTGTTGAATAAACTGTGATTTTATATTAACGTAGCTGTCACTTATAGTTAAGTCAAAAACCACTTTTTGAAAACAATAGAATCCGTAGAAACTCTTTTTAAGAAAACACTAATCGTTTAAACACCCTTATCTCAAACTCTCGCTCTGTTGACTTAGGTTATATAATTAAATTCAAATGCTTAACTCTCGTCCTCACATTCAATCTTTAAAAATACTTTTTGAAAAAGATTAGAATTTAATTAACTCTAAAAATTGCTTTCGCCCTGATTTAGAATTAATGTCCAATTTACACTGTCCAGTTAAAAACTCAAACTCTCGTTCTATTGATTTTAACTTCTTTATGTCTTTTACTCTCGTACAAAAACTTTGGGATTAATGCTGTAAATTGAGGCCATAAAAAGAGTGACTTTAATTTTAAATAAAATTTAACCAACTTAGTTTTGATTCCTTATTCCGCTTACTTTACATACCGATATCTAAATTAATTAGCCGGACATGCTAAACAGGCCTAAACAATTATTATGCTTTAAAACAGTCATATCAGACAAACAATATAGATAAACAGCACTGCAGAGCATATATAAATTAAAACAGTAAATTAAAGAACCTGTAAAATTAATATAAATCTTGATTGTTCTCTAACTTCGATGCTTGAACACTCCACCACAAGCCGGTTGGATTTGTTCTTCACAATCTTCGATCAGACAGTAAAATAAAGGCGAAGGAATAAAATACTATGATCTAACGTAAGGTTAGATCTAGTTAAAGTTACACAATAGTTTCCGGTGTAGAAACTATTGTGAGAAAATTAATTGAAGGCCTAAAAAATTAAACTAACAAAGGAAATAAATTGCTGAAGAAAAATATGGAATGCTGAAAAAAATATAATGCTGTAAAAATAATGGCAACAGAAACAAGGTTGCTGAAAAAGAAAAAAATGCTAAAAGCTAGAAAGCTGAAAACTAAATTGCAGAGCGTAAAAAAAATGTAAAAGTAGTCCGTCCCCAATTTTTCCCATTTGGGTCCTTTATATAGTGTCCATTTGGTCTTGGTGGTTGAGAAAATCAAGGAAGACTTGGTTTTGGTGGTTGAGAAAATCAAGGAAGACTTGGTTTTGAATGAGGGATCTGTGGAGAAAAGTTTGTTGGAGCAAAATTTGGCACGTTTGGCTAACTGCTTCAAAGCGTATTTCGTGGATGCGTCAAAGCCAAAAATATAGGAGCGGGGTGTGACGTCCGTCACACCATGTGTTACGCTCGTAACACAAAGTAGCAAGGCGTGACGGTCGTCACACCTTGTGTGGCGCTCGTCACACTTCAGCGCCCCTGGCTTGTGATTTGGGCTGGGCTTTGGCTTGGTGGAATTTGCTTCTTTTCATTCCTTTTTGCACCTCCTTTTCTTCCTTTTTTACTTGTGCTTCAAATAAACCACCTGAGATAAATAGAAAGAAAATACCGCGTAATATCTAATAAAATGAAATAAATTGAAATAAATAATAATATAATTTAATTAAATTGAGTCCAAAAATATGATATAATTTCATGTTATCAAACTCCCCCATACTTAGATCTTTGCTTGTCCTCAAGCAAAATACAGTATAGAAATCGTTTTAAAAATTTAGCCAGATGAAATTTCAAAACACACATCAATTCGTAATAGGTTGCAAGTGGATTTTGTTTAGAAGCAACTTGAGTTTAATCTTGACATCAACAACCACCGTCACAACCTCAGATAACCCCACCTTATGCAAATCAGTTCGAGTAATGCCATTATAGCTATCCTAGTTCCTTTACTCTTATTTCACCCGTTTTCATTCTAGCGAAATCACATTAAGCCCTTTATCTTTTCGCGCACATAGTGGAGTAACCGGTTAGTGATTCTGATCCCCTTTTAGCTAGAAGTTCTGGTACATAAGTCGGATAACTTCGTTATTCAGTCCATTGCAAATTGCGGGGGATCGGACCGTAGTCCGCCCTACCAAGTTCAGCACCAGATACCTGCTGAACCAACTCATAATGGATCTTTCATATTATGCTTTTGTATGATCTGCAACCTTTGGATTAAATGATCTGGTAAGGATCACCTAACTTAATTAGTGCATTTCCTGATATATATATATATATATTTTTTTATGTTACTTTGGGAATCATTCACTTATATTCATCGGCTCTCCACGTAGTTTGCTATTAAGATGGTGCTGACTTCTCGTATAAACTACTCGGGGTTACTATAAAACTAAAAGTTCAAGGGATTGGTATAATAGGTACTTATCCTGATCTAACATGTTGAGGTTCTTAGAGCGTTGTTATGGTAATAATTTTTGTCTTGATTTCACTCAAGTTTTATAAAATAAGCAACCTTTATACTTATTGGGTGTGTTAAATTTTTGTTATGGCTCAAGAAAATTGAGGGGAATAGATAATAAGAATTTTTCACACTAGGGACTTGACTTAAAATAAATATATATTATAATATTTTTTATTTTTTATTTTTTTTTTTATAATAAGAAAGGGAAATAACAATGAAAGGGAAAATAACATACTTGAAAAGGGAAGGTTGAAAGAACAAGGTTTTCCCCCCACACTTAAATGAAACATTGTCCCTAATGTTTCAAAGAAAACAAAAGAAAATGAATAGAAAAAGAAAAGAAAAAGTCAATGCTGCCTTCCGCCTCGTGTTCTGGGACCTGGTGATCGTTGACGTACTCCTAAGTCGTCAAACCTGCTAAGAAACTCAGTGAACCGCTGGTCGGTTATTGCATTCCTTGCTTCATGTTGTTGTTGCATCTGGCGCATCAGTTGCATCACTTCGACATTCTGCGCCTGCATGGTATCAATGGCGTCCATGATATCCTCATTAGTTGCTAGCCTCCTTCTGCGACGACGTCGGGAGGATGGAGGTGGATCAATAGGGTGTTCATATAAGTCATAAAGTCGGCTATTGTGGTTGTGAACACTCGTTCTCTCATGGTTAGGCAAGGTAAATAGTCAGGCCACTAAGGTGTTATTCTCTTCCTTACCAAATAAGGTGTGGGCTAGTATTTTATGAAAATATCGGATAGCAAGGTTATGGATCTTTTGTGAGTGCATCTCATTCGGGTTTGGGTTGGGTTCTCCGGATATGCAACCCCAGAAGTCATTGAGATCATGGTCATTAATAAGGTCCTCCTGGCGGGTATTAAAGACGAAAGGGCCGCTAGGGAATCCTAAGAGGTCAGCAAGGTCTCGACGGGTGTAGGTGAAGTCCATGCTAAATAACCTAAAGGATATTAACCCTTTTTTAAGTCCGTAACCATGTTCAGGGATGTATACAAGGGAAATCAGGAATTCTAAGGTTAGCTCACGGTACGTGACAAACCGTCTCTTAATGGCTGCGTTCTCCTACCCAAGCTGGTTAAACATAAATAGGAATGATATCTCATATGCCTAATTTATCCATGGTCGGTCCATAATATATGGTCAGTGCCATATCCTTCTGGGCTAGATAATCATACCGCCTTCTCTGAACACTGCCTCTGAAAATGGTATCTACTGGTTGCATGATGAAAGTCAGTAGCTCGATGAATTCAAGTAGATACTGGCATTAAGTCAGTAATGGTTATTAAAGAAAAATACGGATTGACTTTATGAAAGGGAAGAAAAAAAAATGGATAGAGAGAAAAATTGACATTAATAGAACTGGAAATATTCGCTATGTTTTACGTCGATAGCGCAGCGACTCAGGAGTGTAAGTACTCATGGTGGTTCTTTCGAGGATGAATCCTCGGTCAAACTTTTAATTATCCTTGATTTCCATGGCCACTTATCAATCCATCTCTCATAACCGTCACTTTTTCTTCTTTTTCTTCTGCGAGGTAGTTTATCCTCCTGAACTTGTGGTGGTGGTTCTGGCTCTATTATGGGAGCTAGCTTTTCAGGTTTAGGTTCAATTTTTGAAAACACCACCTCAAAGTCTGGTTTGCCCCTTTTTATACTAATTAGTTCCCTAATTTCATGGGCTTCAAATTCTCTCTTCTTGTTCAGGGTGGCAAATAAAGGTGCATTGGTGTGGATATTTTCTGATAGCTCCTTATTTCTTTCGGATTTGGGGTCTACCTTAACTTCCACAGACCTTCGCGGGAAAGGAATTGGTGATTTATAGGGAGGAGGGACAACACATAGCTCTTCGTTCTCTACCTTTTTGACAACCTCCCTCTCGGGTGGTGTTTGTGGAACTTTCTCAATCTCTATTTTTTTCTCACCTGAACTCTCCGCATTATCACTATCCTTAGGATTTTCGGTAAATCTTTCACTGGTGGTTGTTACCATATTCGCATGTTTCTCAGGGAAAGGTCCTAGAGGTGTCTGCGCAAGTAGGGAGATTTGAGTCTCCAATGCCTCGTTGTGAGTGACGAGGGACTCGACCACAATGTTCAGTTGCGTAAGGGTTTCATTGGTATAGAGACTTTGTTTTCTAAATTCTTCATTCTGAAGAGTTTGTGTAGCCACAAAGCGTTCCATCATAGATTCTATCCTTGAGTGAGTTTGCGTCTCAATGAAATCCTCCATTAATATTTCCAGGTTGGATTTATAGGAATCTTGCGATTCCTCAAAATACTGGGAGTGATAATCATAGAGAAAGTTTGGGTGATACATAGTAGTAGAGAGAAAAAAAAAATTGCCTTAGTCTCTACAGCGTAACAGAAGAGTTACGATATCGACTAAATAAAGTCCCCGGCAACGGCGCCAAAAACTTGATCGCGACTTTATGAGTCGAATTTGGGGTACAAACTGCAAGTGCACAGTTCTATCGCGTAGTTTTAAAAGATATCGATCCCACAGGGACTTATGAATCGATATACCGTTATCTAAGGTTACTTCGTAAAGCTAAGGCAGGTAATACTTTGATTGTTTGGGGGAAAAAGCTAAAACTAAAATAAGATCTAAAATTAATATCTAATAAGCGGATATCGGTATGCAGTTCGTCGTAATTAAGGAATCAATTCTTTGTTGGTTTCTTGGTTTTAAAATGAATCTTTTCAGTTGACTCTATTGATTAAAAGTTTTATCTCAAACTCTCGCTCTGTTGAATAAACTGTGATTTTATATTAACGTAGCTGTCACTTATAGTTAAGTCAAAAACCACTTTTTGAAAACAATAGAATCCGTAGAAACTCTTTTTAAGAAAACACTAATCGTTTAAACACCCTTATCTCAAACTCTCGCTCTGTTGACTTAGGTTATATAATTAAATTCAAATGCTTAACTCTCGTCCTCACATTCAATCTTTAAAAATACTTTTTGAAAAAGATTAGAATTTAATTAACTCTAAAAATTGCTTTCGCCCTGATTTAGAATTAATGTCCAATTTACACTGTCCAGTTAAAAACTCAAACTCTCGTTCTATTGATTTTAACTTCTTTATGTCTTTTACTCTCGTACAAAAACTTTGGGATTAATGCTGTAAATTGAGGCCATAAAAAGAGTGACTTTAATTTTAAATAAAATTTAACCAACTTAGTTTTGATTCCTTATTCCGCTTACTTTACATACCGATATCTAAATTAATTAGCCGGACATGCTAAACAGGCCTAAACAATTATTATGCTTTAAAACAGTCATATCAGACAAACAATATAGATAAACAGCACTGCAGAGCATATATAAATTAAAACAGTAAATTAAAGAACCTGTAAAATTAATATAAATCTTGATTGTTCTCTAACTTCGATGCTTGAACACTCCACCACAAGCCGGTTGGATTTGTTCTTCACAATCTTCGATCAGACAGTAAAATAAAGGCGAAGGAATAAAATACTATGATCTAACGTAAGGTTAGATCTAGTTAAAGTTACACAATAGTTTCCGGTGTAGAAACTATTGTGAGAAAATTAATTGAAGGCCTAAAAAATTAAACTAACAAAGGAAATAAATTGCTGAAGAAAAATATGGAATGCTGAAAAAAATATAATGCTGTAAAAATAATGGCAACAGAAACAAGGTTGCTGAAAAAGAAAAAAATGCTAAAAGCTAGAAAGCTGAAAACTAAATTGCAGAGCGTAAAAAAAATGTAAAAGTAGTCCGTCCCCAATTTTTCCCATTTGGGTCCTTTATATAGTGTCCATTTGGTCTTGGTGGTTGAGAAAATCAAGGAAGACTTGGTTTTGGTGGTTGAGAAAATCAAGGAAGACTTGGTTTTGAATGAGGGATCTGTGGAGAAAAGTTTGTTGGAGCAAAATTTGGCACGTTTGGCTAACTGCTTCAAAGCGTATTTCGTGGATGCGTCAAAGCCAAAAATATAGGAGCGGGGTGTGACGTCCGTCACACCATGTGTTACGCTCGTAACACAAAGTAGCAAGGCGTGACGGTCGTCACACCTTGTGTGGCGCTCGTCACACTTCAGCGCCCCTGGCTTGTGATTTGGGTTGGGCTTTGGCTTGGTGGAATTTGCTTCTTTTCATTCCTTTTTGCACCTCCTTTTCTTCCTTTTTTACTTGTGCTTCAAATAAACCACCTGAGATAAATAGAAAGAAAATACCGCGTAATATCTAATAAAATGAAATAAATTGAAATAAATAATAATATAATTTAATTAAATTGAGTCCAAAAATATGATATAATTTCATGTTATCACCTTGCTATTTCCACGATTGAATCATCATCTACAACCATAACTGAGTTGGATTGAAGCAAGATTGCAAGGATTTTGAGCTGATTCTTGAACTGTTGAAGCTAGCATCATCAATGGCAACTGTAGATTTGAGCAAGATCAAGCAAGACTGAGCATCCAACATTCATCCAAATCATCATACTAGCATTGAAGATCATCTGTTTTTGCTTCTCAAGGCTTGAAAGTCACGAATTCAGTTATGCAATCTCTTGAAGGTAAGATTTCGAATCTCACAATTCATGCAATCAGGATATGCATGTTGTAGATCTTGAATCCATGAGTATTCTGAGCTTTGTGGCATTAATTTTCATCAAGATTTGAGTGAGATATGTTGAATATAAGATTGATGTGTGAATTTTCTTTTACTCGACCCAGACATGATAGTGAGAATTAGGATAAATTGAGTTGAGATTGTTGATGTACGTGCAAAGACGAGTGCAATGATGTATCGTTTGTGAATTTCTGTGAACAATTGTTCTTGAGTGTATGAATGATGAAGAACATTGCATGAACCCTAAAATTTTCAATTCCATAAGTAATTTGATCCATAAGCGCGCATGTTTGCATGTGATTGTCTGTTTATTGCCATGCATTGGTACACAGTGGATCCAGCGTGTCATTTTCATTGGTCACGAGCGCATAAGCCTTGCCACCGAGGCTTTAATGAAACGACGTGTTTCATTGAGCGCGCCTCAATTTGATTTTCAACATGGTTCGATCCTCAGCTGGATCATTTTCACATTAGGCCTTGCACTTTTAGTTCATTTTCTATCCATGTTCATGTATGCCTTCCACATGTTTTTTTTAATTTTTTCATCCATTCCAAAATTCATATCTCCATGATTAATGATCCAATTGAGATGAGGTTTTTTGCATGATGTTCCTCAAGATGTCTACTATTTTTTGATGATTTTTCCAGAGGTTCGATCCTCAACGTGGATTTTAATTTTGCTTAGGGAATGTGTATACATGTGTTTTCTTGACATGCCTTGCCATTTTCATTGTGAAATGATGAGATTTGTTCCAACACTCTTGAAATTTTGCATTCTTAAAATAGACATCCCATTGGTCATTTTGGTATAGAGTTTGCATTTTTCCTATTCCTAGTTGATGAGATATGATCTGTTGAATGTAGGTGTGACAATGTGTGTCACACCATTACTTGCTTCACTTGAGGAATTTATTTGCCATGCCAATTCAATGCCAATTAATCTGATTTTTTGCATGATGATTCTTCTGGATTTTAGGATTGCTTGTGAAGTTTTATGGAATTTTTGGAAGCATTTACAATTTGTTTGGGATTTTCTTTGCTGATTGGTCATGTTTGGACTTTTGATGAGTGTTGCACTTAGATGATTTGTGAAATGTTGGTTGTGTATCCTATGAACTTGAAATTTTGCACATTGATTCTAGACCCTTTGAAGTTTGCTATGGCTTTGTTTTGAGTCATTTATCATGTGTGGATTCTGTTTTATGCTTGTGTGAAGTTGATGTATGAAATTGTGCTTCCGTTGAGCTTGTTTTGCCTTGCCTTGCCTTAGGGAATTTATTTGATATGCTTCCGCTTATCCAAATGACTTGATTTTTGTTATGATGACCATGTGATGAATTCTGTTTAGTCATGATTTTTCTTGAGATTTATCGAATTATTTTTGAGTTGATGTGGATTGGTTCATTCTGTTTGCTTCTATGAGCTTTGAAATTGCATGCTTTGCACTATAGGCTTTGTGAAATGAAATTGGTTGGTGATATTGACATGATACCACTTGGATTTTATTCCTAATTGATTAAGTTTGATTCATGCCAATTTTCATGTTTTGTTTTGAATTATTTCTCCCTTTTTGACCCTAGGCCATGTCCTAGTGGTTAGTGCTTATGTTTGAGTTGTGTTTTCAGGACAAGAAGCATATGGCCTTGAGGAGTGTGATTCTTTTGCTCATTTGGATTGATATTTGATTGATGTTGATTAGCATTAAGTTGTTTTGTAGGTGGATTAGCTCCGTTGAGTTGAGCTTGTGCCTTGCTTGATGCATTGCTTGTTGTCTGTTTGTACAGTTAACTGTTGACTTTTAGTCTGTCTGTTTGACTTTTTGAGTTGTGTATTGACTGAGTTAGATTGTTTTCAGGTACATTAGTTGCTATAGTTCATTGTGAACTTGCTTTTGCTGTTGCTTGGTTGCTTATCCAATTTGAGGTATAATGTCTCTGACTCCATGTAGTCTGGAAGACCTGTCCTGTTACTTGGGCAGGCACCTGTCTGAAGTCCTCCTTAAGAGGCAATGCTTGTGTTTGTTTATGTTTGTGCCAAGCAGGAAAAGACCTTTGATAAGGCAATTGGCAGATAAAAGAGATGTGAAATCCATCTCCTGCTATTCAGTGTGTCATCCCTCTTCTCACACACCTTGTGTTGATGCATTGTGGATATTAACCCAAGATCCAGTGGAGTCAGTCATAAGTGTAGAAGGGTTCCAACTTTCTGAACCCACACTTTCATCTGTCTAAAGCTCTCCCAGGCCAAGGATAAGAGTTGTGAGGCACACCCCTCACTTCCTATTTCATCTGCTTCACCCTAACTCTCAATGTTAGGGTTAAGAGCTAACATCACCCGATTCCAGTTGGCTTGTGTTTCACAGCCTAACCCTTGTGTGAGCCCACTTTGTGTGTATATAGTGTGTGCTATTTGTGATTGTTTGCTTTGCCTGTGCTGTATAGGATAGCTTGCTCCCTGTGCAAGTTAGATAGCAACCTTAACTTAGGGATGATATGCATGATAACATCTAGGCTCGAGTCGTAGTCTCCCTAGTTGTATCTCCCTTTGTATCTGGTTAGGCTAGTCCTTTGTCCCTGCGTAGGGGAACTACGTCGCCCTGATCCTCATACCAGATGAGGTACGTAGGCAGGAGATGAGCTGATCTCTCCGGGCGCCCTTTTTGTTTTGTCTTTGTGTGTGTTAGGAGATGGATGTAAGACCAGCGATTGGCATTCCGTATCCTCTTGTTGTGTGCTTGGAGTTCAATGTAAGTCCAGCGATTGGCGTTTGGTTTCCAGTGTGGGTGTGTTTGGTTCGGAGTCTGATGTAAGTCCAGCGATTGGCATTCGGTTTCCAGGTTTGCCTGTTTGTGTGGAGTTTGACGTAAGTCCAGCGATTGGCAGTCGATTTCCTGTGTTGTTTTGTTTGGCGTGCGTTAGCCGAGCTACGAGTGCTCTGATTCTTCTTTAGTCCGAGAAGATACGTATGCATAGGATGCGACATCCTAGCGAGCATGTTTCCCCAGTCCGAACTACGTCGACTCTGATGTCTGTGCCTGACAGACTACGTAGGCCCAGGATGCGATATCCTGCCGAGTCAGTTTCATTTGTTTTCTTGTGTCTCTTTCAGCCAGTGTTTGTTTGTGAGCAGTATTTTAGCAACCATATTCCTTCCTTTTGTGCGTGGATCCCGTCGAGTACGACGGATGCGTAGGGGTGCTAATACCTTCCCTTCGCATAACCGACTCCCGATCCCATTCTCTTTGGTCGCGAGACCATGTCTTTTCCAGGTTTACTTCGAGAGTTTCCTTTCCCGCTTTTGGGATAAATAACGCATGGTGGCGGCTCTGTTGTTTTCGTTTCCCGCCGGTTTTTCGCGTAATGCGACAGCTGGCGACTCTGCTGGGGAATTCTGGAAGTTGACCTCTTGCTGGTCCATCTTCCCTAAGCGAGTCTCTCCTAGCGCTCTCTAGGATAGGGTTTAGGTTGCTTGTGTTGCTCTATTTGTTGCATTCATGATTATTATGTTGTATACATGTGCATATCTGTTTGCATGCATCATACTGTCATTGAGCTGTCTTCTGTACAGGTGGTTCCTCTGTTTGGGGTGGGTGTTCTGAGTGGGGCTAAAACCCAGGCTCGAGTATACACCTAGGATTAGCGTGGTCTCGCGTTTCCTCACTTGCTGTATCAGCATGTTGTTGCGATGTGTCACCACAGCCGGACGAGGTTCATTTGAGAGAGCCCTTCCTATTGGAGTTATTCCACTCAGGTTGGGTGATCTCATCTGAGCTATTGACTTCGGTGACCGTTCTTTCCCGGATCTTTGGTTGAGACGATCTTAAGAGAGCTACAACGGCACACCCGAAAGGGCAAACCCGTTGAGTATCTTTGCCCGATTGTCGAGACCCTTGTCCGCCTTAGGATGACCTTGTTAGAATTCACCTGTGAGGGGAGGGTTTGATTCTTGCAAAGTACAGTTTCTGCCAGTGATTCTGTGTTGGTGATTATGGTTAAGGCGGATTTATGGATCGTTATTTCTGGACGCCGGAGGTTTGACCCTGGTATTGATCAGAGGGTTCCGTTTATTTCGGATACCTGGGCGGAATTTGAGGGTATTTGCTCAGATGTGGATGTGGTTCAGGTGACTTGGGTTTAGATGACTTTGGGTTTCAGATGAATTTGTGGTTCCAAGTTCAAGCCGAAGCTTCGATCCTGTGCCATATGATACTCGGCCGACCAGTCATGGCTCCATCATTGGCATCATAGCATGTTTATTTTCGAAAAAAAGAAGAAAAATGTATAATAATGCATGAAAAAAGTTAACTTGCATACACATCACGCACATCATACACATATCATTTTACATAACAGGTGTTCTTGCGCACGACTTCTCACTCTTGGTTCCTGTGTCAGGCAGGATAGTTGATCAGAGACCGCACCGTTATTCAACCAGACTCAATCAACAGAGAAGTATGGATCAGGTTCAGACAGAGTTGGCTGAGATGAGGGCGAACATGGCCCAGTTTATGACGATGATGCAAGGGGTTGCGCAGGGTCAGGAAGAACTTCGAGCCCTGGTTCAGAGACAAGAGACTGTGATTCAGACATCCAACCGCGCTTCACCTGTTGGTGCACCTGTTCATGAGAACGTTAATGTTGCTGCTCCCGCCAATGACTATGCCGTCGGGGATGAATTGAGGGGGATAAGAATCAACGGACAACCTCTTGCTACAGAGACTGTCAATGCCAGAGTTACCCGGGCTCCGGTTCGTCATCCAGCTCCTATTGTTGATAGACAAGAGGACATGTTCACACTGCTGAGTGAAGATGATGAAGTTGCTAGAAGAGTTGAGGATAGGGACCGTAAGGTGGACGCCCTTGCTGAGAAGATCCGTGCGATGGAATGCCAGAACTCCCTTGGTTTTGATGTAACCAACATGGGTTTGGTAGAGGGGTTGAGGATTCCTTACAAATTCAAAGCACCCTCTTTTGACAAGTATAATGGTACTTCTTGCCCTCGCACCCACGTGCAGGCTTATTATCGGAAAATCTCTGCTTACACCGATGATGAGAAGATGTGGATATATTTTTTTCCAAGATAGTCTATCTGGGCCTTCCTTGGATTGGTACATGGAACTGAAGAGAGATTCTATCTGCTGTTGGAGGGATCTGGGTGAGGCCTTCTTGAGGCAATACAAACACAATATGGACATGGCGCCTAGCCGGACTCAGCTGCAGAGTCTATGTCAGAAATCCGGAGAGAGCTTCAAGGAGTACGCCTAGAGGTGGCGTGAATTGGCTGCAAGAGTTCAACCCCTTATGCTAGAGAGGGAGTTGACAGATATGTTCATTGGCACGCTGCAAGGTGTTTTCATGGACCGGATGGGAAGCTGCCCATTCGGTAGTTTTTCCGATGTGGTTATCTGTGGAGAAAGGACAGAGAGCTTGATCAAGGCTGGTAAGATTCAAGATGCTGGTTCCTCATCTTCCAAGAAACCTTTTGCTGGGGCACCTCGCCGAAGAGAGGGTGAGACTAATGCTGTTCAACATCGCCGAACGCAGAACAGAAACCAATACCGTTAGGTTGCTGCAGTGACAATTCCAGCACCTCAACAACGTCAACCACCGCAACAACAGAGAGTTCAACAACAAATGCCACAACAACAACAACAACAACGTCCGTATCAGCCGAGGCAGAGGATGCCTGATAGACGTTTCAACCCACTGCCGATGACCTATGCCGAGTTACTGCCTGAGTTGCTCAGACTAGGGTTTGTCGAATTGAGGACCATGGCGCCGTTGACAAAAATACCACCTGGGTATGATGCCAATGTGCGTTGTGACTTTCACTCTGGTGCGCCGGGACACCATATTGAGAATTGCAGGGCTTTTCATCATAAAGTCCAGGACCTGATTGATGCTAAGACTATCAATTTCGCTCCTGTACCGAATGTTGTTAGTAACCCTATGCCTCCGCATGGTGCTCACCGGGTGAACAGTATTGAAGGGGAAGAAGCTGAGGATCTGATGGTCAGTGTTGATGAGATTCAGACTTCCTTGTTGATTGTTAAGGGCCGTTTGCTGAGTGGGGGTGTCTACCCGGGCTGTGTTGAAGACTGTGCAGTTTGTGCTGAATCTGAGAATGGTCGTGATCAGTTAAGGGCCGGTATCAAGGGTTTAATGGATGAGGGTTGTCTGCAATTCAGTCGGGCTGTCAGAGATCGTGGGTCAGTGTCAACTGTTACTATCTTTTTCAAACCGTCTGAAGGACGTGGTCAGAGGGTTAGTGTGCCTACGACTAGTGGTACTCCTGTTACCATTTCTGCACCAGTAACTACCAACAATCCAACTACGATCGTCGCTCCGGTCAGAAGGGCTGTTGACAGTCGGGCTGTTCCGTGGAGATATGATAATACCTATCGCAACAACATAAGGGCTGAGAATCAGACGAGACTAGTGAGTCAAGCTCCAGTGACTATCAGTATGCCCAGTAGAGCTCCTGTGGTGAGTGCAAGTCCAGTTGTGGACAATGTCGGTGGGCCAGGAGGTTTTACTCACAGTGGACGTCTGTTTGCTCCACAACCGTTAAGAGACAACAATGCCGAGGCTCTCGCCAAGGCTAAGGGCAAACAGGCGGTGGTTGACGAAGAACCTGCTCAGAAGGAGGTTCCTGAGGGTTCATTTGAAAAAGATGTGGAGGAGTTTATGAAAATCATCAAGAAAAGTGACTACAAGATCGTAGATCAACTTAATCAGACTCCGTCCAAGATTTCCATTCTATCTTTGCTGCTGTGCTCTGAGGTACATCGGAACGCCTTGCTGAAGATGCTGAATATGGCGTATGTACCTCAAGAGATTTCCGTCAACCAACTGGAGGGTGTGATTGCCAACGTGAGCACCAGGCATGGTTTAGGATTCACTGACCTAGACTTAACGCCTGAGGGTCGTAATCATAACAAAGCCTTGCATATCACCATGGAATGCAAGGGTGCTCTATTGTCTCACGTGTTGGTAGACACCGGCTCGTCGCTGAATGTGCTGCCTAAGAAAATTCTGAAGAAGATATCTGTTGAAGGGGTTGTGCTTACTCCGAGTGACCTGATTGTTCGTGCATTCGACGGATCCAAACGTTCTGTGTTTGGTGAAGTTACCTTGCCTGTGAAGATAGGTCCGGAGGTCTTTGACATCATCTTCTATGTAATGGACATTCAGCCCGCTTACAGTTGTTTGTTGGGGCGTCCGTGGATCCATGCAGCAGGGGCAGTTTCGTCAACTCTCCACCAAAAGCTCAAGTATGTCTGGAACGGTCAGATTGTGACCGTGTGTGGCGAAGAAGATATTTTGGTGAGTCACCTGTCCTCTTTCAAGTATGTAGAGGTGGATGGCGAGATCCATGAAACTTTATGCCAGGCATTTGAGGCTGTTGCTCTCGAGAGGGTGGCGTTTGCTGATCAGAGAAAGCCAGGTGCTTCGATTGCTTCTTACAAGCAGGCCAAGGAGGTTATGGACTCTGGCAAGGCTGAAGGCTGGGGCAAGATGGTGGATTTGCCTGTCAAAGAGGATAAATTCGGTATTGGCTATCAACCTCTGCAAGCGGAGCAGGGTGTCCAAGCAGGTCCGAGTACCTTTACCAGCGTTGGGCTGACGAATCACGGTGACGTCTTTGCAGCCAGTAGTGAAGATGGTGACAGTGAGTGTGATCTCGACAACTGGGTTCGCCCGTGTGCACCAGGGGAGATTATCAACAATTGGACGGCAGAAGATGTGGTCCAAGTTACTCTTCAAACAGAGTAATTTTCTTTTGTTTTTTCATTTTGCACAAAACCCTACGTTCTGCCCAAGGCGTGGTGGTTCATTGTAGGGCCATCATGTGTTTTCAATGATTATCATTAATAAAGGATGTTTTGCAAACAATTTTGTGATCCATGTCTTTCTATTTTGTTTTCATTATTCAAAAAAAATAAAAATGGCAATGTTTTTGTTTTTTGTGACTTTATTGAACTCTTTTTCTAAAACAAAGCATTAAACATGCAGAAGTGATGTCACGGCATCTACTATGAACAGTTCTGTTATGGCTCAGTATGATTTCAATAATCCCATCTACCAAGCTGAAGAGGAGAGTGAGGAAGACTGTGAACTCCCTAAAGAATTGGTTAGATTGCTGAAGCAAGAGGAAAGGGTCATCCAACCTCATCAGGAGGAGTTGGAGATTGTGAATCTTGGTACTGAGGACGCCAGAAGGGATATTAAGATCGGGGCTGCTTTGAAGACAGAGGTCAAGAGCAGGTTGATTGAGATGCTGAGAGAGTATGTGGAGATATTCGCCTGGTCTTATCAAGATATGCCTGGGTTGGATACTGATATTGTGGTGCATAGACTACCTCTCAGAGAAGATTGTCCTTCGGTTAAGCAGAAGCTTCGTAGAACGAGTCCTGATATGGCGGTGAAAATCAAGGAAGAGGTTCAGAAGCAGTTCGATGCGGGTTTCTTGTCAGTGACGACTTACCCCCCGTGGGTGGCCAACATTGTTCCCGTGCCGAAGAAGGATGGCAAAGTCAGAATGTGTGTCGATTACCGGGATCTGAACAGAGCGAGTCCGAAAGATGATTTCCCATTACCTCACATTGATGTATTGGTTGATAATACGGCTCAATCCTTGGTATTCTCTTTCATGGATGGTTTCTCGGGCTATAATCAGATCAAGATGGCGCCAGAAGACATGGAAAAGACGACATTCATTACACCTTGGGGCACGTTTTGCTATAAGGTGATGCCATTTGGGCTGAAGAACGCCGGTGCTACCTATCAGAGGGCTATGACGACTCTCTTTCATGACATGATGCACAAAGAGATCGAAGTGTACGTGGATGATATGATTGCGAAGTCGCAGACAGAAGAGGAGCACCTGGTTAATTTGCAGAAGTTGTTTGATCGATTGAGAAAGTTCAAACTGAGGCTGAATCCGAACAAGTGTACGTTTGGTGTGAGGTCAGGGAAGCTGTTGGGCTTCATTGTCAGCGAGAAAGGGATTGAGGTTGATCCATCAAAAGTCAAAGCTATTCAAGAAATGCCTGAACCAAAAACTGAAAAGCAGGTTCGTGGGTTTTTAGGGAGATTAAACTACATCGCAAGGTTTGTATCTCACCTAACTGCCACGTGTGAACCGATATTCAAACTGCTTAGAAAGAATCAAGCAATCAGGTGGAATGATGATTGTCAGAAAGCTTTTCACAAGATAAAAGAGTATTTACAGAAACCTCCAATCCTGATACCTCCAGTTCCTGGGAGACCGCTGATAATGTACCTGTCAGTGACTGAGAACTCGATGGGGTGTGTATTGGGACAACATGACGAGTCTGGTCGAAAAGAGCATGCCATATACTACCTTAGCAAAAAGTTTACCGACTGTGAAATCAAATATTCACAGCTCGAGAAAACTTGCTGTGCTTTGGCCTGGGCTGCTCGCCGACTAAGGCAGTATATGTTGAACCATACTACCTTGTTGATTTCTAAGATGGATCCAGTGAAATACATCTTTGAGGAGCCGGCTCTCACCGGACGTGTTGCCCGTTGGCAGATGATTTTAACAGAATATGATATCCAGTACACGTCACAGAAGGCCATCAAAGGAAGTATTTTGTCGGACTATCTCGCCGAGCAGCCGATTGAAGATTATCAGCCGATGATGTTTGAATTCCCTGATGAAGACATCATGTATCTTAAGATGAAAGATTGTGAAGAGCCTCTTGTCGAGGAAGGACCGGATCCTGATGACAAGTGGACAATGATGTTTGATGGGGCTGTGAATGTGAATGATAACGGTGTTAGTGCAATGCTGATCAATCCGAAAGGTGCTCATATACCTTTTTCTGCCAGATTGACTTTTGACGTCACCAACAATGAAGCTGAGTATGAGGCTTGTATCATGGGGATAGAAGAAGCCATTGATTTGAGAATCAAAACGCTTGACATCTATGGAGATTCCGCTCTAGTGATCAATCAGGTCAATGGAGATTGGAATACGAACCAGCCGCATTTGATTCCGTATCGAGATTACACTAGAAGAATACTGACGTTCTTCAAGAAGGTGAAATTGTATCATGTCCCTCGGGATGAGAATCAGATGGCTGATGCCTTGGCTACTTTGTCGTCTATGATCAAGGTTCATTGGTGGAAACATGTGCCACATGTTGCGGTGAATCGACTCGAGAGGCCTGCGTATGTGTTTGCAGCCGAGTCTGTGATTGATGAGAAGCCGTGGTACTATGATATCAAGAACTTCCTCAAAAGCCAGGAATATCCTGAAGGTGCGTCAAAGAATGACAAGAAAACCCTGAGAAGGCTAGCTGGAAGCTTTTATTTGAATCAGGATGATGTGCTGTATAAGAGAAACTTTGACATGGTTCTGCTCAGATGCGTGGATAGACGCGAAGCAGACATGTTGATGCAAGAAGTGCACGAGGGTTCGTTTGGTACCCATGCTGGTGGTCATGCAATGTCGAAGAAATTGTTAAGAGCCGGTTATTACTAGATGACTATGGAATCCGATTGTTTCAAGTATTCTCGGAAATGCCATAAATGTCAAATTTATGCTGATAAGGTGCATGTACCACCAAGCCCTCTGAATGTCATGAACTCGCCTTGGTCGTTCGCCATGTGGGGCATTGACATGATTGGGAAGATTGAGCCTACTGCTTCGAATGGACATCGCTTCATCTTGGTTGCGATTGACTATTTCACCAAGTGGGTGGAAGCAGTTTCCTATGCTAATGTTACCAAACAAGTGGTTGCCCGGTTCATCAAGAAGGAAATCATCTGTCGTTATGGAGTTCTTGAGAGAATCATCACTGATAATGGTTCGAATCTCAATAACAAGATGATGAAGGAGCTTTGTAAAGATTTCAAGATTGAACATCACAATTCTTCTCCTTACAGACCGAAGATGAATGGTGTTGTAGAGGCGGCAAATAAGAACATCAAGAAGATTGTGCAGAAGATGGTCGTGACGTACAAGGATTGGCATGAGATGCTGCCTTTCGCTTTACATGGGTACCGTACTTCAGTACGTACGTCGACCGGGGCAACCCCTTACTCCCTTGTGTATGGTATGGAAGCAGTCCTACCAGTTGAAGTGGAGATCCCTTCTCTGAGAGTTTTGTTAGATGTCAAGTTGGACGAAGCCGAGTGGATTCGAACAAGGTTTAACGAGTTGAGCCTTATCGAAGAGAGACGGCTAGCAGCTGTGTGCCATGGGCAGTTGTATCAGAGAAGGATGAAAAGAGCCTTTGATCAGAAAGTGCGTCCTCGGAGCTATCAAACTGGTGATCTAGTTTTGAAGAGGATCCTTCCTCCCGGTACAGATAACAGGGGCAAGTGGACTCCTAATTACGAAGGTCCATACGTTGTTAAAAAGGTCTTCTCCGGTGGAGCCTTGATGCTTACAACTATGGATGGTGAAGATTTCCCGTCCCCTGTTAACTCAGATGTAGTCAAAAAATACTTCGCATAAATTGACCCGCTGGACAAAAAGAATAAAAGAGTCCAGGCAAAAAAGGGCATCCCGGCGAACCAAAAAACAGAAAGAAAAGGTTCGGGCAAAAATTAGGGATAAAATGAAAAGAATTTGTACACCCGGTAAGTCGAAAACCCGCAAGGGCGGCTTAGGCAAAAATGGGTATCCGGGTGGATTGAAAACCCGAAAGGGCGATCCAGGAAAAAGTGGGATTAAAGCGAAGACTACAGTCTGAGTTATCTGTACTACATCGCGCTTCGTCGTCTGCCATCTCCAAAGATGTGATCGGTCCAATCATTCTTCTCAGAAAACAAGGAAGTTGGGAGGAAAACTGATGATCTGTGAGTTATAACAGAATTGGAAAATAGTGGATGCCGTGTTCACATTGCCATTAGGATAGATTTTTCCTTTTGTACGCAATTACCTCTTTCTAGGAATTGCTTCCCAATGTATTCGCCTTTTCAGGCACATTTTCAATCAATAAAAGTCGTTATTCAGATAAATAGCTCTTTTGTTTTTATTTTACTGTTTTGTTTGCAAAAACGTCCGAATTTTTGATAAACATTGCATATAAAAACATGAAGGCTAAATAATAACGTGCTGAAAGATAAAACATTTGAAAATCATTTTGAATGTTGAGGACACTTGAGCGTATCTTGTCCATGTATCCCCTGGGGAATTTTGTTGTGCTGTTTTGCAGGTTGTCATCTGTGAGGACGATTCCACAGCATTTATTTCCCAAGCAAGTATGAGGGCTTTCAGAGCTATTCTCCCCTGCAAAGACGCCTTCTATCCCCAACAGATTTAAGAATTGCCTATCCCCAGCAGGCTTGGAAGTGGGTGTATTCCCCAGCGAATATTTCCCCAGTTGAGATCCCCACTGAGTTGGAAGGGTGTTGTATCCCCAGCGGAGGTGTCAGTGGAGTGTTATTTCCCAGCAGTCGTGTTTGAAGTATTGTTATCCCCAGCGTGGTCGTGAGCGCTGATACCCAGCAGGGTCGTGGATGTCTTTCTTCAGCATGGTCTGGTATTTTACTTTCCCCACCAGAGTGTTGCTCCTCCTCAGCAGAGTGGTGTTTTATCCTCAACAGGGTTGCTTTCCCTAACAGGTCTCCCGAGTAGAGGTTTATGTTGATCGTTTTCCTCAGCAAGTCCCTAAGTGGATCCGGTTCGGTGAAAATTATCTCAAGCAGAGTTTATCCTACTTGTGGATTGGTTGGGTCGTCCCCAGTGAAGTCGCCTTATGGTTCCCCCAGCTGAGTCGTATTGATGGTTCCTCGGCGCAGTCGCCTTGTTTATTCCTCAGCAGAGTAGCATTTATTTCCCAAAGCAGAGTTTATCCTACCTGTTGGTGATTCTCCCCAGCGAGTCATATTTGATTATCTCAAGCAGAGTCCCCGAGTGGATTGGGTCCTATGAAGGATGTCCCCAGCGGAGTCTATCCTTTCCTCAACAACGGTACTTTCTCAAGCACGAGTGAGAAGTCGGTGCTCTCCCCGCAGAGTATTCCTCAAGCAAAGTCTCCCCACAGAGTTGGAGTATCGGATCAGTTTGGCTCCCCAGTGGAGTTCATCATTTTGCATTTGGCATATAGTAACCATTGCATCCTCAAAAATGCGTAGCATTTCCATTTAATATGGAGCATTACGCCATAGAAAAATTCAAACATATGCATTCATGTGTTAACCAATCAGACCACATCCCCGGCAGAAGCGGATCTTTGTTCAACATCTGTACAACACATGTGCTACAGTTGCTCCTGACGGCATTCAGAATTGATACCCCCCAGAGAGGTTTATTCCTCATCCGTTGGTGAAAAGAAAGTCCGATGCTCCCCAGTGAGATCCCCAACAAGTGTTTAGCCTTGCCCTGACATATGTAGATGTCATCTTGTGATACCGGTCAGTGTCATGTCAGCACCCGCGTGTGTTCTTTCTTTGGTGTCGGTCAACACCATCTTTCGGTGTCAGTAAACATCGAGTCATATCCCCAGTCTTTCGTTAATGTCTGGTCTTCTTTTGATGTCGGTAAACACCATCTTTCGGTGTCGGTAAACATCGAGTCCTATCCCCAGAGGTCACCTTTCTCCGTTGGTGTCGATAAACGTTAAGTTTTTTCTAGTCGTCCGCGAACGTCTAGTTGAATTATCCCCAATAAAAATCACCTTCTCCGTTGGTGTCGATAAACGCTGAGTTTTTCCTATGCGTCCGTTGACGTATAGTTGCTTATTCCCCACAGATCATTTGATAATGTCTGTTGATTCCCCACAGGGTTACCTCTCCGTTGGTTTCGATAAACGATGAGTTTTTCCCAATCGTCCGTTGATGGTTGGTTGTGTTCACTTTTCCCCAAAGAGTCACCTCTCCGTTGGTTTCGATAAACGTTGAGTTTTTCCCAGCCGTCCGTTGACGTTTGGTTGAGTTATATTTCCTCTCCCCAGAAGAGTTACCTCTCCGTTGGTGTCGATAAACGTTGAGTTTTTCCTATTCGTCCGTTGACGTATAGTTGTACCCTTCCCCTCAGAGTTACCTCTCCGTTGGTTTCGATAAACGTCGAGTTTTTCTCATTCGTCCGTTGACGTCTGAGTGTATATCCTATTCCCCAGTCATTCATTAATGTCTGGTCAATCCTCATTCAGAGTTCCCCAGTAGAGTCGTCGGTAAACGTCCTATCTGGTCACCTTTCTCCGTTGGTGTCGATAAACGTCGAGCTTCTCCTTCTCCGTTGGTGTCGATAAACGTCGAGCTTCTCCTTCTCCGTTGGTGTCGATAAACGTCGAGCTTCTCCCGTTCGTCCGTTGACGTCTGGTCGAGTCTTCCCATTCATCCGTTTGATGTCTGGTTACCTCTCCGTTGGTTTTGGTAAACGTCGAGTTTTTCCTGGTCGTCCCCAGTAGAGTTACCTCTCCGTTGGTTTCGATAAACGTTGAGTTTTCTCATGCGTCCGTTGACGTCTGATTGTATATCCTATTCCCCAGTCATTCATTCATGTCTGGTCGATCCCCAGTAGAGTCGTCGGTAAACGTCCTGTCTGGTCACCTTTCTCTGTTGGTGTCGATAAACGTCGAGCTTCTCCCTTTCGTCCGTTGACGTCTGGTCGAGTCTTCCCATTCATCCGTTGATGTCTGGTCACCTTTCTCTGTTGGTGTCGATAAACTTCGAGCTTCTCCCGTTCGTCCGTTGACGTCTGGTCGAGTATTCCCATTCATCCGGTGATGTCTGGTTACCTCTCCGTTGGTTTCGATAAACGTCGAGTTTTTCCTGGTCGTCCCCAGTAGAGTTACCTCTCCGTTGGTTTTGATAAACAATGAGTTTTTCCCGATACGTCCGTTGACGTATGGTTGTATCTCTTTCCCAGTCATTCGTTAATGTCTGATTACCTCTCCGTTGGTTTCGATAAACGTTGAGTTTTTCCTAGTTGTCCGTTGGCATCTAGTTGTGATTTCTTTCCCCATTCATCGTCTTCCGATGTCTGGATGTGGTTGTACCCTTGAGAGGAAAAATCAAAATCCCCAATAATAAATATCAGATCCCAGTGGACGTTTCCGGTGGTGGGATCCCCGCATTGTGCAAATTTCTACGGTTCTTCGGTATTCAATCCCTGATTACCCTGAAAGTCTGACAGCCGTTGCTCTCATCCGTTCGGGTTCCCAGTTGATTGAATAGGGGCAGCTGTAGCACCTCAAATTTGCACCTCCCATTTTGTACATTCATTTTCATGATTAGGTCATTAACATTACATTGTCCACTGCATAGCATTGCATTGTCCATTGCCCAAGTGCAAGTCATCAGATCAAGACTGGTCAGGAGATCCAGTTGTGCAAGCAAGCAAGTACATTTCCTATTGAAGCAAAGCCCTAGGGTTGGTTAATTGAGTTCATATGACATAGGGATCATTTTGAAGTGGTTTGGCCAAAGATTGGATGATCAAAGCTCAACAGTCAAGCTGAAATTCATCTGAAACCCTAGAAGTCAACAAAAGTCAACTGTGCATGAAATCATGGATTTGAAGGTGGGAGATGGTTAGAGAGGCCTCTTTCATGTCCATATAAGTCTCATTTGACATTGCAAACATCAATATGGAAGAATTTGAGGTCAGATGAAAAGTTTCCAAAAATAGTAAGTGACCTATAATTTCAAACTACCAAAAATGGAAAGGTCTTCTCCTCGAGATTACATGTCTAAGAAAGCTTCAAATGAAATTTGGTCCAACATGAAAGTTGAAGATCTTGCTCTCACCTTTCCAAAAAGTCTAAGAACATGAATTTCTCATGTATGGTTGAAAAGTTATGGATCAATCTTTGCCAAGGAAATTTGAAATTCAAAAGGGGATAACTTTCACACCACAAGGCCAAATGAGATGGTTCTTTTTGTAACATTCTTGTTTTAACATGAGCTATCCAATTCATGCATCATGAACCATGCATCTCCATTACAAAGTTTTGGCATTTTCATTTGAATTCCATTTGAATTTTGGAGGGAAAAGTCTAATTTGAAAAATAAGCATTGTCCATGCATTCCAACATTGGCATTTGGCTCCAAATTGATTTTTAAGGTGAATTAAGCACAGAATCATGCACTGTAGCATTGGTTATCACACATTAGGGGGCATTTGCAAATTAGCCATTACACCTTCATTTCATTAATCTCTTTGGCATGGCTTAATCTTGATTAGCAAACATGATTAACAGACCATATATATTGCAAATCATAACAGAAAATTGGATTAACTTGCATAATTTCCAGATTTGAACTTTTTCTTCATTGTGCTCTCAAACTCTTTCTTGAAGATTCATCAAAATTCTTCACAAACCTTGCTATTTCCACGATTGAATCATCATCTACAACCATAACTGAGTTGGATTGAAGCAAGATTGCAAGGATTTTGAGCTGATTCTTGAACTGTTGAAGCTAGCATCATCAATGGCAACTGTAGATTTGAGCAAGATCAAGCAAGACTGAGCATCCAACATTCATCCAAATCATCATACTAGCATTGAAGATCATCTGTTTTTGCTTCTCAAGGCTTGAAAGTCACGAATTCAGTTATGCAATCTCTTGAAGGTAAGATTTCGAATCTCACAATTCATGCAATCAGGATATGCATGTTGTAGATCTTGAATCCATGAGTATTCTGAGCTTTGTGGCATTAATTTTCATCAAGATTTGAGTGAGATATGTTGAATATAAGATTGATGTGTGAATTTTCTTTTACTCGACCCAGACATGATAGTGAGAATTAGGATAAATTGAGTTGAGATTGTTGATGTACGTGCAAAGACGAGTGCAATGATGTATCGTTTGTGAATTTCTGTGAACAATTGTTCTTGAGTGTATGAATGATGAAGAACATTGCATGAACCCTAAAATTTTCAATTCCATAAGTAATTTGATCCATAAGCGCGCATGTTTGCATGTGATTGTCTGTTTATTGCCATGCATTGGTACACAGTGGATCCAGCGTGTCATTTTCATTGGTCACGAGCGCATAAGCCTTGCCACCGAGGCTTTAATGAAACGACGTGTTTCATTGAGCGCGCCTCAATTTGATTTTCAACATGGTTCGATCCTCAGCTGGATCATTTTCACATTAGGCCTTGCACTTTTAGTTCATTTTCTATCCATGTTCATGTATGCCTTCCACATGTTTTTTTTAATTTTTTCATCCATTCCAAAATTCATATCTCCATGATTAATGATCCAATTGAGATGAGGTTTTTTGCATGATGTTCCTCAAGATGTCTACTATTTTTTGATGATTTTTTCAGAGGTTCGATCCTCAGCGTGGATTTTAATTTTGCTTAGGGAATGTGTATACATGTGTTTTCTTGACATGCCTTGCCATTTTGATTGTGAAATGATGAGATTTGTTCCAACACTCTTGAAATTTTGCATGCTTAAAATAGACATCCCATTGGTCATTTTGGTATAGAGTTTGCATTTTTCCTATTCCTAGTTGATGAGATATGATCTGTTGAATGTAGGTGTGACAATGTGTGTCACACCATTACTTGCTTCACTTGAGGAATTTATTTTCCATGCCAATTCAATGCCAATTAATCTGATTTTTTGCATGATGATTCTTCTGGATTTTAGGATTGCTTGTGAAGTTTTATGGAATTTTTGGAAGCATTTCCAATTTGTTTGGGATTTTCTTTGCTGATTGGTCATGTTTGGACTTTTGATGAGTGTTGCACTTAGATGATTTGTGAAATGTTGGTTGTGTATCCTATGAACTTGAAATTTTGCACATTGATTCTAGACCCTTTGAAGTTTGCTATGGCTTTGGTTTGAGTCATTTATCATGTGTGGATTCTGTTTTATGCTTGTGTGAAGTTGATGTATGAAATTGTGCTTCCGTTGAGCTTGTTTTGCCTTGCCTTGCCTTAGGGAATTTATTTGACATGCTTCCGCTTATCCAAATGACTTGATTTTTGTTATGATGACCATGTGATGAATTCTGTTTAGTCATGATTTTTCTTGAGATTTATTGAATTATTTTTGAGTTGATGTGGATTGGTTCATTCTGTTTGCTTCTATGAGCTTTGAACTTGCATGCTTTGCACTATAGGCTTTGTGAAATGAAATTGGTTGGTGATATTGACATGAGACCACTTGTATTTTATTCCTAATTGATTAAGTTTGATTCATGCCAATTTTCATGTTCTGTTTTGAATTATTTCTCCCTTTTTGACCCTAGGCCATGTCCTAGTGGTTAGTGCTTATGTTTGAGTTGTGTTTTCAGGACAAGAAGCATATGGCCTTGAGGAGTGTGATTCATTTGCTCATTTGGATTGATATTTGATTGATGTTGATTAGCATTAAGTTGTTTTGTAGGTGGATTAGCTCCTTTGAGTTGAGCTTGTGCCTTGCTTGATGCATTGCTTGTTGTCTGTTTGTACAGTTAACTGTTGACTTTTAGTTTGTCTGTTTGACTTTTTGAGTTGTGTATTGACTGAGTTAGATTGTTTTCAGGTACATTAGTTGCTATAGTTCATTGTGAACTTGCTTTTGCTGTTGCTTGGTTGCTTAACCAATTTGAGGTATAATGTCTCTGACTCCATGTAGTCTGGAAGACCTGTCCTGTTACTTGGGCAGGCACCTGTCTGAAGTCCTCCTTAAGAGGCAATGCTTGTGTTTGTTTATGTTTGTGCCAAGCAGGAAAAGACCTTTGATAAGGCAAATGGCAGATAAAAGAGATGTGCAATCCATCTCCTGCTATTCAGTGTGTCATCCCTCTGCTCACACACCTTGTGTTGATGCATTGTGGATATTAACCCAAGATCCAGTGGAGTCAGTCATAAGTGTAGAAGGGTTCCAACTTTCTGAACCCACACTTTCATCTGTCTAAAGCTCTCCCAGACCAGCGATAAGAGTTGTGAGGCACACCCCTCACTTCCTATTTCATCTGCTTCACCCTAACTCTCAATGTTAGGGTTAAGAGCTAACATCACCCGATTCCAGTTGGCTTGTGTTTCACAGCCTAACCCTTGTGTGAGCCCACTTTGTGTGTATATAGTGTGTGCTATTTGTGATTGTTTGCTTTGCCTGTGCTGTATAGGATAGCTTGCTCCCTGTGCAAGTTAGATAGCAACCTTAACTTAGGGATGATATGCATGATAACATCTAGGCTCGAGTCGTAGTCTCCCTAGTTGTATCTCCCTTTGTATCTGGTTAGGCTAGTCCTTTGTCCCTGCGTAGGGGAACTACGTCGCCCTGATCCTCATACCAGATGAGGTACGTAGGCAGGAGATGAGCTGATCTCTTCGGGCGCCCTTTTTGTTTTGTCTTTGTGTGTGTTAGGAGATGGATGTAAGACCAGCGATTGGCATTCCGTATCCTCTTGTTGTGTGCTTGGAGTTCGATGTAAGTCCAGCGATTGGCATTTGGTTTCCAGTGTGGGTGTGTTTGGTTCGGAGTCTGATGTAAGTCCAACGATTGGCATTCGGTTTCCAGGTTTGCCTGTTTGTGTGGAGTTTGATGTAAGTCCAGCGATTGGCAGTCGATTTCCTGTGTTGTTTTGTTTGGCGTGCGTTAGCCGAGCTACGAGTGCTCTGATTCTTCTTTAGCCCGAGAAGATACGTATGCATAGGATGCGACATCCTAGCGAGCACGTTTCCCCTGTCCGAACTACGTCGACTCTGATGTCTGTGCCTGACAGACTACGTAGGCCCAGGATGCGATATCCTGCCGAGTCAGTTTCGTTTGTTTTCTTGTGTCTCTTTCAGCCAGTGTTTGTTTGTGAGCAGTATTTTAGCAACCATATTCCTTCCTTTTGCGCGTGGATCCCGTCGAGTACGACGGATGCGTAGGGGTGCTAATACCTTCCCTTCGCATAACCGACTCCCGATCCCATTCTCTTTGGTCGCGAGACCATGTCTTTTCCAGGTTTACTTCGAGCGTTTCCTTTCCCGTTTTTGGGATAAATAACGCACGGTGGCGGCTCTGTTGTTTTCGTTTCCCGCCGGTTTTTTGCGTAATGCGAAACAACTTAGCATGATCCTAAAACAGAAATGGTAAGTGATAAAAATACCAAATCAACACCAAAATGTCAAGCAAAGTGTCTAGTTATAGCATGCAAAATTTCACACTCATTGGATCAAAGACCAGCATTTCACAACATGATAACCAAAGCAAGGTCAAGTATGGACACATGTTCAAACTCCTTAGACAAAATATTTTCCAGGCCAGGCACAACTTGCATTTTGATAATCATAAAAAACTAGATAGAATGAGAAACACAATGCAAAAAATTGGAGATCATTTGGTTGATTTTTCATTTTTAAATGAATTTCGGAAGTTGATTGGAAGAAATAAAAAATGAGAATGGAGCAAGCATGGAAATATGATGGAATAGTGAGAAAAATACAAGGCAAATTGGAAAATGCATTCAACCGGTATCGAACATGTGCCAAATTCAAACTACCTAGCGCGCGCTTGCAAAACGACGTAGTTTTGCCTAAACCCTAACTTGGTGCGCTGCATGGATTCAAAAAATCCGCAGGAAATGCCTATGCGTTCCGCAGGTAATCGTATGCGTTTTGCAACAAAATTCTCAGGAAAATCTCAAGCAAAACTGGAAAATGCATGAACATGATGAACACGACGAAGATCTTCATCCAACTTTTCCAGATTTTTTCAAAACTTCCAGAAATGAAAATCAAGCATATCAATCAACTCATCACGCTATGCACATCAAAGATCAATGACTAATTCATGCTAAAACATCAAGATGAACACGGATCGAAGGAATCAAGAATCATCATCCAAAATTGAAATGCATGTAACTTGCTCAAATCACCACCAAATCAATCCAAATTTCCATCAGAATTACCACCATTCCATGATCTACAAGATAGGCATAATGAATTGCAAAATTAAAGAGGTCGAAAAACCAACCTCTTGATGAACAGAATTGGACCCACATGTTTCCAAGCTTTGCCACGCCTCAAATCTCTTCCAGTATGCTTATTGAGATGGATGATGATGAAATGGAAGCTCAACAATGAAAGAAACAAGCTAAATCTTCAACTGCCATGGAAGCTTCAAGCTATGAACATGAACTTAAACAGCCACGATTTCTCTTGCTCACACGTCCAAAAGTGCTCCAATATGCTCCATGATGATGAATTGATCAATCCAAAGTGTTTAGGTTTGAAGAATTTTTGGAAAAAAATGAGAGAAAAATTTGGAGGATTTGGTTGAATCTAGATCTAGAATGTTCATCCTGTGCAAAACAGTTATGATTAAGCATATATACTCCATGCTAATCATGTTTAAGAAGTGTTTATGGCAAATGCAAATGAGATTAAGGAGTTTGTGGTGTAAATGCAAAAAATGAATTTTCTACTTCATGCACCTCCATGCACGTGAACAGTGCATGCTCTTGGTCAAAAATGCCTAAAAATGAGTTTATGCACATGTTGGAATTGGTTTGGTATGCATATGTTCAACCAAAATGAGTTTATGAAATTTCTTCCCAAAATCTTCATGAATGAGCCAATGCCATGCAAATGAGATTTCATGCCAAATGATGGCATGCTTGGAAAATACATGTTATAAGGATCAATATGCAAAAAGAACCACCCAAATTGGAGTTTTGGTTTGAAAGTTATGCTCATTTGAAGTTTGAACCACACTTTTCCATGATTGAACCATATCTCCTCAACTACACATGATAAATTCATGATCTTGAACTTTTAGGAAATGGGAGAGAAAGATCTTCAACTTTTATGTTGGACAAAATTTCATTTGAAGCTTTCTTGATGATGTAATCTTGAGTTGAAGTTGGTCCAAAACCTTTCCATTTTTGGAAAGTTCAAATTACAGGTCACTTGCTATTTTTGGAAAGTCTTGATCTGACTTCAAATTCTTCAATGTTGATGTTTGAAATGTCAAATGAGACTTGTTTACGCATGAATGAGGCATCACTGATCATCTCCCACCTCCAAATTCACAGTTGACTTGACAGTTGACTTCTGTTGACTTTTGTGGTCTCAGATGATTTTGCACATGGACTGATGAATTCTGAGCCTTCAACTCTTGGCCAAACCACTTCAAAATGTTCCTTGAATCATGTGAACCCAATGTACCAACCCTAAGGCTTTGGTCTCATGGACAATGCTCTTGTTGCCTTGCATAGTTGATTCTTCTAACCAGTCTTGCCTGATGACATGATGGACTATGCAATGACAATGCAATGTTAATGACCTAAAATGAAAATGTATATACAAATGGGAGGTGCAAATTTGAGGTGCTACAGTTAGGATCTATTGAGGTTGATGTTCAATCTGTGTTTTGATATGTGTTTGGGGGTTTCTAGGTAATATTTAGGGTTAAGGTTCTTCTCTTTTAGGGTTAGGTTCTTCCCTTTTAGGGTTAGGGTTCATGTGATGAACCCTAGGGTTCATTGAATGAGGGTTAGGTTTTTTTATTATTGCTAGGGTTCATGGGGTTTGGGTGTTTCTGGGTTCGGGAATTAAACAAACAGGGTTAGGGTTCTCGAGGTTGTAGCGGTAAATTCATGACCATTAAGCTATGGATAAACTTAACGTCAATAAAACCAGAGTCGCCACCGCGCTTTTATTGTTTCCAAAGGAAAAGGGAAAAGTACGAACAAAACCCAAAGATAAGAAGCTTTCAAATCAAAACTAATAGAATGCCAGAGATTATAGGTAAGGGGGTTGGTTACATAGAGGGAAGGTGTTAACACCCAAAGTGTCTTGGGTGCTCCTAGGGAGCCCTTTTTTATGTGTGTATGTGTTTTTGGTATAATAGATGTTTGATAAATGTAAGACCCTAATTTTGACCCTAAGATCCCTCATGACATCATATCATTGCTCATTGCATTGCCTCAAGGATCACTGCATGGTTGGCTCCTTTACCCTAGGGTTAGGACTTGTGTGAGTTGGTTTGAGACCACCAAGCATGCTTGAATTGTATATTATTGTTTTTCTTATTTTGTTTACTAACCAAAAGCAAAAAAATATGTCACTAACTTCTTTTGTTTTGAAGCTCAAGTGATCACATATGCCCTTGCTCCTATGAGGCTCCTATGCTCAAAGAAGTGGCCAGATGAAGATGAAAGCAAGCATGACAATGGTTCAAAAAGTTCTCAATCATCATATATGTCTCCCAAGTATCTCAATTTGACAATTTGATCAAGATAAACCAAAGGGCTTGAGGATTGTTTCCCAAGGAAACCCTAATTCAACTGTGCATTGACCGTGCCTTGCTCATGAAGCAACCTCAACCTTTTGATCAAATAAAATCAAGGGAAGTTCTTTCATGCATTATTTTATGCATAAATGAGCCTATGTGAGTATCCTCAATCATTCATTCATCAAATATTTGAAGTTTGGCCTTGAGAAGTTGACCAGTCAATTCATCTGACTAAACTGAGATCCACTGGGACCTAACGTTTGATGTGTTTGTCAAATGAAGATGACCCCAAGATAAAAAAAATGTTCCTAATAACCATATGAACAACTTTAATGTTCATCAAAAATCCATTTGAAACTTGGAAGGTCATCATTCATTTCAAAACATTATAGGTGATTTTGACTGAAACCCTAATTTTGGGTCAACTTCCCAAGGACCTAACTTCTTAATTTTTTATGATTTTGAGGTGATACCAATTGCATTGGAAATCTTAAGATGTCTAACTCAAATGTTATGTTGGAAAAAATTTCATAATCCTAAAAGAAACACATGTGATAATACAAAACATTATAGGTCACTTTGGACCAAAACCATTGAATTTGAAAAAAGTCAAACTTCAAGTGCCCATAACTTTCTCATAAAAAAATCCAAATGATGCAAAATTTAAGTATAAATTTATCATCTTGAAAAGATCTACAACTTTTATGTTGGAGGTTTTTCCATTTGAGGCTTCCATCATTGAAACAGAAGGGCTTGAAGTTGGTCACTTTTGGCAAATTTTTCAAAGGCATGTTTTGTACCTCAAACTTAAAGATCAGTTTTCACAAATTTCCAAACTCCAAATGGATTTTTGCCCAACATAGCTTTTGTTCCTTATGTCAAGACCTTTCCAACAATTACTCACATGCATATGTTTGAATTTTCTATGTGTGACTTTCGAAGAGGTGAACATTTAGGCCCAATTATGCATTTCACTTTGAATCTTCATGCACAAGCCATTGCAGTTCAAATTGCACGTCTAAACACTCTTCAAATGAGCTCATCATTCATTTCCGTCCAAGATTGGGCCTCACATGCGCCTGTACCGGCCCATGCATGGAGGATCCAATGATCATGCACTAGAGTTTGGCACTTGCTTGCTTGCATCTCAGCTATAAATACAATGCTTGCCTCATTCAAATTTCAACCTCAAGGCAACCTGAAACTCTGCAGAAGTGAAAACCCAACCATACCAAAGGAATTCTGATTTTCATTCTCTCAATTCAAGCTTGAATTTCAACAAAATCAGTTGATCTTCAAGTCTTATTCCTTAGCCTTGCATTCATATCACATATGGAGATCAAATAGGAAGCAAAAGATTGAGTAGATCGTGCTGCACAAAGGTGCTCTTCAAAGGTAGATGTTCAAACTGGTTTGATCTAAATCTCATCATACAATGTGAATTGCTTGTGTTCAAATGGTTTTCTAAAGTCCTCGTGCAAGAGGCAAGCCAGTGGCGGCTTTGATTTTATGTTTTGAGAAGTTTTAGTTTACACACCTTAAACTTCAAGCTCAAATTTCTCTTTCCATAGAAACTTTGAGCACAATCCAAGGTTACAGGGGTGATGTACATCACCCCAGCTTCATTTTGGTACAAGGCTCGTGCATTTTGGTTGAGGTTCAAAAACCTGCAACTGGTGGCCGGAGTTGGTTGGTCCACCGAAGAAGATGGTGGTTTCCACCACCATCCCCACGTGGATGCACCATGGTCTTTGGATCTCACGTGAACGTTATAATCTCAGCCATGCGTTATGTTTACTTTTCTTAATTCATTGTGTAACGCATTTGACTTGTGACCATGGTACGCGCGCGCTTTTGTGCCATTGGATGTGTCCACGTTAATTAATGAAGTGGATCCAGCGCTCCATGATTTTTCTCTTTTTTCTAATTTCTGTTTTATTTTCTTTTATTCCATTTTATTTCAAAAATTCATAACTATTTTATTTGGAATCACAAAAATATGAGACGAACACTAAAATTTTTCTTGAAAAATCTAGTTTCATAATCTGATTTTTAAATATTTTTGTGATTTCATTTAATATTTTTTGTGAATTATTTTGTTTTTAATAGTTTTTAATTCATTTTAATTACTTTTTGATATCCAAAAATTCCAAAAATATTTTCTTAACACATATGGATCATGATAAGTCTATGAAAAATATTCTCATCAATTTTTTAATTTATTTGAGATTTATTTGAGATTTTAGTTCATTTGTGTTATTTTTCTTTGTTTTTAATTGTTTTTTAAAATAGTTTCTGTTTTCAGAAAATGTTGAGAAAATTAGTCAAACCTTGTTTGACCATGTTAGACTTATGGTGATTCAATTGGACTTGTTGAAGATGATTTGAATTGAATTTGAAGTTTGACCATATTTGGTTCATTTTATTTTATGTATTATTTTAATTCCAAAAAATACCAAACAATATGTTTGACTTTGTTGACTTCCAATCTTCATGTCTCTTCTGTTTTACATTGGTTGATGATGATTTCATTCACATTTGATCATTGTGTTTTGATTATGTCATGTGAATTCTCATTCTTTGTCCATTTCTCTTATTGTGTTGTGAACCTTTTGATTGTTTCTTCTTTTGTATGATAGGGATTCCAAACTTGAGATAGTAAGAAGGACCATTGTCATGAGTAGCGAAGTTAAGAGAGACAAGCCAAATGGAGATCCTAGGAGCTTGAATATAATATTTGTTTTGATTGCTTGAGTTGATTGTTAAGTCTAAAGGAAAGGAGCATCTTGAATCATCTTTATGATCTCAAGAAAGGGAACTCCAAGGGTTTTATCTCTCCTCTTATCTTTGCATGTTTAGGACTAGCCTTTCTCTTCTTCTCTCCATTCTAACCCAAGCCAAACTCATTTTGTGCAAACTTTGACATTGTTTTCAAACTAGAAACCTAGGCCTTATGCCTTTGATTTTTCAAACTCTCTTCATTATTACTCATCATGAATGAAACTTAAGTCAACTTTGACTTCATTTTGTGAATACTTCTAACTTTTAAATACAACTCACTTTAAGTGACTTTTGTGGTTCCAATGGCCATCTTTGTTAAAACCTTTTCATAAACATTAGCCATAGGTTTGATTTATCATAGTGGTTGATGTAAATCTCACCTTATCCTTAGTGGTTGGACTATAAGTCTTCCATACTTATTATAGGATGGATCCCTCACTAGTATGTCGAAGCTCTTCTTACATGGTGGATTGTTGGTTTAGGTTGAGTTTTCTCCCTTTGATAACAAAAGACCTTAAGGCTTTTGATTAAATCAATTCACCCATATTTTGAGATTTTTACCCCGAACTACGAGGTTTTGATCCTACCTTTGTGATGGTACGTAGGCAATGGGTTCATCCATTCAAACAACAAAAATTGTAAGTATGTATATTCTTTTCTCATCTCCCCAATCTTGTTTGCACAAATGTTTTTTTTCACAAATACCAACTTACAATACATCTTGGCAAAAAGGGCTCCCTTAGAGTACTAAGGATGTTTTGGGTGCTTAAAACCTTCCCATTGCATAACCAACCCCCTTACCCAGATCTCTGACATTTTTATTAGTTTTTGATTTGATAAAACTTCTTACTTGGTTTTTGTTCGCTTTCTAACCTTTCCTTTGGATAAATAGAAGTGCGGTGGCAACTCGAATTGTATGCTTACTTTTGATTTAGTCAATAAATCATAAGGTAACGAATACCCCACTACAATAAAAAATAGAGTGTGGGGGTGAGAAAAGAATTTGTTAATTATATTTTTGTGTTTGACAAGACCTTCGGACTTGTGCATACGTACCAACATAAAAATGAGGGATAAAAACCTTGTAGTTCGTGGTAACAATTTCAAAATGAGTGGGTTTCTTTTAATCAAATTTAAGTTAAAAAAGAGGGGCACAAAGAGCCCAAAAGTTTGAATGAGTGGTAGTTCTTTTTGTATTTTGAAATTTTAAGTCAATATGATTAGATTTATTTACAAGTTTGATTTAAGAAAAGAGTTTGAAAATTCATTGGCATAAGGCCAAAGTTTCTATTTTGAAATAATGTCTAAGTTTGAAATCATAAACAAAGAAAGTTTTTGAAAAGAGGGAGAGATTTTGAAATTTAAGAAGTGGAAGGAGATGAAGAGGCTAACCTAAGCATAAAACTAAAAGTTTAAGAGTTGAAAAGATCTGACCAATGGGATGCAATCCAATAGACAAGAATGTCATATAGAAAACACACTTTCCCTTTGGACTTTGAATCAAGCAATAATCAGCAAGCAATTAGCAATATCAAACATCATGAAGATCAAGGTATCAAATAAAGATATTCACATCCAAGCAAGCAAAATCCATTGCTAGCAGTCTTCTTTGTCTTCTTATGTATCAGATAAAATACTCTTTGGTTAACTCAGAATAAAACATTAGACACAAGATTAAAATAACAATTGTATCAAGACCATGTAGCAGATGAACTTAAGTGGATCCCAAATGCTTGCATCAGATGAAAGCTCAAATTACTATAACTTGGTCTCAGAAATGATGTCATTGGCCAAGTTCTTTTGCATAGGGAATGTTGCCTAATCCTAAGTCCAAAAGTTCAAATCAAAATCAATAGTCCATACAAACATTTTTTAGGGTTTTTGTTGTTTATTAAGTATTTTAAGGTCCTATGACCACAAGCACAAACAAAATTCACAAACAAATATATATAATCACAATATATGGCTCAAATGAGCAAAGTGAAAAATGACATAAACATAAACAAGTTAAATGATATGTAAATGGCAATGAATGGTAAATGACTTAAAATGAAATTGCATAAAGTAAATGGCTTGAAAGTAAAGCAAAGTTAATAATATTAGTGTTAGTCAAAGTTAATTATATGTTAGTTGGTTTTGATTTTTTAATTGATTAAGTCATTATTTGGAGAACACTCAACCCTCTATTCACAAGCATGGATCCTTGAACCAAAACATCTTCCATAGGAAGGAAAAAAGTCCAAGTTTCCACACAATACCATGAAAGAAGGGATACTTACAATCCCACTTACTAGAATGCTATGCCTTTAGGGTCAAAATTTAGCTCTATGTTAAGCAATTGTAATTGGACTTATGTAGAAGTCACAACTAACTGAGGTCGGACAATAAAAATTTAGGTGCTAATTCATGTTACAAATTTAGTATAATGAACCAAACTCCTAAAACATACCACATACTAAAAGAAAAGATCAAAATGGATGGACCTATCTCATCCATACTTGTATTGGTTCATCTGACACAAAGTCATTGATGAACCAATTAGCCTTAGGATATTGAGACTTCATTGGTCAATGAAAGGAATAGGAACAAATAGGGACGAAGATGAAGAGGGAGGGGAGATGAGAGAAACACAAATTGGTCATGGGAGGAATTTTATCAAATTAAAATAATTCATTCATTTTGGGAGATGAAATATACATTTCATCAATCCCCTAAATCCAATGATTTTAACCCAACAAAAGTCAAATCAACCTTGACCAAGGCCCAAACAAATAGTTCAACATCACAAAACCATAAAAATGGGTCAACATAATTTTTACACGATTAATTAAAAATACATTTAAATTCTAATTAATTTGGTCAAAACCTAAAATCTCTTCAAAACACTAAATAAATGGTCAAGAGATTTATCCTAGGTTAATAAAGGTCAAAGGACCTTAGGTAAAAAATTTCATGATTTTTAAAACGTGAGAAGTATTTTTAAACAATTAAAAATATGCATAAAAACAATTAATTCATGAAAAATATCAAAATTAATCCAAAAATAATTTTAATTCATAAAATGAAAGATACAAATATTTAAAGATTTTTGGTGAAAGTCCCATATTTTTTGGATTAAAAATGGAATTATTATGAATTAAACAAAATAAAGCAATTAAATGAAAAATAAAAAAATACAAAAAAAACAAGAGCCATCAGATCTCCCTCATTAGTTGAGGTGGCAGAATTGATGGACAAAACGTGTGCTCCATAATGTTCCCAAGTCAATGCGTGTACACGTATGGTAATCAGAAGCGAAGGCCAGGATTAGAAGATGGGGAGAAGATCTGATGGATAGGAGCATGCCACCATACCACCAGAGCTAGGGCTCCGATTATCTTCTCTGGTGGACCTCATCGGACTGGTCCACCACCAACCACCACTGAAATAAAAGACAAGGACATGGACTCAAAGAAAAAATGCCTAGGAGCTCGAATCTGGCCTCAATTTTTTCCAATTCCAAGAATATAAAAAAATACAGGGATTTGAATTTTGAGGATCATGAACTGAGTTGCTTCGATTTGACCTCAAAGCAACTCAATCTTGTTGCCTACATTGGTAGTACTTCAGCCAACCAAAAATCACAAAGAATGGTGAAGAATTGAGAGAGAATCGAAGAGATGAAGTTTCTGAAAAATCACCTTCGAGTTGCTTCAAATTCAATTGATCTTGATATGGATTTTCTTGCTTTCTCTTCCTCTTGCTTTCAGAAACCAACTGAGATGAAGAGGGCAATGAATTCTTTGAGTTTGAACTTCCAAACAAAATATGAAGTTCAAGCTTGATTTCAAATGAAATATTCAAGAATTCTATGGAATGGAGGATTTGGTCAGGCAAAGCTTGGGCAAGGTGTTGATGAAGTTCTGATAATATTGCACTTTTATTTATAGCCAATGCATATGCTTTTCACACACTTCCAATTGAATATCCAAAATTAGCAAGTTCCTTCATGAGCTAGCATGTGCATGTTCAAATCCCAAATAATCATTTAAAAAGGTCCAAAGTCGTGCATAGGTCATGTTGAAAATATTGCATTAAGCCATGCAATGTTGAAATGAGTTTGATCATGAAATCCTTCCAAATGGTATCATACATTGCACCCACGTGCAAGTCCTTCAATATTGATCCAAATGAGATGATCTTGGACTTTTCCGAAAGGTGCTCAAGGGGAACAACTTTCATGTTGAACACTTTTCCATTTGAAGCTTGGATAATGATGAACTTTGAGGTGGAAGTTGGGAAAATCAAACATATATGAAAATCTTCTAAGTACCAAGTCAAATGTTCACTTCTTCCACCTTGAATAACTTTTGCTATGGACTTCAAATGGAAACAGTTCCTTCATAAACATTGTATATATTTCAAACCTCTTCAATTTGGTCACTAATTTGGCCTCATTTGGATTTGGAATTAAGGAGTTATGCATTTTAGAAGTTGAGGAGAATCACTTGTTCAATGGTAGTGGCCCAAAATGACCTATAATGTTTCCTCTTGGCAAATGCATTTGAAAGTTGAATTTGAAATTTCTACAAACATCAAATTTAAAGTAGACATATTGAATTTGATTATGGAATTTGAATGACTTTCATATCATAAAAATTAATCAAGTCATGGTTTTAGGAAGTTTACCTTCTAACTAGGGTTCAGACAAAATGACCTATAATCGTTCACCATAAAAAATGATTTTCCAAGGAAAACTAGCTATTGACTTAAACATGAAAGTTGTTTGGAATGTCATAAGGAGTAAAGTTTTTCTTTGAATCATTTTCATATGACAAATATTGTAGGAGATAGGGTCTAGGGAACCTCGGTTTTGACTAGTTGACTTTCTCTGGTCTACCACCATGAACCATCTTGATAGCTTGACATTCTATTGACTTTTGGGACTCATGTAGGATCATATATGTGTAAGATGATGTAATATGAAGTATCCCTTGAAATATTTGATCAATTGATAAATAAAATTGTTGAGGAAGTCACACAAGATACCCAGATGAATTAGGATTTCCAAGACCAACAAAACTTCAAACTCTTGATGATTTCTTGATCAAAATGGTATGTGAAGACCATAGGGATCCATATATGATGGCTAAAGTCAATGTGAACCATCTATTTATTAGTCTCCTTGCACTGAGGGTCTCAAACCCTAGATATGAACTTGATGGAGCATAGGTGAGCATACACACTACCTACAAAACTAACAAACTACACATTGATATATTTTTGGCGTTTTGGTTAGTAAATAATAAAAAACAAAGTATGATACAATCAAATCGTGCTTGGTGATCTCTCATAATGCAAACCCAATGAATGAGGGGTAAGGAGGATGCTAAGGTGTGATCCCAATGCTAATGCATATGATGAGATAGCATGAGAGACCTTAGGGTCAAAATTGGGGTCTTACAACTGCCCCTATTTAAGGACATTCTGACTGAGGATGTGAAGGTTAAAATCTACGTATTAACTCAGCAGAATAGACTTAAATAACAACATAGAAACACGTTTTGATCCCTAAGAGACCTCATGATGCATATGATATGAATGTTAAAAATAATCTTCGTGGGGAAATTATTGCCACAAAGGAAAAGAATCCGAAGAGATTGAAAATCCACATGAGCATAAGGAAAACTCACTGGGGAGACAAAGACTCTAGGGGTAAATAGTTGTGCGTAGGCCAGACTACGACTTGAAAACTGTTGGAGACACGAGGGGAATCCCATGAAAATAAATCAATGGAAAGATTCGGCAGGGAAATAAGGGAAAGTTTGCGGGGGAAAAGGGTAAATCAGGATGAAACTGAAATACCTAAACCAAGCGGGGTATGGCGATTTCACTAGGGGAAAATATGCACTCAAACTCAACTGGGAAAGAATGAACTTCAACACAGGAGTACCAAAAGTATATTATCTATTATCGATTACCGGGTAGGAAGATAACATAATCTAACAGAGAGGCATCCATTACCGGTTAGGGTAAACATATCAAGGATGACTCGCTGGGAAAAAGGCGGTGTATTCGTTACCAGTTACTGGGTAAGAATAGCCTGCTGGGAAAAACAGGAATTACAACTACCTGTTACTGGCCAGAAGACCAAAGAGAGAATATCCGTCACTAGTTAAAGTGAACAATCAAGGATAGACTCAAGGGAAGAATATCCGTCACCGGTTAAAGTGAACATATCAAGGATAGACCACCTGGGTAAAAATATGAATTATATCTATTAGTTACTGGATAGAATACAAAATAGAGAATATCCGTCACCGGTTAAGATGAACATATCAAGGATAGACTCAGAGGGAAAAGTAGGATTTACAACTACCGGTTACTAGGCAGAAAACCAAAAAGAGGAGAAAACCCGTCATCGATTAGGATGAACATATCAAGGATTAACTCTCTGGGGAATGAAATAGGGATTACAACTACCTTTTTCCTGGGTAGAAAACCACAAAGGGGAGAATATCCGTCATCAATTAAGATGATCATATCAAGGATAGACTGTCTGGGAAAACATGAAAACGAATCTGCTGGGGAAAATAAAAGAGGTAAATTACTCTTACCGGGTATTGGGCAAAAGTAAAGTACTCGCAAATGAAAAAGAATATTACCAGTTACTGGGTAATATACTTTCGGGGGACCAAAAATATTTATCTAGGTAAGAGCTAGAAAGAAACGGTCAAAAAAAGACTCTATCCGATGAGGATATAACTCAAGGGGAATGGTTTCATCCATATAATTAACTGGTGAGGAAACTGAAATAATAATCATCCACGAGGAAAAAACTCAGTGGGGAATGAGAAAGGTTAAATTCTTTCTACTTAAGGGGGTGACACTCTACCATTGAAAGAGGATAGACGCACCAAATCTGCATAGGGAAATAATATCAGCGTAGCAGAGGATCAGAAGTAAGGAATCAAATGCAATAAAATGCATAATGAAATATCTAATGTATGAATGTGTATGTATATGATTGATGATTATGCTGACAAAACAATCACAAAAGATACAAATGCCACTGATTTGAATCATCGTTATAACACTCGGCTAATCTCAACAGGATGGAAACACCAACTAGAGAAACATGCTGGAGAGGGATGCAAATCAACTGGCTCTGAACATCTCAAACTTGGCTGGAGACAGGGAGAGAAGATCGGCTGAGGACCTGAATTGTCAACTTTGCGGGGAATTTTAGGTCACCATTATATCAAATGAGACAACCTCGAATGGGACCTAATTAAATACTGCTCAAGAATCAACACTGACAGGAATCAGAAGTGAATTTCGTTGGGGACTTACAGGAGATACAACTCTATGTTGGGTCTAGGAAAACCGTTGAGGACGTAAGCCTACAACTCAGCTGGGGAGGTGATTACAAACTCAACTAGGGAAACTGACTTGTTGTTGGGGGGGGGGGGGGGGGGGGGGGTGGAAGGTTACCAAACCAAACGCTTGGGGAAGACCAACGATGCTTCGCACTTTAGGACTTACATGTTCTTAGTTGCTGTCGATATTCCTTACTGCTACCAATTTTGCCTTTAAAGTAATTTCTTTCATTATTTAAGAAAAAATGATTTTTATTTTTATTAATTCAAATTTCAAAATTATCATCATAAAATTCAATTTTATTTAGCTGAAAAAATAAATAAGAGTAGAAACAATTGGTTAAAAAGCTCTACTTTATTTAATAGAATGGTAGTCCGTAAATGATAAGACTCCATAGATATTTTACAAAAGTTGAAAAATGGTAATTTACATGGAAAAGGGCTACATTAAATACAATGATCACTAATCCTTCTACCATCTTCAGTATCCGGTGCGCTCTTGGCTTCGGTTGAGACTGATGAATCAGAACTGACTGACTTGCTCAAAAAAGGTTCCCATAACTAGGATCACCCGAATGCAGTTACTTGCCATAATCCCTAATTTTTGCATAAATTTCCCCAGGATGGGGTACTCAATCTTTCGGGATGAATTTTCTGTTTTATGTCTCTAACTTTTTCCTGGATCACCCTTTCGGGTTTTCAATCCACCGAGACGCTCATTTTTGCCTAAGACGCCATTTCCTGGATCACCCTTTCGGGTCTTTTCTTTTTAGGCGAAGTATTTCTTGACTGCATCGACATTCACAGAACGAGTGAACTATTCACCATCCATAGTTGTAAGAATCAAAGTACCGCCTGAAAAGGCTCTCTTCACAACATATGGACCTTCATAATTAGGAGTCCATTTGCCCCTAACATCAGGTTTGAAAGATAAAATCTTCTTGAGCACAAGGTCACCTTCTTTGAACACATGAGGCCTGACCTTCTTATCAAAAGCTTTCTTTATTCTCTGTTGGTATAACTTACCATGACACATGGCAGTCAATATCTTCTCTTCAATCAAATTCAGTTGGTCATGTCTGGTCTGACACCATTCAGCTTCTGTCAACTTGGCTTCTTGTAAGACCCTAATTTTGACCATAAGATCCCTCATGGCTGTCGCAACCTGCGAAAAACACAACCGACGAAATAAAGAAAATGAAAGAAGAGTCGCCACCGTGCGTTATTTATCCCAAAGAAGGGAAAGGAAACGCTCGAAGAAAACCTGGAGAAAGGAAAGGAAAAAACAAGGTCTCGCAACCAAATCTTGGGTTCGGGAGTCGATTATGCGAAGGGAAGGTATTAGCACCCCTACGCATCCGTAGTACTCTATGGGATCCACTCTTGTTGTTCTTGTCTAAAGGGTGTGTGTTTATCTAAAGTACTATTTACTAAAATAGGGGTTAAAAGAAAATGACTCGCACGGATGTCGCATCCCATGCATACGTATCTCATCTGAGTATGAGAATCAGAGTCTTTGCAGCTCGGCTACCTATGGGTTAAAGAGGAATGTGCTCGCTAAGACATCGCATCTTATGCCTACGTATCTCATATGGAATGAGAATTAGAGCAAAACGTAGTTCAACTAACTATGGGAACAAGGGTCTCGATTGCAACTAGGGCAAGAGAAAGGGAATGTCTTGATCGCAACGAGGGCGAGAGAAAAGAATCACAACAAGAACAAAAACAAACAAGGATTACTTGTTAGTTGTCAATCAAAAAAAACTTGGCAAGACATCGCATCTTGTGCCTACGTATCTCATCTGAACATGAGAATCAGAGTTGATGTAGTTCGGCTAACTAGGGGTTAAAGATTGCCATCTGAACATGGACTTACAAAGGAGGACACCCGTTATGTCAAAGGAGAGTGGGCAATGTGTTCACGTCCTAGCAGTAGGTGTCGCAGCTCGCTGAATCGAGTCTTAGGCGGTTACCTCTTTGCAATAGAATGGAGTGACATGCCACAGGATCGGAGACGCACGGAAGGTCTAAAAAATGGGGAAGCTCTGCCCTAGAGTTGTCATGCAATGTGAACCTAAGTGTTAGGATTTACAAATGGGAGTATCTACCTAATGTTATCATGCAAAGAATAAGGGAATTCTACCTATGTTATCATACAAAGAAATGGGGAGTTCTACCTATGTTATCATACAAAAGAAAAAGGGAGTTCTACCTATGTTATCATACAAAGGGTTCTACCTAATGGGTGCTACCTAAACGGAACAAGAATCGACGGATGGAGCAAGGAGAGGATAAGGGTAGATGGCGATGCACAAAGCAATCGACTTACAGGTAGATGGCGATTCCAGAAGCAATCGACTTACAAGAGAAATGGCGATGCATGAAGCAATCAACTTACAAAAGGATGGATGAATACGTGTTGGTTCTGTTAAGTTTTGAAAATGATTACTCGACGTTGGATCGAGGTTTTGATCTTGTTTTGAAAAGGTTGTCGGATGTTCGTTTTAATTCTTGTATTAACAGATGAATAAAGAATGAAAGAATAAACATTATACACTTCATGGGAGGGGGGGTACATTTGTTATGAATGGGGGTTGTTTATGGTAATCAAACAATAGTAATATGTGCCTCATACAACATACAAGTAGGCAACAGTTATCAAATAATCAGATAAGCAATCAAGTATATGATCAAATCAAAGAATTAAAGAATGAAATAATGAAGCATTAGACAATGCATGAGAAGTATAGACATGTTAAGCAATCAAACAATAGAAGCATGGATGAAAGAAACAAGTATAAAAATTATCAGATGAATTAGACAGATGAAACTATGCACACAAAGGATTACTGAATAATTTAATCGGGAAATGATGCAAGGATCAAATAAAATCAAGATGAAAGGCCTCTAATACATGGCATATGAGATCAACCAGGTAGGATCAAATGATCTCTTCAATTGGCATAAGCAATCCCTAACTCAAACATCAATCATAGAAAAGTCAACTGTAAAGTCAAGTCAACTTAAAAAATATGGAATAAATAGTAAATTAATCAAGAAAAATATGAAAAATTAAACTAAGTTAGGTGGGGTCAGGACATCATCATCCCCCAAAAAGATTTTAAAAATAATGTGAATTAGTGTATAAATTAATTGAAATAAAACAGAAGTCAAATGAAAAGTCAACCAAGCAAACTAGGGAAAAAATAAATCCAAAATAAATTAAAAATCGGAAATAAAATTCCAATAAAAGGTCAGGTTAACCATGAGACATTGGTCAACCCTCATCCCAAAAATCAGAACCTAAGAATAATTCTAAGTCATGGAAATAAAATTAAATAAAATATGTGTGTCAAAATGGACTATTTGAAATAAACAATTGAAATAAAATATTAACATTAAATAAATATGAATATAAAAATTAAAATAAATTAAATAAAACATTAAGAAATGTGAAAAATATTTTTTGGTACTTTTATGAATAAATAAAATATTTTTATTAATTAAAAACGAAACAAAAAATAGAATGAATAAAAAAAAGAAAATGAAAAGAGAAATGTGAGTGCGCCATGAATGGAGGGTGGGAACAGCAGTTGATGCTGGAAGCCCAGTCCACACGAATAAAAAACTAGCGTGTGACATTAAAAAAAAAGAAGAGAAGGTAACGTTTTATTAAAAAGTTATGTAACCGTGCATCAATAGGTCACCTTGTGTTTTAAGTCACTAGATGACAAAACAAGCTTGGACGGACATGATCACAAGACACGCGCGCGATCCGACGGTTATAGAGAGACATGTCTCATCTTCATGGAAAGTAAACCCTAGCCCCATGCAAAATGCAGAAAAAACGCAAAAATGCAGCAAGACTTTCAATCTTCCACACGACAATGCTAACAATGTAGTGCACCAAATGACATGATATAAAAAGCAAAACTCAAGTACGAAATGAGAGGAACATCATGGTATCTTGTTTCATTGAAAATAATGACTTAAACATGGTGAAAAGTGAACAACAAGGGGAGCATGTGAACACGGCATGAGCAGAAAACAATAGCACACATTCAAACTTAATGGTAATGCCTCAAGTTGAGGGCTTCATAAACAAGTAGGGCACGATGTTAACATGGAAAAACAACATGATACAAGCATGGAAGTGGCATGAAAAATAGTAATGAACAATGGTAAGCATGATGATAAACATGGATATATGGTCATGAAAATGGAGAAGTAAAGGTACCTAGTGGATGCAAGGTCCACTGCCTCTTGGTGTTGGAGGAATGGAAGAAAGAAGGTGTTGTTTCAATGGTGCTGCAAACTTGAGAAATGGAAAAATGAAAATGAAAACCAGCCTTGCCCTTGCTCGAAAATAGTAGCAGCCTCTCCCGTTTCAGATTAGGGTTTAGAAGCTCTTATATATGTTGGATTAAAGTGTTCAAAATGGGCTTGCAATGCATGGTTTTGAGTCATGTGCATAATGTGTAAAAAGTGAGGTGTGAAAGGAAACTCTAATTGTAGCAAAACTTAAGTGAGTGAAACAAAAGAAAATAGCCAAATGAGGTAAAGAGAGAGGGTTGGTCGATTTTGCAGCTTTATTGGTTGTCTTGTTCTGGCAAGAAAACAATCCAACAGGGTGACTTTGAGGCTTTGTATCCTGATGAGTATGTGACCAAATGGCAAGGCAATGCAAACAGTAGGAAGAGTGCATGGAGCTTAACATCTTTCATGTTGAACACAAGTTGAAATGGTGAATGGAAGAAGGTGAAAAATGGCCTTAAAGTTCAGGTTCAATAACTGCAAAATGGTTGGGCCAGTTTGGCCTAAATGCTGCCTAAAAATTCAGTCCATGATGTCAACTTTAGATGAGTGCATCTCCCAAGTCAATGATCCAAATGGGATGATTCCAAAAAGGTGTGAAAGAGGACATGGCAAGGTATAATTTTCATGAAGAAAGTATTTTCAAAAGATTCCTTAAAATGCAAGAAAACTGGCCCATAAGTCTTGACAAATCTTGCAAATTTTCTAAGTGTTCTAAAATAATGTCTCACTTTGACCAAGCATAACTTTCTCAATTCTAATCCAAATGAAACAAACTTTATATCTCTAGAAATCTTGGAAAGAAAGGAACAACTTTCGTGTTGGAGTAATTTTCAAATGGAGCCTGCATCTTGATGGAAAATGGGCTTAAAGTGGGTGCAATAACCATGAAAACTTGCCTTAAATGGAAAGTCAACTATTTCCAAATTTAGTAACTTTTTTAACTCCTAATTAAATGATGAATCCATGATCCAACCTTGATCAAATTTCACATGTAGGATCCCTTAGGCATGGATTTTGAGATTCCACCATCAAAATGTCAGGAGTTGACTTTTCTGGCCCCACAGTTGACTTTTCCCAAACTATCTGATTTCTGATTCCATTGATCAATTGAAGCACCTCTGGCTCAAATGAAGAGCTGATTTTTTGTATGTAGATCCTTGTGGACACATGGAGGGCCATGGAAAAGAGTTTCATCCAAGGAATCAGAAATAAACTAGTTTTATACCAAACCCTAGTTTTAGGGCAAAATGGCCAAGAATTGATTGCACTGATTGCCAATGGATCTTTCTGAGATAGTTGTAAATCTTCCTAGGCCAAGATGCCTCTCTAATCATGACATGAATGAGCCCCCTTTTCTTCCCACCAAACATTGCCTGTTGCAGATAGCCATGAAACCCTAATTTTTGATTAAATGTAGATGCACACTCTGAGAGCTCTGAATCTTCCACTCATGAACTGTAGACTACCATAAGATACCTGGACCACCTTGAGACCCTTGAGACTTGTATATTTGGAAAATGAAGTCCAATTCTCAATCTTGCTTTGTGTGGGCTCCTTCTGGTTAAGGAGTGGTCAATCAAACCTTGATTTCCCAGTCACTAATGCAGTATGTAATGAGTATGACCTAGTATGATAATAATGCAGTGTGAAACATAATCCCATGCTTCCAAGAAAAATGAAGGTTAAATTTTAGCGTATTACAGCTTCCCCAATTCAATCAACTGGAGACCTGAAAGGGAGATAGCAACGACTTTCGTACTTTCGAGGTATCAAGGGATTGAATACAATAAAAACCCGGAAATTTACACTGAAGTGAAACAATGCCTGTCAGAATCGGCAAAGAGGTGGTCTTGAAAAAGAATCCGTCTGGTACGGTGGGAGTCGGTCTGAACACCGAAAAAAGAATGTTAGCATGAATACCAAAATAAATGGTAACACAGAGATAACCATGGCCTGAATGCCGCTCATCAGTCTGAATACTAGAAATGACTTTGATCGGAGCATCGGAAGATACGAGATTATCAACATCGGTCTGAACACCGGGAAACTGGCCTGAATGCCACTTCGGTCTGAATACCGGAAACTGGCCTGAATGCCACAAGTTACATCGACCTGAACGTCGGAAACTCCTTCGATCTGAATATAGGAAAATTGGCCTGAATGCCACTTCGGTCTGAATACCTTAAAACTGCCCTGAATGCCACTTCGGTTTGAATACCGGAAACTGACCTGAATGCCACAAGTTGCATCGACCTGAATTTCGGAAACTTCTTCGATCTGAATATCGGAAAATTGGGCTGAATGCCACTTCGGTCTGAATACCGGAAAACTGGCCTGAATGCCACACGTTGCATCGACCTGAACGTCGAAAACTTCTTCGATATGAATATCGGAAAATTGGCCTGAATGCCACTTCGGTCTGAATACTGGAAAACTGGCCTGAATGCCACAAGTTGCATCGACCTGAACGTCGGAAACTTCTTCGATCTGAATATCGGATAATTGGCCTGAATGCCACTTCGGTCTGAATACCGGAAAATTGGCCTGAATGCCACAAGTTGCATCGACCTGAACGTCGGAAACTTCTTCGATCTGAACATCGGAAAATTTTCCTGAATGCCACTTCGGTCTGAATACCGGAAAACTGGCCTGAATCCATAAGTTGCATCGACCTGAACGTCGGAAACTTCTTCGATCTGAACATTGGAAAATTGGCCTGAATGCCACTTTGGTCTGAATACCGGAAACTGGCCTGAATGCCACAAGTTGCAGAGGCCTGAATGTCGGAAACTTCTTCGATCTGAACATCGGAAAATTGGCCTGAATGCCACTTCGGTCTGAATACCGGAAAACTGGCCTGAATGCCACAAGTCGCATCGACCTGAACGTCGGAAACTTCTTTGATCTGAACATCGGAAAATTGGCCTGAATGCCACTTCGGTCTGAATACCGGAAACTGGTCTGAATGCCACAAGTTGTATCGACCTGAACGTCGGAAACTTCTTCGATCTGAATATCGAAAAATTGGCCTGAATGCCACAAGTTGCATCGACCTGAACGTCGGAAACTTCTTCGATATGAATATTGGAAAACTGGCCTGAATGCCACTTCGGTTTGAATACTGGAAACTGGCCTGAATGCCACAAGTTGCGTCGACCTGAACGTCGAAAACTTCTTCAATCTGAATATCGGAAAATTGGCATGAATGCCACTTCGGTCTGAACACCGAAAACTGCCTTGAATGCCACTTCGGTCTGAATACCGGAAACTGGCCTGAATGCCACTTCGGTCTGAATACTGGAAAACTTTCATGCCTGTCAGCATCGGCAGAAATAGGGAAAATGATAATTGAGGCGGCACGTGGGCCAACAACCCCTGCTGGGAATAATAGAGAATAAGTCATGAACGACCTCTAGTCTGAGTACTGGAAACAACCTTCTGGTTTATCACTTGGGATACCGAGAATGTTTTATGCTTCACATGCGTATGTTTGAATTTTTCAATGGCGTAATGCTCTATGAAAATGGAAATGCTACGCGATTTAGGAGGATTCAATGCAATATGATTCTACATGCAGGGATGCGAAATGCTAGGGAGAATGCCAAGCCGAGGCGAGGAACTCTGCTGGGGAAAAGATCACAATCTTCTGGACCCTGGTGATGTTGTTGGAGATACACATCACTCTGTGGGGAGATGACCGGCCACGCGGTGTTCTGGCAATAACAAAGTTCCGAGACTCTGACTAGGGAGAGAATGACACTGAAAACTTGCTGTTGAGGAAAACGACATTGGTTCTGGCAACCATAATCTATGAGAGAGACGACTCAGTAGGGGAGCAAACACTGATACGGTACCGAGATTCCGCTTCAAGGGAAGAGATCGTGGATCTGGCGTCAAGATTATCGATCTAGCATCGAACTCTGAGGAGCAGCCGCTTTTGCTGGGAAGATACAGTCTGGCACTGTCAACTCCGCTGGGGATATGCAATCTGGTACTGTCAACTCTACTGGGGAGTGAATAGTCTGAAACACATGCTTGGGGGAGTGCAGTAGTGATAAGCTGCTGGGGATTGAAGAATCCAATGTTGGGATCAGCTCTGCAGGGATAAGATACCAAACTCCAACTGTTGAAACAAAACATCCGCGAACATCTGCTGGGAACCTCAAGGAAATGCCCCGAGTGTACCTGTTCTGAATAGGCGATCCAAAGCACTTAAAATTTACAGCAATTTTAAATGTTTATTGAGCATGTACCAGTAAAGCTCTTATGTTTCATGATGCAATGTTTATCAAAAACTCGGACGTCATTTTTGCAAGCAAAACAGTAAAATGAAAACGAACACATAGATATTCTCAATAACATGATTTCATTGATTGAATGGCCTCTGAATAGGCATTTACATCAGGAAGCAATCCCTGGAAAGAGGTAATTGCACAAAAGATAAAAACAGAAATTAATCTAATGGCAATGTGAAATGGATTTCTATCGGGTTCCAATCCTGCTATGAGTCGCTCGTCTTCAAGATCCTCCAGATGATCAGCATTCTGAAAAGGGTGATTGGACTGTTTTTTATCCTTCGAAAGTTTCCGGTTATCGACATGAGATGAGATTCAGAACTACTCAGAACGCATTCATTCGCTTATTCCCTAACTTTTGCCTGGATTGCCCTTTCGGGTTTTCAATCCACCGGGATACCCATTTTTTCCTAAGTTGCCTTTTCAGGTTTTCAACTTACCTGGTGTACAATCTTTTCATTTTTAATCCCTAACTTTTGCCCGAACCTTTTTCATTTTCTTGGTTCGCTGGGATGCCCATTTTTACCTGGACTATTCTTTTATTGTCCAGCGGGTCTATTTTATGCGAAGTATTTTTTAACTGCGTCTGAGTTCACAGGGGAAGTGAAGTCTTCACCATCCATAGTTGCAAGCATTAAGGCCCCACCATCAAAAATCTTAGTGACAATATATGGTCCCTCATAGTTAGGAGTCCACTTGCCCCTGTGATCTGTCTGAGGAGGAAGGATCCTTTTCAACACTAAGTCTCCGACTTGGAAACATCGAGGACGTACTTTCTGATCAAAGGCTCTCTTCATCCGACTCTGATACAACTGCCCATGACAAATGGTTTCCATTCGCTTCTCTTCGATAAGACTCAACTCATTGAACCTTGTTCGAATCCATTCAGCTTCGTCTAGCTTGACATCCAACATGACTCTTAGAGAAGGAATCTCCACTTCAACAGGTAGGACTGCTTCCATACCATACACAAGGGAGTAAGGGGTTGCCCCGGTCGACGTACGTACTGAAGTACGGTACCCATGCAAGGCGAAGGGTAGCATCTCATGCCAATCTCTGTACGTAACGACCATCTTCTGCACAATCTTCTTTATGTTCTTATTTGCTGCCTCGACAACACCGTTCATCTTAGGACGATAAGGGGAAGAATTGTGATGCTGAATGTTGAAGTTCTGGCACAACTCCTTCATCATTTTGTTATTGAGATTAGAACCATTATCAGTAAGTATTCTTTCAGGAATCCCGTAACGTCAAATAATTTCTTTCTTAATGAATCGGGCAACCACATGTCTGGTGACCTTCGCAAATGACGCTGCTTCGGCCCACTTGGTGAAATAGTCGATGGCAACAAGGATGAAGCAATGCCCATTGGAGGCAGTTGGCTCAATATTTCCAATCATATCAATGCCCCACATAGAGAATGGTCACGGCGAAGACATCACATTCAGAGGATTTGGCGGCACATGCACTTTATCAGCATAAATCTGGCATTTATGGCACTTCCGAGCATACTTGAAACAATCAGATTACATGGTCATCCAGTAATAACCCACTCTCAACAATTAATTAGCCATTGCATGTCCGCCGGCATGAGTACCGAAGGAGCCTTCATGAACTTCATGCATTAACATGTTCGCTTCGTGTCTATCCACGCATCTGAGCAAGACCATGTCGAAGTTCCTCTTATACAACACATCGTCCTTGTTCAAGAAGAAACTGCCTGCCAATCTTCTCAAAGTCTTTCTGTCATTGTTGGATGCCCCTGCAGGGTACTCTTGATTCTTCAGAAAGCATTTGATGTCGTGATACTAGGGTTTGTCATCAACTACCAGTTCAGCAGCAAACACAAATGCGGCCCTATCAAGGCGCATAACATCAATCCTGGGAGCATGGCTCCAAAGATTCACCTTGATCATGGAGGATAGAGTAGAAAGTGCATCTGCCATCTGGTTCTCATCACGAGGTATATGATATAGCTTTACTGTTGTGAAGAAAGTCAACAGTCTTCTCGTGTAATCTCTGTAAGGGACCAGATTGGGCTGGAGAGTGTTCCAATCACCATTCACTTGATTGATCACTAGAGCTGAATCTCTGAAGATGTCCAAAGTCTTGATTCTCAAATCAATGGCTTGCTCAATACCCAAGATACAGGCCTCGTATTCAACTTCATTATTTGTGCACTCGAAAGTCAGACGAGCAGTGAAAGGCATGTGGGCACCTTTTGGAGTAGTAATGACAACACCAATTCCACTTCCTTTGGCATTGACGGCCCCATCAAACGTTAAAGTCCACTTTTCATCTGGATCAGGTCCCTCCTCAACAACTGGCTCTTCACAGTCTTTCATCCTGAGGAACATGATGTCTTCATCTGGAAAATCAAACTTCATCGGCTCATAGTCTTCAATCGGTTGTTGAGCAAGATAGTCTGACAGAATACTCCCCTTGATGGCTTTCTGGGATGTATACTGGATGTCGTACTCTGTCAGTACCATTTGCCAACGAGCAACCCTTCCGGTGAGAGCGGGCTTCTCGAATATATATTTGACTGGATCCATTTTGGAGATCAGTAAGGTTGTGTGAGTCAGCATGTATTGTCTCAATCGCTTAGCAGTCCATGCAAGTGCACAACATGTCTTTTCAAGCATTGAGTATCTCGACTCACAATCTGTGAATTTTTTACTCAGGTAGTAGATGGCATGCTCTTTCCTACCTGTCTCATCGTGTTGACCGAGAACACAACCCATGGAATTATCAAGTACTGTCAAATACATAATCAGCGGTCTCCCTAAGACCGGAGGCATAAGGATAGGCGGATTCTGCAAATACTCTTTTATCTTTTCGAAAGCCCTTTGACAATCATCATTCCACCTGATAGCCTGATCTTTTCTCAACAACTTGAAAATTGGCTCACATGTGGCTGTTAGGTGAGAGATGAACCTTGCAATGTAGTTCAACCTCCCTAAGAAACCACAGACTTGTTTCTCTGTTCTTGGCTCAGGCATTTCTTGTATTGCTTTCACCTTGTCAGGATCCACCTCAATCCCTTTTTCACTAACAATAAAACCCAGTAGCTTTCCAGATCTCACCCCGAAAGTACACTTGTTCGGATTAAGCCTCAGCTTGAATTTCCTCAACCGTTCAAACAGTTTCCGCAGATTCACCAAATGTTCTTCTGTCTGAGATTTGGCAATCATATCATCAACATAAACCTCGATTTCATGATGAATCATATCATGGAAAAGAGTTACCATAGCTCGTTGATATGTTGCCCTAGCATTTTTCAGACCAAACGACATCACCTTGTAGCAGAAGGTGCCCCATGGGGTTATGAAAGTTGTATTCTCCATGTCTTCTGGTGCCATCTTGATTTGATTATAGCCAGAAAAGCCATCCATGAAGGAGAATACCGAGAACTGAGTCGTGTTATCCACCAAAACGTCAATGTGAGGTAATGGGAAATCATCTTTAGGGCTAGCTCTGTTCAGATCCCGGTAGTCAACACACATCCGCACCTTTCTATCCTTCTAAGGTACGGGAACAATGTTTGCAACCCAAGGCGGATAATTGGTAACTGCTAGAAACCCTGCATCCAACTGCTTTTGCACTTCTTCGTTTATCTTGACAGCCATCTCTGGTCTTGTTCTTCTGAGCTTCTGCTTGACCGGAGGACAATCTTCTTTGAGAGGCAAACGATGTACCACGATGTCTGTGTCGAGCCATGGCATATCCTGATAAGACCAGGCGAACACGTCAAAGTACTCTTGCAGCAATTCAGTCAACCCCTTCTTCACATCATCTTCCAAAGTAGCCCCTATCTTGATTTCTCTTTTGGTGTCCTCGGTGACGAGATTAATCACTTCAGTAGACTCTTGATGCGGTTGAATGACCATTTCCTCCTGTTTTAACAACCTGGCAAGTTCTTCAGGGAGTTCACAGTCTTCATCACCCTCTTCTTCAGCTTGAAAGATCGGATTTTCGAAGTCGAAGTGAGCCATGGCAAAATCGTTATCAATAAGATCCGGTGACGTGCATCTGCATGAGTGATGGTATGTGCTTATGAGTGTGAACTAGAAGTGAAAACTAAACAAACATTGCCAAATATTTTTTTGATTTTTTTGATTTATTTAGAAAAACTGCAAAAATAGAAAGACAGTGAACAAAATTTTGAATGCAAAAAGACGTCCTTTATTTATGATAAAAAAATGCAGGTATTCACATAGATGAGCCCTACAATGAGTCATTACGCCCTGGGCGGAACGTAAGACTTGGACATGCATGAATAAACAAAGAAATATTACTCCTCCAGAGAAGTGACTTGGACAATCTCCTCAAAAGACCAATTGTTGATGACTTCACCCGGGATCCTCAGACGCACCCAGTTGTCGATGTCGCAATCACTATCCCTATCTTCTTCATTTATTGCAGATATCTGGCTGTAATACCCCAAAATTTACCCTACATTTTTTCTGGAAGCATACGCTTTACACCTCATGCATGCATTCATTTTTAGATCATTTAACATTAGATACATTGCATTTCATCATGTCAATCAGAATTAGATCCAAGAAACTAAAAAAAAAAAAAGAAAAAAAAAAGAAAAAAAAAAGTTAAAAATAAATAAATAAATAAAATTAATTAAATAAATAAATAAAATATAACAATTTTTTTTTGGACTTGGGTCTCTCTCATTTGAGCCCACAAAGCCATGGAATTCAGTCTATAAATACCAAGGCTTCACTTGAGAAAAAGGGAGAAGCAAAATACTCTAAGGTTTCCTTGGAACAAAACCCTGAGGAAAAAGATAGTGAGAGAAGAACTAACAGAGTTCAGAGCAGCCTCCAAACCCTGAAGGGAACTCAACTGCACAGAATCACCTCTGCCTCACATAAACCCTAAAGATTGTTTTGTAAACCTCATGGGTGCAACTCAATTTCAATCAAGCTCTCCAATCAGGTTTGCCCTATATCCATCATCTTTATGCCTTTAATTTGAATGCTCTAAATGTATGAGGTATTATGGGTGAATTTGATACCCTTTTGATGCATGTGTTTGACAAGAGGTTTAGGCCTCCTACCCTTGGTTGCTTTTTGTGAGCTTTTTGTGAATTTTGATGGAATTATTCATGTGGTTACATTTTGATTTGGGGGCAACTCTTGGTTACCCTATCTTGTTTCACTAACCCTTTTGTTGAGTTTTTGTGAAGGCACATGACTTTTGCAGGGATAACTTGCGTGGTTTCCCACTTTATTTGTGGGATAACCCCTGGAGGTTCATTCCGATTACCTGTACTGACCCACTTTCTTTGATGGTCTAGCTGGAGAGATCTCAGGGTTGCTAATCCTTTAATTGCTGTAACTTCAGATCTTTATCCGTGTGGTAATTTTTTCCTTTTCTCGTACTTTATCGCTTTCTTAGCTGGAAGACCTCGATAGGAGGCAATGTTTGAGCCCCTTGGTGGAATTTTACTTTGAGATACATGTTTTGTGTTTTGTATTCATATCCCCACATGTAGCGCGGTTCCTTCGTCAAGGACTGCCTGTTTGCCCTCGAGCATCCCAAACCCTAAAACCCAAAGCAACACGTTATCTCCTTCTACTACAGGCGAGTAAGTCTCCAAAGGTCGAGCATCCGGTAGATTGTGTAGTGACGTCGTTCGTCCAAAACCCAATCCATAACCCCGTAGTTAGCCGAACTACGGCTTGCTCTGATTCTCATTCCAGATGAGATACGTAGGCATAAGACGCGATGTCTTAGCGAGCACGCATCCCCCAACCCATAGGTCAGCCGAGCTACGAAGACTCTGATTCTCATATTCAGATGAGATATGTATGCAGTGGATGCGACATCCGCGCGATTCATTTCTCTTAACCTTTTTAGTAAATAAACACATTAGGTAAACCCATACCCTTTAGACAAAAACCACAAAAGTGGATCCCGTAGAGTACTACGGATGCGTAGGGGTGCTAATACCTTCCCTTCGCATAACCGACTCCCGAACCCAAGATTTGGTTGCGAGACCCCGTCTTGTCCTTTCCTTTTCCAGGTTTACTTCGAGCGTTTCCTTTCCCTCCTTTGGGATGAATAACGCACGGTGGCGACTCTTCTGTCTTTTTCTTTCGCCGGTTGTTTTTTTCGTGCACTGTATTTTTCAGGTTGCGGCAGCTGGCGACTCTGCTGGGGACTTAAGAAGTTGACCTCTTGCTGGTCCATCTTCCCTAAGCGAGTCCCTCCTAGCTTTTGTGATTTCTTGTTCATTGGGTGTTCATGCTTTTGTACATTTATTTACTTACTTGCTTGCATTCATCTGCTGTATCTGTTGGAGCTGTTGTTTGTTTGTTGGGATGGGATGTTCTACGAGAGATAAGCCCATTACCCAGGCTTGAGTGTACACACAGGTTTTAGAGTGGATGATCATGAGGCTTGCGTGGCATGTTGCTACGTTAAGTCGTTCGTGAAGAACCACACCCAGACGAGGTTTCTCTTGGATATATTATGTCCTACGGATGTTCCGTAACGACATGATGTTCCTTTAGAAATCGTCGACTCTGGTGACCATTTCCCGAGAACTCAGTCGAGGCCTCTCCTCTGAGACGTGATTATGTTAGCTCTGGTGGGCGCATTCTCGCTGATCAATCCGAGGACCCCGAGACTGGGAACTTGCTTTAGGATGTCCTGTTGAGGGGAGTCAGTGGAGGTCTTTTATCCCGTAATAATGCCAAACCTTCAGTGGTAAACGTATTATTCGCGACTGAAGGGCTGAAGTTGACGAACTTCTGTTCTTAGAACCTACCAGTGAGGGGCGGGCTAAATTCAGGAAACCTTAACCTCCAACCAACCCGGTTTTCTGGAGCAGATCTTTGATCTTGTATTATATTCCTCAGTGGTTTTCTCTTCAGACAGTGTAACCCGACAGATGTTCAAGCAGATACAGCAATCCTGATTGACATACCACTGCATTGCATTCACATCATCACATCATTTGCATTCATATCATTTAACACATGTTTATCCATTTCAAGGGGGTTTACATCTTCTTCTTGATTCCAGTCGGAGTTTTTCTGGTTCTCTTCAGATGGATATTGGCAGAAAGAGACTTGTCGCCTACAAGTTTCCGGTGGTCTGTCTGGAGCCCATCCAACAGTTGATGCAGTTAATGGATCCTGGTTCTCTAGAAGGATTCCGAGAGGATTACGGTCTGATTCTAAGTTTCGTCACGGTTCTTTCCAAAGATCAACATGACGCCCTATTCACACTACTACAGTTCTATGACCCTCCATTGAGGTGTTTCACATTCCCGGATTATATCTTGGTCCCTACTCTGGAGGAGATTGCCAGTTTTCTCAGAGTTCCTATCAGGTCACAGTTATTGTTCTACAGTTCTGAGTTTCTGCCCGATCTCAGCATGGTTGCTTCAGCCACATATTTGGAGGAATCAGTCTAGAAGGCTAATATGTGTCAGAAGGGAGAAGTTAGTGGTTTTCATCTGAGTTTCTTACTGGGAGAAGCAAAGAAGAAGCTGGAAGACGGTAACCAGAGGGGTTTCAATGTTGTGTTGGCTCTTTGCGTGTATGGGATTGTCTTGTTCCCTAATGTCGCCAAATTTGTGGACATGGACGCAATACGCCTCTTCGTGTTGAGAAATCCAGTACCGACCTTGCTAGGAGATTTCTTTCATTCAGTGCACCACATAAATAAGAATAGAAAAGGGGGATTATTGAATTGTTGTGTGCCTTTGTTTTATAGGTGGTTCAGTTCTCACCTACCCAAATCAGGAGTGTTCGTTAATGTCAAGGACTCGTTGAGTTGGTCGAAGAGATTGATGGGGTTGAGAGCTGAAGATATTTCTTGGTGGTCCGACCGGAGCTTGCTTCGGGCAGATATTATTCATAGTTGTGGGAACTTCCCAAATGTTTCGTTGGTAGGAAGAAGAGGAGGAATCAACTATAATCCTTCTCTAGCAGTTAGACAGTTTGGATATGCTTTAAGAACTCCGCCTTTGGAAAAGGATGTGGAAGAATCTCTGTTTTTCCATTCTTCGCCTGATTTGACGGTATCCCGTAAGGCAGCTGAGGCCTGGCTCAAGGTGATCAAGAGAGGAAGAACCGTCCTTGGAAAAGGAGATTGTAGAACTTACCCTCGGTATGAAGAGTGGCTTCAAGGAAGAGTCGAAGAGTTTGGTCTGCCGTTCCCTACTGAAGAACCTTTGTATCCACCTACTCCTGAGCAGTCAACAATGGTGAGCCGAGAGGAGTACGACAAGTTGAAGAGTGCCATGGAGGGACTTCAAACCAAGAACTCAGAGTTAAGTGAGAAGTTGCAAGACTGTATGCGTCAATTCCAGGAGGCAGAATATCAGAAGGGGGAAGCCGTCAGAGTGCAAAAGGAAGCAGAGAGGAGATTTGCTGTGGAGGCGGACTTCTTCAGGAAGACAGACGAAGCCTTGAGATCATCCAGTTCTGAGTTAAGGCGAGTCAAGCAGCAGTTAGTAGATGCTCATGGTAAATTAGCTGGGTGGCAGGAGCAATGGGATGCATTTTCAACTTCTCGGAAGGCAAAGGAGGAGGAGACAATAGCCGAACTGACTGGTCAGATAGAGAAATTGACGACTTTGCTGAAGGGGAAAAACAATGAGCTTCTGTACGCCCGTTCTACTAATGGCTACATCACAGATCAACTCCATGAGGCTCGAGGACAGATTGAAGAACTCAAGGTGTTGGCAGGTTTGAAGAAATCCAGACTTGAAGAGGTATTCGGAGAAGATGATGGGAATTACTATAGAGAGCACATCAACGAACTGGATGGGATCATTCACAAGAGGAATCTGCTTATCCGGCATTTGACAGAATCTCCAGATCATCCCGACACGGTGGCATTACTGGATGAAGTGAGGAGCAGTCCTTATGGGTTGTATACAGGAGGCTGATTCCTGGTTTATGTTCCTCCCTTTACTTTTTGTTTTGTTGCTGTGTAGTGATAATCCACAGGCTTGTTGTGGGGATCCTCTTTTGATGTACTTTTGGCTAAGGCCCCTTTCCTGGAACTCATTTGTATGTTGGTTTCCCTTTGTTGCATCTTGATCTCAGAAGTTTATCCATGACTCAGTCTTCTTGCACTATTCGCCTGATGTGAGACTGGAATCAAGGGGGTAGAATACCTTTTGGATTTGATAAACATGGCATTGCATTTACATATTCATTGTCATATCTTGCATAACAGGTACTGTTGCAGTGTTCTCATATTGTTTGGTGTCCCACTAGCAGGATATCTGACTCAGGCATTCACCGATACGGTACCCGAAGGAATCAACAGAGAGCGATGGAGAGCCTACAAGCAGAGCTCGCCGAGATGAAGATTCGCATGAATCAATTCATGGATTTGGTTCAAGGGGTGGCTCAAGGACAGCAGGAGCTTAGATTGTTGGTACAGAGGGATCCCCCTATTACTCAACCGGAGACGTTGGCTGATCCTCCAGCTGGAGAGGCTAATGGTCCCAATGGACCGGGGCCTATCCCGATCCCGCATGTCAACCTAGATCAACAACCCATTCAGGATGGTCAGGATGATCAATTCCCCTTGCTTCAGGAAGACTTTGGCATGGACCCCATGTTTAGAAGATTGGAAGAGAGGTTGAAGGCAGTGGAAGGACAGAATCCTCTGGGAGTAGATGTTGCTGACTTGGGGCTGGTCCCAGGTGTGAGAGTGCCACCGAAATTCAAGGTCCCAATATTTGACAAATACAATGGCAGCTCTTGCCCCAAAACTCACGTGCAAGCCTATTTCCGTAAAATGGTTGCATACTCTGATGACGAGAAGCTACTTATGTACTTCTTCCAGGATAGCCTGGCTGGGGCATCCTTAGAATGGTATATGAGGCTGGACAGAGCCCACATCCGTTGTTGGAGGGATTTGGCAGAGGCTTTCGTGAAGTAGTATCAGTATAATGCAGACATGGCTCCGGACAGAACTCAACTTCAGAATCTGTCTCTTAAAAGCAATGAGTGCTTCAGGGAATACGCTCAACGCTGGAGGGATACAGCTTCCCGTGTTCAGCCTCCGATGTTGGAAAAGGAAATGGCCAACATGTTCATGAATACGCTGCCTGGACCTTATCTGGAGCGTCTGGTGGGGTGTAATGCTTCCAACTTTGCTGATGTGGTCTCTACTGGAGAAAGGGTGGAGAATTACCTAAAGACCTATAAGAGCCAGAGTGGAGGTGGATCCTCATCAGGGGTGAAAAAGCCGTTCATTCAGGGACAGAAGAGGAGAGAAGGGGATGCAAATGCCATATCTTCTTATCAGAACAGGGATAACCGGAGGAATAATTTTCAGAATTATCATCAACAACCGTATGTTGCGGCTGTGACCATTCCAGCTGCAGCGCCACTACAACAACAACAATCACAACGTCAACCAGCTCAGTATCAACAGCAGCAGCAACCGGGTAATAGACCCGCTTATCAACAGAGGCAAAGGATGACGGACCGGCGTTTCGACACCCTTCCAATTCTGTACGCTCAGTTGCTTTCTAGTCTTCAACAACTACAACTTGTGCAACTGCGCACTCTGGCTCCTCCTATTGGTAGACTTCCGGTGGGTTACGACGCCAACGCTAGGTGTAGCTTCCACTCTGGGGCACCTGGCCATAACATTGAGAACTGCAAAGCTTTTAAGCACGTAGTTCAGGACCTCATAGATTCAAAGGCCATCGACCTTGCACCGGTTCCAAATGTCATCAACAATCCCATGCCACAACATGGTGGGGAAAATGTTAACATGGTTGAAGGAGAAGCCAAATCCGTTGGCCAAGTATCATCAATCAATGAAGAAGATGGGGATAGTGATTGTGACATTGACAACTAGGTGCGTCCGAGGATCCCGGGTGAAGTCATCAACAATTGGTCTTCTGAAGAGATTATCCAAGTCACTCTTCTTGAAGAGTAATTTTCTTTGTTTATTCATGCATATCCAAGTCTTACGTTCCGCCCAGGGCGTAATGACTCATTGTAGGGCCCGTCTATGTGACACTTGCATTTTTATCATAAATAAAGGACGTATTTTTGCATTCAAATATTTCGTTCCCTGTCTTTCTATTTTTGCAGTTTTTCAAAATAAAAAAAATGGCAATGTTTTGTTTAGTTTTCACTTTTTGTTCACACTCATAAGCACATACCATCACTCATGCAGATGCACATCACCGGATCCTATTGATAACGTTTCTGCTACGGCTCGTTTCGACTTTGAAAATCCAATCTTTCAAGCTGAAGAAGAGGGTGATAAAGACTGTGAACTCCCTGAAGAGCTTACCAGGTTATTAAAACAAGAGGAAAGGGTTATTCAACCGCATCAAGAGTCTGTTGAAGTGATTAATCTCGGCACCGAGGACGCCAAGAGAGAAATCAAGATAGGGGCTGCTTTAGAAGACAATGTGAAGAAAGGGTTGATTGAATTGCTGCAAGAATACGTTGACATCTTCGCCTGGTCTTATCAGGACATGCCTGGGCTGGATACAGACATCGTGGTACACCGCTTGCCTCTCAAAGAAGGTTGTCCTCCAGTCAAGCAGAAGCTCAGAAGAACAAGACCAGAGATGCCCGTCAAGATAAAGGAAGAAGTGCAAAAGCAGTTGGATGCAGGGTTTCTAGCAGTCACCAATTATCCGCCATGGGTTGCAAACATCGTCCCAGTACCTAAGAAGGATGGAAAGGTACGGATGTGTGTCGACTACCGGGATCTGAACAGAGCTAGCCCTAAAGATGATTTCCCATTACCTCACATCGACGTTTTGGTGGATAATACAGCTCAGTTCTCGGTATTCTCCTTCATGGATGGTTTTTCTGGCTATAACCAAATCAAGATGGCACCAGAGGACATGGAAAAGACAACTTTCAGAACCCCATGGGGCACCTTCTGCTACAAGGTGATGTCGTTTGGTCTGAAAAATGCCGGAGCAACATATCAGCGAGCGATGGTGACTTTGTTCCATGATATGATTCATCATGAAATCGAGGTTTATGTGGATGATATGATTGCCAAATCTCAGACAGAAGAAGAACATTTGGTGAATTTGCAGAAACTGTTTGAGCGTTTGAGGAAATTCAAACTGAGACTTAACCCGAACAAGTGCACTTTCGGGGTGAGATCGGGAAAATTGCTGGGTTTTATTGCTAGCGAAAAAGGGATTGAGGTGGATCCCGACAAAGTAAAAGCGATATAAGAAATGCCAGAGCCAAGAACAGAGAAGCAAGTCCGTAGTTTCTTAGGGAGGTTGAACTACATTGTAAGGTTCATCTCTCACCTAACAACCACGTGTGAGCCAATTTTCAAATTGCTGAGGAAAGATCAGGCTATCAGGTGGAATGAAGATTGTCAAAGGGCTTTCGAGAAGATAAAAGAGTATCTACAGAAACCTCCAATCCTTATACCTCTAGTTCCTGGGAGACCTCTGATAATGTACCTATCAATGACTGAGAACTCGATGGGGTGTGTATTGGGACAGCATGATGAGTCTGGTCGAAAAGAGCATGCCATATACTACCTTAGCAAAAAGTTTACCGACTGTGAAGTCAAATATTCGCAGCTTGAGAAAACTTGTTGTGCTTTGGTCTGGGCTGCTCGCCGACTGAGGCAGTATATGTTGAACCATACTACCTTGTTGATTTCTAAGATGGATCCAGTGAAATACATATTTGAGAAGCCAGCTCTTACTGAAAGAGTTGCTCGTTGGCAAATGGTACTGACAGAGTACGACATCCAGTATACATCTCAGAAAGCCATCAAAGGGAGTATTCTGTCGGACTATCTTGCTCAGCAGCCGATTGATGATTATGAGCCGATGAAGTTTGATTTTCCAGATGAAGACATCATGTTCCTCAAGATGAAAGACTGTGAAGAGCCAGTTGTTAAGGAGGGACCTAATCCAAACGAAAAGTGGACTTTGTTGTTTGATGGGGCTGTCAATGCTAGAGGAAGTGGAATTGGTGCTGTCATTACAACTCCGAAAGGTGCCCACATACCTTTCACCGCTCGTTTGACTTTTGAGTGCACAAATAATGAAGCTGAGTACGAGGCTTGTATCTTGGGTATTGAGCAAGCCATTGATTTGAGAATCAAGACTTTGGACATCTTTGGAGATTCAGCTCTGGTGATCAATCAAGTGAATGGTGATTGGAATACTCTCCAGCCCACTATGGTCCCCTACAGAGACTACACGAGAAGACTGTTGACTTTCTTCACAACAGTAAAATTGTATCATATACCTCGTGATGAGAACCAGATGGCAGACGCACTTGCTACTCTATCCTCCATGATCAAGGTAATTCGCTGGAACCATGCTCCCAGGATCGATGTGATGCGCCTTGACAGGGCCGCATATGTGTTTGCTGCTGAACTGGTAGTCGATGACAAGCCCTGGTATCACGATATCAAGTGCTTTCTGAAGAATCAAGAGTACCCTGCAGGGGCATCCAACAATGACAGAAAGACTTTGAGAAGATTGGCAGGCAGTTTCTTCTTGAACAAAGATGATGTGCTGTATAAGAGGAACTTCGACATGGTTTTGCTCAGATGCGTGGACAGACACGAGGCGGACATGTTAATGCAGGAAGTTCATGAAGGTTCCTTCGGTACTCATGCCGGCGGACATGTAATGGCTAAGAAATTGTTGAGAGCGGGTTATTATTGGATGACCATGGAATCAGATTGTTTCAAGTATGCTAGATTTATGCTGATAAGGTGCGTGTACCGCCGAATCCTCTGAATGTGATGTCTTCGTCGTGGCCGTTTGCTATGTGGGGTATTGACATGATTGGAAAGATTTAGCCGACTGCTTCCAATGGGCATCGCTTCATACTTGTTGCCATCGACTATTTCACCAAGTGGGTCGAAGCAGCGTCGCTCGCGAATGTCACCAGACATGTGGTTGCCCGTTTCATCAAGAAAGAAATCATTTGTCGCTGTAGGATTCCCGAAAGAATCATTACTGATAATGGTTCTAATCTCAACAACAAAATGATGAAGGAGTTGTGTCAGAACTTCAACATTCAGCATCACAATTCTTCCCCTTACCGCCCTAAGATGAACGGCGCTGTTGAGGCGACAAATAAGAACATAAAGAAGATTATGCAGAAGATGGTCGTCACGTACAGAGATTGGCATGAGATGCTACCTTTCGCCTTGCATGGGTACCGCACTTCAGTACGTACATCGACCGGGGCAACCCCTTACTCCCTGGTGTATGGTATGGAAGCAGTCCTACCTGTTGAAGTGAAGATTCCTTCTCTAAGAGTCTTGTTGGATGTCAAGTTAGACGAAGCCGAATGGATTCGGACAAGGTTCAATGAGTTGAGTCTTATCGAAGAGAAGCGAATGGAAGCCATTTGTCATGGGCAGTTGTATCAGAGTCGGATGAAGAGAGCCTTTGATTAGAAAGTGCGTCCTCGTTGTTTCCAAGTCGGAGATTTAGTGTTGAAAAGGATCCTTCCTCCTCAGACAGATCACAGGGGCAAGTGGACTCCTAACTATGATGGACCGTATATTGTCACCAAGGTTTTTGATGGTGGGGCCTTAATGCTTGCAACTATGGATGGTGAAAACTTCACTTCCCCTGTGAACTCAGACGCAGTTAAAAAATACTTCGCATAAAATAGACCCGCTGGACAGTAAAAAGAATAGTCCAGGCAAAAATGGGCATCCCGACGAACCAAGAAAATGAAAAGGTTCGGGCAAAAATTAGGGATTAAAAATGAAAAGATCGTACACCCGGTAAGTTGAAAACCTGAAAAGGCAACTTAGGCAAAAATGGGTATCCCGGTGGATTGAAAACCCGAAAAGGGCGATCCAGGCAAAAGTTAGGGATTAAGCGAATGACTGCGTTCTGAGTTAGTTCTGAATCTCATCTCATGTCGATGATTGGAAATTTTCGAAAGGTAGGAAACAATCCAATCACCTTTTCAGAAGGCTGATCATCTGGAGGATCTTGAAGACGAGCAAGTCATAGCAGAATTGGAACCCAATAGAAATCCATTTCACATTGCCATTAGATTAATTTCTATTTTTATCTTTTGTGCGATTGCCTCTTTCCAGGGATTGCTTCCTGATGTAAATGCCTATTCAGAGGCCATTCAATCAATAAAATCATGTTATTCAGTATATCTCTGTTTTCATTTTCATTTTACTGTTTTGTTTGCAAAAATGACGTCCGAATTTTTGATAAACATTGCATCATGACACATAAGGGCTTTACAGGTACATGCTTAATAAACATTTAAAATTGCTATGAATTTTAAGTGCTTTGGATCGTCTATTCAGAACAAATACCCTCGGGGCATTTCCTTAAAACCCCCTGCAGATGACCGTGAATATCTTCCCCAGTGAAGTCACCAACAGACGAATTCGATGTCTTACCCCTGCAGAGCTGATCAGAGTGTTGGATTCTTCAATCCCCAGCAGGTTCTCACCACTGTACTTCCCCAAGCGTTTGTTTCAGGACATACACTCCCCAGTAGAGTTGACAGTGCCAGACTATATATCCCCAGCGGAGTTGACAGTGCCAGACTGTATCTTCCCAACAGAAGTGGCTGCTCCTTAGAGTTCGAGGCCAGATCGATAATCCCAATGCCAGATCCATGGTTTCTTTCCTTGAAGCAGAACCTCGGTACCGTATCAGTGTTTGCTTCCCCTGTTGAGTCATCTCTCGCAGATCGTGGTTGCTAGAACCACTACCGCTTTCCCCAACAGCAGGTTTTCAGTGTCGTTCTCTCCCTAGTCTGAATCTCGACATTTCGTCATTGCTAGAACACCGTGTGGCGGGTCATTGCCCGACATAATTCTTTGCGTTGTGCATCTCCAGCAGCCTTGCCAGGATCCAGAAGGATGGTGATCATTTCCCCAGTAGATCCTCTTGCCTCAGCTTGGCATTCTACCCAACATTTCGCATCCCTGCATGTAGAATCATATTGCATTGCATCCTCCCAAATCGCGTAGCATTTCCATTTTCATGGAGCATTACGCCATTGAAAGATTCAAATATACGCACGTAAGCATAAAACATTCTCGGTATCCCAAGTGATAAGCTAGAAGTTGTTTCTAGTACTCAGACTGAAGATTGTTCATGACTTACCTTTGTTATCCCCAGCAAGTGTCATTGGCCCATGCGCCGCCTCTATTATCTTTCCATATTTCTGCCGATGCTGACAGGCATGAAGTTTTTCCGGTATCCAGACCGAAGTGGCATTCAGGCCAGTGTTCCGATGTTCAGATCGAAGAAGTTTCCGACGTTCAGGTCGATGCAACTTGTGGCATTCAGGTCAGTTTTCCGGTATCCAGACCGAAGTGGCATTCAGGCCAGTTTTCCGGTATCCAGACCGAAGTGGCATTCAAGCCAGTGTTCCGATGTTCAGATCGAAGAAGTTTCCGACGGTCAGGTCGATGCGACTTGTGGCATTCAGGCCAGTGTTCCAGTATTCAGATCGAAGTGGCATTCAGGCCAGTGTTCCGATATTCAGATCGAAGTGGCATTCAGGCCAGTTTTCCCGATATTCAGATCGAAGTGGCATTCAGGCCAAGTCTTTCCGATGTTCAGATCGAAGAAGTTTCTGACGTTCAGGTTGATGCGACTTGTGGCATTCAGGCCAATTTTCCGATGTTCAGATCGAAGTCCTTTCCAGTATTCAGACTGATGAGCGGCATTCAGGCCATGGTTATTTCTGTGTTACCATTTATTTTGGTATCCAGTTTAACATTCTTTTTCGGTATTCAGACTGACTCTCACCGTACCAGACGGATTCTTCTTTCAAGGCCACCTCTTTGCCGATTCTGATAGGCATTGTCACTTCACTTCACTTCAGTGCAAATTTTTGGGTTTTTATTGTATTCAATCCCTTGATACCTCGAAAGTGCGAAAGCAGCTGCCATCTTCTTTCCGGGTCTCCAGTTGATTGAATAGGGGCAGCTATAATACCCCAAAATTTACCCTTCATTTTTTCTGGAAGCATACGCTTTACACCTCATGCATGCATTCATTTTTAGGTCATTTAACATTAGATACATTGCATTTCATCATGTCAATCAGAATTAGATCCAAGAAACTAAAAAAAAAAAGTTAAAAATAAATAAATAAATAAAATTAATTAAATAAATAAATAAAATATAACAAAAAAAATTTGGACATGGGTCTCTCTCATTTGAGCCCACAAAGCCATGGAATTCAGTCTATAAATACCAAGGCTTCACTTGAGAAAAAGGGAGAAGCAAAATACTCTGAGGTTTCCTTGGAACAAAACCCTGAGGAAAAAGATAGTGAGAGAAGAACTAACAGAGTTCAGAGCAGCCTCCAAACCCTGAAGGGAACTCAACTGCACAGAATCACCTCTGCCTCACATAAACCCTAAAGATTGTTTTGTAAACCTCACGGGTGCAACTCAATTTCAATCAAGCTCTCCAATCAGGTTTGCCCTATATCCATCATCTTTATGCCTTTAATTTGAATGCTCTAAATGTATGAGGTATTATGGGTGAATTTGATACCCTTTTGATCCATGTGTTTGACAAGAGGTTTAGGCCTCCTACCCTTGGTTGCTTTTTGTGAGCTTTTTGTGAATTTTGATGGAATTATTCATGTGGTTACATTTTGATTTGGGGGCAACTCTTGGTTACCCTATCTTGTTTCACTAACCCTTTTGTTGAGTTTTTGTGAAGGCACATGAATTTTGCAGGGATAACTTGCGTGGTTTCCCACTTTATTTGTGGGATAACCCCTCGAGGTTCATTCCGATTACCTGTACTGACCCACTTTCTTTGATGGTCTAGCTGGAGAGATCTCAGGGTTGCTAATCCTTTAATTGCTGTAACTTCGGATCTTTATCCGTGTGGTAATTTTTTCCTTTTCTCGTACTTTATCGCTTTCTTAGCTAGAAGACCTCGATAGGAGGCAATGTTTGAGCCCCTTGGTGGCATTTTACTTTGAGATACATGTTTTGTGTTTTGTATTCATATCCCCATATGTAGCGCGGTTCCTTCGTCAAGGACTGCCTGTTTGCCCTCGAGCATCCCAAACCCTAAAACCCAAAGCAACACGTTATCTCCTTCTACTACAGGCGAGTAAGTCTCCAAAGGTCGAGCATCCGGTAGATTGTGTAGTGACGTCGTTCGTCCAAAACCCAATCCATAACCCCGTAGTTAGCCGAACTACGGCTTGCTCTGATTCTCATTCCAGATGAGATACGTAGGCATAAGACGCGATGTCTTAGCGAGCACACATCCCCCAACCCATAGGTCAGCCGAGCTACGAAGACTCTGATTCTCATATTCAGATGAGATACGTATGCAGTGGATGCGACATCCGCGCGAGTCATTTCTCTTAACCTTTTTAGTAAATAAACACATTAGGTAAACCCATACCCTTTAGACAAAAACCACAAAAGTGGATCCCGTAGAGTACTACGGATGCGTAGGGGTGCTAATACCTTCCCTTCGCATAACCGACTCCCGAACCCAAGATTTGGTTGCGAGACCCCGTCTTGTCCTTTCCTTTTCCAGGTTTACTTCGAGCGTTTCCTTTCCCTCCTTTGGGATGAATAATGCACGACGGCGACTCTTCTATCTTTTGCTTTCGCCGGTTGTTTTTTTCGCGCACTGTATTTTTCAGGTTGCGACACTGGCCATACTGAATGATGCCAGCACTGGAGAAAGTAATCGGCCCCTGACGAGTCTGAGGCGTTGAAGTTTGTAGAAGTCAATGTTGGCTGATACCCAATCCCGAACTTGTCTTCTTTCATCGGTAACTCCAACAGACGTCCCCAACCAGGGGAAACACCTGAATCTACCAAGGCCTGTGCCTGCTTGAAAGACGAGATAGAGGCACCTGCTTGACCCTTTCCACCGGAGCGACATCCTTGATCTGGGCTGCCTTAAAGGCATGACACAGGGTCTCATGAATTTCACCTTCTACCTCTACATACTTGAATGTAGACAGGTTACTGACCAGAATGTCCTCCTCACCACAGACGGTGATAATCCTTCCATTGACTGGGAATTTGATCTTCTGATGCAGAGTCGAGGAAACTGCCCCATCATTGTGGATCCAAGGACGACCCAGCAGGAAGCTATACGAGGGACTGATATCCATCACATAGAAGACGGTGTTGAAGGTTTGTGATCCAATCTGAATTGGCAATTCTACCTCTCCGAACACCGACCTCTTAGAACCATCGAAGGCTCTCACAATAAGATTTGAAGGCTTCAAGATCAAACCTTCTACTTCTAACCTTGATAGGGCTCTCTTGGGTAGCACATTGAGAGAGGAACCTGTATCCACCAGAACATGTGATAACACGGTGTCTTTGCATTCCATCGAGATGTGCAAAGCCTTGTTATGATTGCGTCCGACTGGTGTCAAGTCAGAATCAGTAAAACCCAACCCGTTGCTTGCATGAACGTTGGCAATGATCCCTTCTAGTTGGTTTACTGAGATCTCCTGAGGCACATATGCAGCATTAAGAACCTTCAGCAGTGCCTCCCTGTGTGCCTCCGAACACAGCAGGAGCGAGAGAATAGATATCTTGGACGATGTTTGAATCAGCTGATCGACTACCTTATAATCACTTTTGTTTATAATCCTTAAGAGCTTGTCCACATCCTTCGTAAAAGTAGGCTCATGGCCAACCTGTGGTGCAGAGGTACCCTCATTCACAACTTGCTTGCCTTTGGCTTTCGCCGAGGCATCAGCATTATCATCTTGGGTAGCGGGTGGTGAGAACAGTCTACCACTTCTGGTGAATCGCCCGATTCCACCAACATTGTCCACTGCGGGATCTTTTTCATTAAATCCAAGTTCAGACTTCCGCTCCTGCACCTCTTCTGTTTTCAGTGGTTGTTCCACTCCATGATCGTGTGTGTACACACTCCCCGCATAGTGCCAAGGAATGGCCCTTTCGCTGGTGAAAGGTAAAGGACCAGGGGTCGTGATGGTCATAGTGGATGGTCGCACTGGCGGTACTGGTTCCGCTTCTGGCACACTAATCTGAGCAGTTGGGTAGAAAATGGTGATAGTAACAACATCACAGTCATACTCAGAAATCTCATTAATTGAAACATAAATGTCCGAAATATCGGAATCAAGTTCAATAGGTACATCAGAATTAAAAACATTGTTTGGGATATCAGCAACAACATTGGAAAAATCAAATACATCATTATGAATTACAGAATCAACAGGATCAACATTTGTGAATTCATCAACAGCATCTTCAAACACCTCTTCAGCAACCCCTTCAACAAACTCTTGGACAGACAAGTCTTCAACTTGGAGGATACCATTGTCAAGCAAGGCCTGGATACCCTGCTGCAGCTTCAAACAACCTTTGCTTTGTATAGCACAATCCAAACAACCATTCCCACAACCGGGGAAAACATCGGCCTTCAGCAAGTAGTCTTTAATCTCCAACACCGGAGTCTTCAACTTCAACACATCCTTGACGGATCTGGCTTCTCCTTCCACCATATTAACATTTGCACCACCATGTTGCGGCATAGGATTGTTGACGACATTAGGAGCCGGCGCAAAGTTAATGGCCTTCGAATCTATGAGGTCCTAAACTACGTGCTTAAAAGCTTTGCAGTTCTCAATATTGTGGCCAGGTGCCCCAAAGTGGAAATTACACCTAGCGTTGGCGTCATTACCCATTGGAAGCCTGCCAACAGGAGGAGCCAGAGTGCGTAACTGCACAAGTTATAATTGTTGAAGGCTATGAAGCAACTGAGCGTACGACATTGGAAGAGTGTCGAAACGCCTATCCATCATCTTTTGCCTCTGTTGGTAGGCGGGTCTGTTACCCGGTTGTTACTGATATTGAGTTGGTTGACGTTGTGGTTGTTGTTGTTGCACTGGTGCTGCAGCCGGAATAGTCACAACCGCAACATAAGGCTGCTGATGGTAGTTCTGAAAACTGTTCCTTGTGATACCCCTGCTCTGATATGAAGACAAAGAATTGGCATCCCCCTCTCTCCGCTTCTGCCCTCCAATGAACATATTCTTCACCCCTGATCATGATCCAACTCCATTCTGGATCTTGCATGTCTTTAAGTAGTTCTCCACCCTCTTACCGGTAGAGACTACATCAGCAAAGTTGGAAGCGTTGTAACCTACCAGACGCTCTAAGTAAGACCCGGGCAGAGTGTTCATGAACATGTTGGCCATCTCCTTCTCCAACATCGGAGGCTGAACACGGGAAGTTGTCTCCCTCCAGCGTTGAGCATATTCCCTGAAGCATTCATTGCTTTTGAGAGACAAATTCTGAACTTGTGTTCTGTCAGGCGCCATGTGTGCGTTGTACTGATACTGCTTCACGAAGGCCTCAGCCAAGTCTCTCCAGCAGCGGATGTGAGCTCTGTCCAGCCTCATATATCATTCCAGGGATGCCCCAGCTAAACTATCCTGGAAGAAGTACATGAGTAGCTTCTCGTCATCGGAGTATGCAACCATCTTGCGGAAGTAGGCTTGCACATGAGTCTTCGGGCAAGAGTTGCCATTGTATTTGTCAAATATTGGAACTCTAAATTTTGGTGGCACTCTCACGCCTGGGACCAACCCCAAATCAGCAATATCTACCCCCATAGCATTCTGTCCTTCCACTGCCTTCAATCTCTCCTCCAATCTCTAAACATGGGGTTCATGCCATGGCCCATGCCAAAGTCCTCCTGCATCAAGGTGAACTGATCCTCCTGATAATCATGAATGGGTTGTTGATCAGGGTTGGCACGTGGGATCGGGATAGGCCCCGGTCCACTAGGTCCGTTTACTTCTCCAACTGGAGGATCAGCCATTGTCTCTGGTTGAGTAGTTGTCGGGTTCCTCTGCATCATCTTCTTTGAGCTCTTGTTGTCCTTGAGCCACCCCCTGAACCACATCCATAAACTGAGTCATGCGGATCCTCATCTCGGCGAGTTCTGCATGTAGGCCCTCCATAGCTCTCTGTTGATTTCTGCGGGTACCGTACCGGTGAATGCTTGAATCAGCTATCCTGCTAGTGGAACACCCAATAAAATGAGAACACCGCGGCGGTACCTGTTGTCGCATTACGCGAAAAAACCGGCGGGAAAAACAAGAACAACAGAGCCGCCACCGTGCGTTATTTATCCCAAAAGAGGGAAAGGAAACGCTCGAAGTAAACCTAGGAAAAGACATGGTCTCGCGACCAAAGAGAATGGGTTCGGGAGTCGGTTATGCGAAGGGAAGGTATTAGCACCCCTACGCATCCGTCGTACTCGACGGGATCCACGCACAATAGAAAGGAAAATGGTTGCTAAAACACTGCTCAAAACACACACACACTGGCTGAAAGAGACACAAGAAAACAGACAAGACTGACTCGGCAGGATATCGTATCCTGGGCCTACTTAGTCTATCAGGCATAGACATCAGAGTCGAAGTAGTTCGGACTGGGGAAACGATACATGCTCGCTAGGATGTCGCATCCTATGCATACGTATCTCCTTGGACGAAGGAGAATCAGAGCATTCGTAGCTCGGCTGACACGCACACAAACAAACACTGGCAAAGGCAAACGTGGAGCCTGAACGCCAATCACTGGACTTACATCAGCATCCGAACCAAAACACGCACACACTGGAACCCGAATGCCACTCGATGGTCTTACATCAGCTTCCGAACCAAACACACACAAAGAGTGTGGAGACACAAAGGTTAAAAAGAAAAAAGGGCGCCCGGAGAGATCAGCTCAATCTCCTGCCTACATACTTCATCTGGTATGAAGATCAGGGCGATGTAGTTCCCCTACGCAGGGAAAAAGGACTAGCCTAACCAGATAACAGAGGGAGACACAACACTAGGGAGACTACGACTCGAGCCTAGATGTTGTCATGCAAAGTCGTCCCTAAGTTAAGGTTTCTAGCTAACTTGCACAGGAAGCAAGCCTATCCTAATCATGACTTGCACAGGAAGCAAGCCACACCAAACCTAACTTGCACAGGAAGCAAGGGTCTCGATTGCAACTAGGGCAAGAGAAAGGGGAAGTCTCAATCGCAACGAGGGCGAGAGAAAAGAATTAGTGTTAGTTGTTAGTCAAACTCGACAAGACATCGCATCTCGTGCCTATGTATCTCATCTGAACATGAGAATCAGAGTTGCCGTAGTTCGGCTTCTATTCCCGTTGGTTTGTGTTTTTTAAGTGGACAACATCACTACACAATCTACCTGATGCTCGACCTTTGGAGACTTACTCACCTGTAGTAGAAGGAGTTAACGTATCCTTAAGAGGGGATAATGTTTGTTTGTGTTTTAAGAAGGCTCAAGCAAGAAAGGAAGTCCTATACGAAGGAACCGTGCTACCTTAATTGACATGCAAACGAGACTACGCAGAGTCTAACAAACCTAGGGGATACAATCACACCACACAAACATGTACAGCATAAAATAAACACACCAACAAGGGGGCTCAAACATGGGTTAGGTTTTAGTCGAGGGGTCATATCAACCTCAACAAACAAACCTCTGGAACTGGGTAGTAGGTGCTCTTAACCTTGCCATTGAGGGGCTAAGGTGAAGCAGATGAAAGGAGATGAGGGGTGTGCCTCATTGCTCTTATCCCTGGCCCGGGAGAGCATTTGACAAGAATGTGTGGGTTCAGAAAGTGGGAACCCTTTTACACATTTGATACTGACTCAACTGTACAATTGTACAAGATCTTGGGTTTGTATCTGCAATGCATCAACACAGTGGTGTGAGCAAAGCAGAAGACACACAGAATAGCAGGGGATAGGTTGCATATCCCTTGATTCTGCCAATTGCCTCTTCACTTAGGAGGTCTTTGACTATGTACAAGGACAAATTAAACATACACAAACATTGCCTCTTAAGGAGGACTTCAGACAGTTGCCTGGCCAAGTAACAGGCCAGGTCTTCCATACTACATGAAGATTAAGGGATATACCTCAATGCAAATTGCTTATACAAGCAAAGCAAAGCAAAAAGTTCACAAGCAACTAAGCAACTAAAAGCACCTGAAATAGTCAAGCAGATGTTAGTATGCAACTCAAATCAAAGCAAAAGGAAACAGACATTAACAGTTAGTCAGAAGCAAATGAATGTGCAAGGCACAAGGCTTAAGGCTTGAGAGCCAAGCCACCTACAAAACAAACAAGTTAGACAAAGATATTCAAGCAAACTCATATCAAAAGAATTGGCCTCATTGGTCATTTGTTGGTCAACCTGAAAACACAAGCTCAAAAGTGAGTAACAGGACCACTAGGGCAAGCCTAGGGTCAAAAGAGAATGAAAAAGTCAAAACAGCAAAGGGCAAGCATTCCAAATCATGTTTAATCAATCAAGAAACAATCCCAATTGGGTTCATGTTCATATCATGCATCATCATCATTTCATAAGCAAAAGAAGTCAAAGCATGGCAAATGAGAGCTCATAGAAGTCAACAGAAAGACTTGCATCAAAAGTCAACTCAAACATTTCCAAAAATCACCAAATAAATCATGATCAATCCTAACACATAGCATGGTAAGCATGTCAAATTTCATCTTATTTGGACAAGTGGAAGGCAGTCAATGAAAATCAGAAAGTCAAAGCAATTTTGGACATGCTCAAAGAAGTCAACCAAACATTCATCAACTTAGAAAAATCATAAGTCAGAGAGGGCATATGATAAATGAATGGGACTAAAACCATGGCAAAGCTGAGGATGTCTAGTTATCTCATGTAAAATTTCATGTCCATCTGATAAAGTATGAGGATTTCACAAATGAAATGGCAACATGCATCACACAAGGTCAACATTTTGGTCAAACAGGGGATAAAATCTCAAACAATTTGGAAATGCCACAATTAATCTCCAGAAAATTCACACATAAACTAGACATAAAAGAGTAGGTTCATGCAAAAATTCACATCAAATTGAGGTCAGGAAGCATGGTATCAAAAATCATGAAGTTGCACATCAATGGTGTGACACAAATTGTCACACCCTAATTCAAAAATTCATAACTCAATGACCAGATAAGATATATTCATGAACTCTACATCAAAATCACCATGAATGAGTCTAGTTTGTGCAAAAAAAATTTCAGGTCAAATGGATAATGCATGACTATTTCACAAAAGATTTGGCAAGATGTACAATATTTGGTCACATTCTACAAACCCTAATGCCATTTAAAAACCAATGATCACAAAATTCTGGAAAAATTATGATAAAAAAGTAGAGATCATGATGAAGATGATGCAAAAAATTCCATGAGATTTGGAATTAAAATGAATGAATTATGAATTTTGCAAGTTTGATGAACAAATGAAATGAAAATAAGAAAAATAAATGAATTAAAATGGATTAATTAACGACCGGATGGCATTTCTGTAATATTGTGGTTCACTTAATAAAACGGTGCCGTTTTGGAGCACGGATTGGAATGTTTTCATTGGTTGGCATGGGGAAACAGTGGCATGCTACGTGAATAGTGAAATTCTGGGCAGGGTGATGAACATGTTCTAGGGTTTTTCTGGGTACAGCAACAACATTCATCACTTCAAATCGAGTTCAACAAATTTTTCCAGAAATCTCAATTGAACACACACAAATGATCATCCAAGCATGGCAAACACGAATCCATCATTAATTTCCATAAAAACACAGTACACATCATGAATCGAGTAAGAATGCAAATCAACATCAAACTTCATTTCAGTATAACTTCACGAATATGCAACCATTTTTCATGATGTAAAGCTCATTAGAATCAGCACATTAAGATCTACACTAAGCATGGCATGGATTTGAGAAATAGAGAGATCGAGTTCTTACTTATTTTTGAAGAAAGTGATGAAACAGTGGTTGTTTGGTCTGGTAAGCTCGAAACAGATGCCTTAGGGACCTCCAAATGATGATTGGTGAAGATGCTTTGGCTCAATGAAGCTTGGCATGGAGGTACACGATTTCTGCCATGGATGATGTTCTAAAAAACCAGCCCAGCAAAACCCTCTTACAGATGTGGAATAGTGGTTGCAATGAGCCTAAAATGATGCTTGGATGATGAAACAGTAAGGGATGGCTCGAGTTCTTTGAGAGTTTTTGCAGATTTTTGAAAGATGATGAAAATTGGGAGTTTTTGAGAGAATGAGTTTTTCTGTGTTATGTTGGCTGCTAGGGTTGGAAATGACAGAAAATATGGTATATATCATCTGTTTAGGCTTGGATAAGTGAATGCTAATCATGCTTTGCCTCAATGAAGCCAATTGCTAAACTTGCCAAAATTGTCCAAATGGTGTGATGCATAAGCAATGGCCACGAATTTGGGCCTTCCACAAGTCAGAAATATCATCCTAAACCATTCCCAATTGGCCATTTGGATGGAGAATGTTTAAATCAAAACTTCAATTTTGCACCTCACTTGAAATTAAACATGCTAGGTTCAAAAGTGCCATTTTGATTGGCAATGTTTTGGTACATGAAAGTTACATTTTTGGAAAGAGGAGGTTAAATGTGGTTTGTTGGAAAAAACCTCACCAATTTGGGCCAAATGGTTTGAGAGATATGGCCTTTTGAAGTTCAAGAATTTTGAAAATGAATTGATCATATCTTGACAACCATACATGGGAATTGAGAGTTCTTGGACTTTTTCGAAATTGGAGAACAAGATCTTCAACTTTCATGTTGGACAAAAATTCATTTGAAGCTCGTATCATGATGTAAGTTTGGGATCAAGAAGTTTCCATTTTTGGCAGTTAAAATTACAGGTCCAGTTTCTATTTTTGGAAATTTTCTGATTGGCTTCAAATTCTTCAATGATGTTGTTTGCCATGATACATGAGGCCTATTGGGACATGAATAAGCTCTCTCAAACCAAATCCATCCATCAAAACCATAAAATCAACCATAGTTGACCAAGTTTGACTTTTTAGGGTTTCTGACTGGCTGTGCATTGAATGATGACCTCTGAGCATCCAATCTTTGACTTAAACACTTCAAATGGATCCCCAAGTCATGTGACCATGTTGGACCAACCCTAGGGCCTTGGCTCAATGAAAAACACACTTGCTTGTTTGGTTGACTGATCTCCTGATCAGTTTGACCTAATTTCTTGATTGGCTTGCACTTGAGGCAAAGGGGACAATGCAATGCTATGCAGTGGACCATGTTATGTCATGACCTAATATGAGAATGTATGTACAATGATAGGTGCAAATTTGAGGTGCTACAGCTGCCCCTATTCAATCAGCTGGGAACCCGAACGGATGATAGCAGCGGCTGTCAGACTTTCAGGGTAAACAGGGATTGAATACCAAAGAACCGTAGAATTTGCACAATGCAGGGATCCAATAATGGAAACGTCCACTGGGATCTGATACTTATTACTGGGTTTTTTTTTGGTTTTTTTTTTCAAAGGGTACAGCCACATCCAGACATCGCAACGACGATGAATGGGAAAAGAAAACACAACTAGATGCCAACGGACAACTAGGAAAAACTCAACGTTTACCAAGACCAACGGAGAGGTAACCAGACATTAATGAATGACTGGAAGGGGTACAACCATACGTCAGCGGACGTAATGGGAAAAACTCAACGTTTACCAAGACCAACGGAGAGGTAAATCCACGTGGGGACAGGTACAACTAGACGCCATAGGACGAATAGGAAAAACTCGACATTTATCGACACCAACGGAGAGGAGAAAACTCTTCTGGGAGACTGAACACAACCAAATCATCGACGGATGATCGGGAAAAACTCGACGTTTATCGACACCAACGGAGAGGAGGAAACTCTTCTGGGAGAGTGAACACAACCAAATCATCAACGGATGATCGGGAAAAACTCGACGTTTATCGACACCAACGGAGAGGAGGAAACTCTACTGGGGAGAGTGAACACAACCAAATCATCAACGGATGATCGGGAAAAACTCGACGTTTATCGAAACCAACGGAGAGGAGAAAACTCAGCCAGACGTCATAGGACGAAAGGGAGACTCAATGTTTATCGACACCAACGGAGAAGGAGAAAACTCAACCAGACGTCATAGGACGAAAGGGAGACTCAACGTTTATCGACACCAACGGAGAAGGAGAAAACTCAACCAGACGTCATAGGACGAAAGGGAGACTCAACGTTTATCGACACCAACGGAGAAGGAGAATTAACTGGGGACGACCCTGCGGGGAAAGATATCAACTATACGCCAACGAACGCATAGGAAAAACTCGACGTTTATCGACACCAACGGAGAGGAGGAATACTTCACTAGGGAAGAAGGACACAACCAAATCATCAACGGATGATCGGGAAAAACTCGACGTTTATCGAAACCAACGGAGAGGTAACTCTGCATGGAGAGGGATACAACTAGACATCATCGGATGACTAGGAAAAACTCGACGTTTATCGACACCAACGGAGAGGAGGAAACTCTACTGGAGAGAGTGAACACAACCAAATCATCAACGGATGATTGGGAAAAACTCGACGTTTATCGACACCAACGGAGAGGAGGAATACTTCTTCGATCTGAAAATCGGAAATTGGCCTGAACACCACTTCGGTCTGAATACCGGAAAATTGGCCTGAGTGCCATGAGTACATCGACCTGATCGTCGGAAACTCCTTCGGTTTGAATACCGGAAAATTGGCCTGAGTGCCATGAGTGCATCGACCTGATCGTCGGAAACTCCTTCGGTCTGAATACCGGAAAATTGGCCTGAGTGCCATGAGTGCATCGACCTGATCGTCGGAAACTCCTTCGGTCTGAATACCGGAAAATTGGCCTGAGTGCCAAAGCGTGAATTGGTTTGTGTTCCAAAACACTCAACATCCTGAAGAGGGCTTAGAAAAGCAGGCTTGTTAAAGGATGGACATTCGATTCCACAAGGAATACGAATCTTACTCGACTGGGGAGGACGACTTCGACCCAAGAGCGCATGAGACATATTATCTATAGCCGTCAGAACGTAGATAATAACCTCGCATGGAAGATTATCCATAACCGGGTTGTAGGTTGTTAAATGGATAAACGACCGAAAACATCCTGAAGAGAGCGAAAGCAAACTTGTTAAAGGATGAAACATTCGATTCCACAAGGAATACGAATCTTACTCTGCTGGAGATAACAACCGAAAGATTGACCAAAGAGTGCATGAGATATATTATCTATAGCCGTCAAAACGTAGATAATACACTCGCATGGAAGATTATCCATAACCGGGTTGTAGGTTGTTAAATGAATAATCGACCGACAAGAAAGGCATCGGTACCAGGACTAGGTATGCAAAGATGACCAATCAAAAGAGGATAAAGTTGCTAACTCAGAGCAAGTATCCAAAAGGAAGGGGAAGACCCAATGGGGACAATACTGCTTGATCAAGGCAAGTATCCAGAGGGGACAAGACCAATAATACCACAAAGAGGGGATTACATCTACCGGTTAGTAGGCAGAAAACCACAAAAAAGTAACCAATCATCGATAGGATGAGCACAAAGGGTTAACTCCAACAAGGGGATGAAAGTGGGATTTTACAACTACCAGCTAGTAGGCAGAAAACCACAAAGATAGGACTTACAGCTACCGGTTTGTGGGTAGAAGCCAATGGAAAAGTAACCAGTCATCATCGGGATGAGCACAAAGGGTTAACTCCACCAAGGGGAGAATGTGGGATTTTACAACTACCAGCTAGTGGGTAGAAAACCACAAATATAGGACTTACAACTACCGGTTCGTAGGTAGAAGCCAACAAATTCCGCTGAGGATAAGATGAATGAGTGCCGGTTAGTGAGCGACTATTCATTTATGCCCCAGGGAAGCACAGGAGACAGCCAACAGGAAGCCAATTTAGGATCGATCCAAAAAGGCAGACTGAAACAGGACTCATCCTAATGAGGAAAGAACTCAATAGGGAAAACCCATCCCAATGTGTGTTGGGAGGGAACGGAAACAACCGTCATCCACGAGGATGCATCTCAGTGGGGAAATGGCAGGAAAGGATAGACACTTTCTGCTTAAGGGGTTGGCTCTACATGGAGAGATCAGACACACCCATATTTGCTTGAGAAACAGACCCGAGCTGGCAAGACGCTAACAATTGGGGAGTAACACTGCTGGGGATACCCACTCGACTGAGGAATCACTTGTTGGGAAAACACCAACCTCTCAATCATGCTGATGAACCCAATTCTGAAACCGATCCAAAGGCGCGATGCTAAACTCTTTCCAACAACCCGAGCTCGGCTGGTCACCACGGCCTAGGGCTAATGGATATGTTTGCAATGTTGATGCATGAGTTTTTTTTTTTTTTTTTTTTTTGTTTTACACAATGCCCCATGATCATGGAAATGCTATGCACTAATGATGCGATATGCTATGCTTATCTAAATGACGAATGCATAAACACACGTCTCCTCCAGAGACAACACCGGGGAACTCCAGGAACTGTGCTGGGGATCCTATAACCATGTCAACTTCCATCCTGCTGGGGAAAGACAAACTTTTGCTGGGGAAAAACCGTCAACACACCCTCTGCTGGGAAGACAGCTTCAGACTTGGAAAACAATCACAACTTCGCTGGGGATACGGCAACCTTCAGGCTTGCTGAGGAGACACTGATCTCGAATCTGTTATGGAGGTAACGCTCTCACACCTACTGGGGAAATACAGCTTATTAGACACGGAACACCTGTCGAGTCGCCGAACAGCGGCATCCATCGTCCACCCATAGTGTCGGCTTTCCTCTTTTACGAACTCCCAGACGCTTCTGGACTTTTCTGCTCCATCATCTTGTATTCCCAATCTCGTCCGTACTCCACGGGGATCGAACTCCTGGTTCATACAAACTTTCCAATCATCAGACTTTGAAGAGTCTTCTTGATTAACTTTCCAGGACCGTCGTCGTAATCCTTCACTGTCTTTTCACCGTTCAACTATCCCTTGCCCCTGATCAGGCTCTGCCGGGATTTTTGTCAACAAGGGTTCACAGTACCACCGGTAAGTGAATGAAAATATCTAACAGTACCTGCACAAGAGATCAATAGATAAAAGCGTGCCCCAGGCGTGCCCCAGACGTTTCAACATTTCAACGCATAGGTCACTCAAACTTCCGGATAAGATTTCCATATTTCAATCTTATAAGCATGCATCGGAAGGGACCTCTATGTTTCAAAATGCAAATATTCTTATCAAAATAAACGGATGTTTTCGTAATCAAAACGGTAATGAAAACAAAAACAAAACTATTTGACTGAACACACACTTTATTGACTGAAACAAAAAGATGGCTCAGAATTGAGCAACACACAAGAAGCAAACCCTGGAAAGAGGTGATTGTGCACAAAGGAAAAAATCTATCCTATTGGCAATGCGGAACCGTGATCTCATCGGATTCCAACTCGGTTACACCCCATATGTCCTCAAGACTTTCCGCACTTTCTGTCTTCTGAACAAGACGCTTCTGATCGGTCTCTGTCGGAGATTATCCAAATCATCATGAGCACAAACGATCATGCTGAACGCAGTTGTTCGTTTCATTCCCTCTTTTGCCTGGACCGCCCTTTCGGGTTTCAGTCCACCGGGATACCCTTTTTTGCCCAAGTCGCCCTTGCGGGTTTTCAACTTGCCGGGTGTACAGTTCTTTTCTTTTATATCCCTAATTTTTGCCCGAACCTTTCTCTTTTTTCTTGGTTCGCCGGGATGCCCTTTTTTGCCTGGACTCTTTATTCTTCTCGTCCAGCGGGTCTCCTTCACGAAGTATTTTCTAACTGCGTCCGCATTCACAGGGAATGGAAAATCGTCGTCATCCGCGATCATCAACCACATGGTCTGGTCTGAGAAAACCTTCTTGACCACGAATGAGACACTCATAACTGTTTATCCATTTGCCCCACGATCGTCTTGAGGAGGAAGGATCCTTTTCAACCAATTCTTCCACGTGGTACGCTCGAGGTCACACTTCTCAGTCAACAATACGCTTCATTCACTGGGTACAACGCCCCATGACAAGTAACTGTCAGCCCTCTTTCCTCAGTTGGACTCAACATGTCATTCTGAGTCCTTATCCATTCAGTCTTCTCTGATTTCTCATATATCTGTGAGGAAGTCACTGCCCCAAGTAGATGCACATCCCAAGGTTCGATATCCAGGATACAGACTTTATGTTCAGCCACCATTGTTGGTGCAACCAACTGTGATTCGGGAAGCACTACCTCATTCACTTTAAATTCCCCATCAGACATCGGAATCCGTTCGGATTCAGGGCCAGGCCCCTCCTCCGGGATCGGTCACTCTCAATCTTTCGATTTGAGTACCTCGAGATGTCCTCATCAGGGACCTCAAACTTCCTTGGTTGATAACCTTCCATGGATTGCTACTAGCTTTTTAAACACATACCTAACCAAATCCATTTTGGATATCCACGAAGTGGTATGAATCAGCATACTGTCTCAGTCGGCGAGCAGCCTATGCCAAAGTACATCAAGTTTTTTCGAACAGTGAGTGTATTGTTTCACAATCGATAAACTTTTTGCTTAGGTAAATTGCATACTCTTTTCGACAAGACTAGTCATGCTGACTTAGTACGCACCTCATAGACCTCTCGAGGGCTGCCGAGTACCAGATTAACAGTCGTTTCTTCAGAGGTTCCTGCTACTTTTTTTTTTTTGCAGGATCAATCTTGATTCTTCTGATTTACTCATAACAAGCCTCGGTAGCTTGATGAACAGCACCCCCTAAGTGTACTGACTCGGGCTCAACAGTGTGAGTTATCTCAACCAATCAACCAACTTGCCCCAAGTCTACCGGATGCCCCTGTTCTGCTTGGGACTTTGCCATCATGTCATCAACATGGCATTTGCTTTCACGATGAATCATATCATGAAACAAAGTCACCGTAGACCTCTGATACGTGGCACCGGCCTCATGTGACAGAACGATATCAACTTAGAACAAGAAGGTGCCCCTTGTGTGATGGACCTGGTTTACTTCATATCATCTGGCAACAATTCAATCTGGTCTTGGCCAAGAAGCCATCCATGAAGATAAACACTAAGACCTGAGCCATATAATCAACCAATACCTCATTGTGAAGTACCGGGAATTCATCCTTCAGATTGGCTCTGTTCACATCTTGGTGGTCCATACACCTTCTCATCTTTCAGCACTAGCTTCCGCTTCACTGGAGGACAGTCTTCTCTTAAGGGTAGCTCGTGCCCCATAACATTGGTATTCCGCCCTGGTGTATCTAGATACAATCAGGCATACGTATCAACCTGCTCTTCTAACAGGGCTACCATTCCGTTCTCGACTTGCCTCTGAAGTGGCCTCAACTTTCACTTTCCCTTCTGACCTCGGCGGTACCTGGGATGACAAACTTGACTCGCTTCTCGTGCGGTTGAATCACCTTCTCCTCTTGTTTCAACAACCTGGCTAATTCCAGCTGATCACAATCTTCTGCGCCTTCTTCTTCGGCATGATAGCTTGGATTGTCGAAGTCATATAGAGGTGTAACCAAATTGTTATCGATGAGCTCAGGAGAATCACTTTTAAGGTCGGAACCAAATGAATCAAAAGGAAAGAGAATAAAAACATTGCCATTTTTATTTTTATTTTTTTTAAACTGCAAAAAAAATGAAAAACAGGGAACACCGCTTTTTTGATTGAAAAACATCCATTTATTAATGATGCAGAAATGTTGCAAAATGAAACATGAGGTGGCCCTTACAATGGACCATTACGTGTCGGGCAACACGTATGGCTTTCATGCAAACAAAATTAAAACACAGAAATACTACACTTCCGGATGAGCGACAGTGATGCTTTTGGAGGCCCTCCAATCGCCTGGCACGCACGACTTTATCCACGCCTCAAGCTCGCGGTTGCTGTCAACATCTTCACCCACTGAACGGGCATGACCAGGATCCAACATCCCTGCGCTGACGAAGGTGTATGGTGGGCAACATCCTCTATTTGGTCTAGACGACTCTTGACCCGGCTGATAACCGACCCCAAACATGTCTGCTTTTATCACGATGTCAATGATCCTTCCCCAGCCTTGCGCCTCTTTGTTTTTCACCACTTCCAGAGCTTGTTTATAAGAAGAAATGGACAACTTCTTCTCTTTCTCAGCAACAAGGGCCTTCTCTACCTGGACGGTTTCAACTGCCAGACGGGGTGCTCCACACCTTATATCGTTCATTTCTACTTCCTTCATCTTCTGGGTCGTGTCTTTCATCAATACACTTCCCTCTATGGTGACGGTCGCACAAGAATTATCACTAACAGGGAAAACTCCATCCTGCTCCAGAGGTTTTGGGACCACAACCATTGGAACCTTTAGCTGATCCTCCTCAGTCATCTCCAATCCTTTCTTGGCCTTCTTCACCATCTTGACTTTTACATGACCCTTTCTGGGCACAGGGTTGACATCCCCCTTCATAATCTGGGCCAAGTTAATGGCCTCGGAGTCCACCATGTCCTGGACGACATGCTTAAAAGCTCTACAGCCCTCAATGTTGTGTCCGGGTGCCCTAGAGTGAAACTCGCACTTGGCATTCTCATCATAGTTTGGTGGCCTTTTCTGTCGTTCTAGGGGAATCAATATCCTTGGCCGTACTAAAGCAAGATCCATCAACCTTTGGAACAGAAGGGCGTAAGTCACGGGTGGTTCCTCAAACTGACGATCCTCTTTCTTCTTCTTCACCTGGCTTTCAGCTCTCGGTGTCTTCTGTTGAGGTGGCAGTTGTTGCTGTTGAACAGGTGATTTGCTGACAGGAGTGGATACAGTGGTAGCATAAGGGTGATAACGATCTTTACTACGCTCTTTTTGGACAGGCATACCACCTGATTCGACCTTCTTAAGCTGACTATCGCCAGAGGATTTCTGTACCACAGATGACGGAGCATCCCCCTGAACTTTCTCCTTTGTCATCCAGCTTTCAATCCTATCCAACCTCTCAGCAATCGCCTTCTGCCCCCAGGCGAGCCCCTGCACGGCTTTGAACAACTCCCCTATCATTTCTTTCAACTCGAAGATATCGGCGTTGGGAGGATCCATTAGTCTGAGCTACTTGAACGGAAGAGCTATGCGCACCAATTAGTCAATGACACCTACAAAACAGCAAAAATGTTAGTATGACTCACGCATGCAATGTCTATCCATACCAGGAAAATTCTGTCCTTTGATTCCGGTTTCATCGAGACAAATAAAATTTTATCAACAACATTCTGACATCTGGATGTCTCTCAACCTGAGTTTCAATTAATTAAAATAAAAAATGGACCCTGAGTATGGACAGGCATGATTTGAATGCAGATGAATGCAAAATGATATGATGCAAATGCATGAATGCAGGTCACTGTGCCACCAAGTCATCTGAAGACCCAATCTCTGAACCAGTCACAGTCAACTGAGTCACCATAAATCCGACTTGGGAAGTTCCGAAATAAACGGAACTGGAGATTACATCACTATCATCACAGGAACATCCACTGAACGGATGACAGTCAGGTCCTCTGAACAAGTACTCTCAAATTCAACCCGGGGATCCGAAATAAACGGAACCCGCTGATAAACCACGGACAGAACTCCGGCGTCCCAGAAATAAATGTCCATAAATTCGGCTGAACCAAAGTCACCATCACAGCATCACTGGAAGAAACCGTATCTGTAGAGATCAAACCCTCCCCTCACAGGTGAATTCTAACAAGGTCATCCTAAGGCGGACGATGGTCTCGACAATCGGGCAAAGATACTCAATGGGTTTGCCCTTTCGGGTGTGCCATTGTAGTTCTCCTGAGATTGTCTAAACCAAAGATCCAGGAAATGAACGGTCACCGAAGTCAATAGCCCAAAAGAGATAATCCGACCTAAGCGGAATAACTCCACCCGGCAGGACTCTCTCAAATGAACCTCGTCCGGCTGTGGTGACATGCCTCCGCATCATGTCGTATAACATGTGAAGAAACATGAGACCACGCTAATCCTAGGTGTGTACTCAGGCCTGGGTATTGGGCCTCACTCAGAACACCCACCCCAAAACAGAGGAACCACCTGCACAGAAGACAGCTCAATGACAGTATGATGCATGCAAACAGATATGCACATATATACAACATAATAATCATGCATACAATAAATAACAGCAAATAGCAACCAAAACCCTAACCTAGAGAGCGCTAGGAGAGACTCGCTTAGGGAAGATGGACCAGCAATAGGTCAACTTCTCTTTTCCCCAGCAGAGTCGCCAGCTGTCGCATTACGCGAAAAAACCGGCGGGAAAAACAAGAACAACAGAGCCGCCACCGTGCGTTATTTATCCCAAAAGAGGGAAAGGAAACGCTCGAAGTAAACCTAGGAAAAGACATGGTCTCGCGACCAAAGAGAATGGGTTCGGGAGTCGGTTATGCGAAGGGAAGGTATTAGCACCCCTACGCATCCGTCGTACTCGACGGGATCCACGCACAATAGAAAGGAAAATGGTTGCTAAAACACTGCTCAAAACACACACACACTGGCTGAAAGAGACACAAGAAAACAGACAAGACTGACTCGGCAGGATATCGTATCCTGGGCCTACTTAGTCTATCAGGCATAGACATCAGAGTCGAAGTAGTTCGGACTGGGGAAACGATACATGCTCGCTAGGATGTCGCATCCTATGCATACGTATCTCCTTGGACGAAGGAGAATCAGAGCATTCGTAGCTCGGCTGACACGCACACAAACAAACACTGGCAAAGGCAAACGTGGAGCCTGAACGCCAATCACTGGACTTACATTAGCATCCGAACCAAAACACGCACACACTGGAACCCGAATGCCACTCGATGGTCTTACATCAGCTTCCGAACCAAACACACACAAAGAGTGTGGAGACACAAAGGTTAAAAAGAAAAAAGGGCGCCCGGAGAGATCAGCTCAATCTCCTGCCTACATACTTCATCTGGTATGAAGATCAGGGCGATGTAGTTCCCCTACGCAGGGAAAAAGGACTAGCCTAACCAGATAACAGAGGGAGACACAACACTAGGGAGACTACGACTCGAGCCTAGATGTTGTCATGCAAAGTCGTCCCTAAGTTAAGGTTTCTAGCTAACTTGCACAGGAAGCAAGCCTATCCTAATCATGACTTGCACAGGAAGCAAGCCACACCAAACCTAACTTGCACAGGAAGCAAGGGTCTCGATTGCAACTAGGGCAAGAGAAAGGGGAAGTCTCAATCGCAACGAGGGCGAGAGAAAAGAATTAGTTAGTTGTTAGTCAAACTCGACAAGACATCGCATCTCGTGCCTACGTATCTCATCTGAACATGAGAATCAGAGTTGCCGTAGTTCGGCTTCTATTCCCGTTGGTTTGTGTTTTTTAAGTGGACAACATCACTACACAATCTACCTGATGCTCGACCTTTGGAGACTTACTCACCTGTAGTAGAAGGAGTTAACGTATCCTTAAAAGGGGATAATGTTTGTTTGTGTTTTAAGAAGGCTCAAGCAAGAAAGGAAGTCCTATACGAAGGAACCGTGCTACCTTAATTGACATGCAAACGAGACTACGCGGAGTCTAACAAACCTAGGGGATACAATCACACCACACAAACATGTACAGCATAAAATAAACACACCAACAAGGGGGCTCAAACATGGGATAGGTTTTAGTCGAGGGGTCATATCAACCTCAACAAACAAACCTCTGGAACTGGGTAGTAGGTGCTCTTAACCTTGCCATTGAGGGGCTAAGGTGAAGCAGATGAAAGGAGATGAGGGGTGTGCCTCATTGCTCTTATCCCTGGCCCGGGAGAGCATTTGACAAGAATGTGTGGGTTCAGAAAGTGGGAACCCTTCTACACATTTGATACTGACTCAACTGTACAATTGTACAAGATCTTGGGTTTGTATCTGCAATGCATCAACACAGTGGTGTGAGCAAAGCAGAAGACACACAGAATAGCAGGGGATAGGTTGCATATCCCTTGATTCTGCCAATTGCCTCTTCACTTAGGAGGTCTTTGACTATGTACAAGGACAAATTAAACATACACAAACATTGCCTCTTAAGGAGGACTTCAGACAGTTGCCTGGCCAAGTAACAGGCCAGGTCTTCCAGACTACATGAAGATTAAGGGATATACCTCAATGCAAATTGCTTATACAAGCAAAGCAAAGCAAAAAGTTCACAAGGAACTAAGCAACTAAAAGCACCTGAAATAGTCAAGCAGATGTTAGTATGCAACTCAAATCAAAGCAAAAGGAAACAGACATTAACAGTTAGTCAGAAGCAAATGAATGTGCAAGGCACAAGGCTTAAGGCTTGAGAGCCAAGCCACCTACAAAACAAACAAGTTAGACAAAGATATTCAAGCAAACTCATATCAAAAGAATTGGCCTCATTGGTCATTTGTTGGTCAACCTGAAAACACAAGCTCAAAAGTGAGTAACAGGACCACTAGGGCAAGCCTAGGGTCAAAAGAGAATGAAAAAGTCAAAACAGCAAAGGGCAAGCATTCCAAATCATGTTTAATCAATCAAGAAACAATCCCAATTGGGTTCATGTTCATATCATGCATCATCATCATTTCATAAGCAAAAGAAGTCAAAGCATGGCAAATGAGAGCTCATAGAAGTCAACAGAAAGACTTGCATCAAAAGTCAACTCAAACATTTCCAAAAATCACCAAATAAATCATGATCAATCCTAACACATAGCATGGTAAGCATGTCAAATTTCATCTTATTTGGACAAGTGGAAGGCAGTCAATGAAAATCAGAAAGTCAAAGCAATTTTGGACATGCTCAAAGAAGTCAACCAAACATTCATCAACTTAGAAAAATCATAAGTCAGAGAGGGCATATGATAAATGAATGGGACTAAAACCATGGCAAAGCTGAGGATGTCTAGTTATCTCATGTAAAATTTCATGTCCATCTGATAAAGTATGAGGATTTCACAAATGAAATGGCAACATGCATCACACAAGGTCAACATTTTGGTCAAACAGGGGATAAACTCTCAAACAATTTGGAAATGCCACAATTAATCTCCAGAAAATTCACACATAAACTAGACATACAAGAGTAGGTTCATGCAAAAATTCACATCAAATTGAGGTCAGGAAGCATGGTAACAAAAATCATGAAGTTGCACATCAATGGTGTGACACAAATTGTCACACCCTAATTCAAAAATTCATAACTCAATGACCAGATAAGATAAATTCATGAACTCTACATCAAAATCACCATGAATGAGTCTAGTTTGTGCACAAAAAATTTCAGGTCAAATGGATAATGCATGACTATTTCACAAAAGATTTGGCAAGATGTACAATATTTGGTCACATTCTACAAACCCTAATGCCATTTAAAAACCAATGATCACAAAATTCTGGAAAAATTATGATAAAAAAGTAGAGATCATGATGAAGATGATGCAAAAAATTCCATGAGATTTGGAATTAAAATGAATGAATTATGAATTTTGCAAGTTTGATGAACAAATGAAATGAAAATAAGAAAAATAAATGAATTAAAATGGATTAATTAACGACCGGATGGCATTTCTGTAATATTGTGGTTCACTTAATAAAACGGTGCCGTTTTGGAGCACGGATTGGAATGTTTTCATTGGTTGGCATGGGGAAACAGTGGCATGCTACGTGAATAGTGAAATTCTGGGCAGGGTGATGAACATGTTCTAGGGTTTTTCTGGGTACAGCAACAACATTCATCACTTCAAATCGAGTTCAACAAATTTTTCCAGAAATCTCAATTGAACACACACAAATGATCATCCAAGCATGGCAAACACGAATCCATCATTAATTTCCATAAAAACACAGTACACATCATGAATCGAGCAAGAATGCAAATCAACATCAAACTTCATTTCAGTATAACTTCACGAATATGCAACCATTTTTCATGATGTAAAGCTCATTAGAATCAGCACATTAAGATCTACACTAAGCATGGCATGGATTTGAGAAATAGAGAGATCGAGTTCTTACTTATTTTTGAAGAAAGTGATGAAACAGTGGTTGTTTGGTCTGGTAAGCTCGAAACAGATGCCTTAGGGACCTCCAAATGATGATTGGTGAAGATGCTTTGGCTCAATGAAGCTTGGCATGGAGGTACACGATTTCTGCCATGGATGATGTTCTAAAAAACCAGCCCAGCAAAACCCTCTTACAGATGTGGAATAGTGGTTGCAATGAGCCTAAAATGATGCTTGGATGATGAAACAGTAAGGGATGGCTCGAGTTCTTTGAGAGTTTTTGCAGATTTTTGAAAGATGATGAAAATTGGGAGTTTTTGAGAGAATGAGTTTTTCTGTGTTATGTTGGCTGCTAGGGTTGGAAATGACAGAAAATATGGTATATATCATCTGTTTAGGCTTGGATAAGTGAATGCTAATCATGCTTTGCCTCAATGAAGCCAATTGCTAAACTTGCCAAAATTGTCCAAATGGTGTGATGCATAAGCAATGGCCACGAATTTGGGCCTTCCACAAGTCAGAAATATCATCCTAAACCATTCCCAATTGGCCATTTGGATGGAGAATGTTTAAATCAAAACTTCAATTTTGCACCTCACTTGAAATTAAACATGCTAGGTTCAAAAGTGCCATTTTGATTGGCAATGTTTTGGTACATGAAAGTTACATTTTTGGAAAGAGGAGGTTAAATGTGGTTTGTTGGAAAAAACCTCACCAATTTTGGCCAAATGGTTTGAGAGATATGGCCTTTTGAAGTTCAAGAATTTTGAAAATGAATTGATCATATCTTGACAACCATACATGGGAATTGAGAGTTCTTGGACTTTGTGGAAATGGGAGAACAAGATCTTCAACTTTCATGTTGGGCAAAAATTCATTTGAAGCTCGTATCATGATGTAAGTTTGGGATCAAGAAGTTTCCATTTTTGGCAGTTAAAATTACAGGTCCAGTTTCTATTTTTGGAAATTTTCTGATTGGCTTCAAATTCTTCAATGATGTTGTTTGCCATGATACATGAGGCCTATTGGGACATGAATAAGCTCTCTCAAACCAAATCCATCCATCAAAACCATAAAATCAACCATAGTTGACCAAGTTTGACTTTTTAGGGTTTCTGACTGGCTGTGCATTGAATGATGACCTCTGAGCATCCAATCTTTGACTTAAACACTTCAAATGGATCCCCAAGTCATGTGACCATGTTGGACCAACCCTAGGGCCTTGGCTCAATGAAAAACACACTTGCTTGTTTGGTTGACTGATCTCCTGATCAGTTTGACCTAATTTCTTGATTGGCTTGCACTTGAGGCAAAGGGGACAATGCAATGCTATGCAGTGGACCATGTTATGTCATGACCTAATATGAGAATGTATGTACAATGATAGGTGCAAATTTGAGGTGCTACACCTGTTATGCAAGACATGCTATGGATATGCAAATGCAATGACATGTTTATCAATTCCAAAAGGTATTCTAACCCCTTGATTCCAGTCTCTCGTCAGATAAAAAGTGTAAGAAAAACCCCGACTAGAATCAAGAAGAAGATATCAGCCCCTGGGAATAGATAAACATGTGTTGAATGATATGAATGCAAAATGATGTGATGCAATGCAGTGACATGGAAATCAGGATTGTTGTATCCGCTTGAACAATTGTTAGGTTGCACTGTCTGAAGAGAAACCCACTGAGGAATATAATGCGAGATCAAAGCTCTGCTCCAGAAAACCGGGTTGGTTGAAGGTTAAGGTTTCCTGAATTTAGCCCGCCCCTCACTGGTAGGTTCTAAGAACAGAAGTTCGTCAGCTTCAGCCCTTCAGTCGAGAATAATATGTTTACCACTGAAGGTTTGGCATTATTACGGGATAAAAGACCTCTACTGACTCCCCTCAACAGGACATCCTAAAGCAAGTTCCCAGCCTCGGGGTCCTCGGGTTGAGCAGCGAGAATGCGCCCACCAGAGCTAACACAATCACGTCTCGGAGGAGAGGCCTCGACTGAGTTCTCGGGAAATGGTCACCAGAGTCGACAATTTCTAGAGGAACATCTGTCGTTATGGAACACCCATAGGACAGAATATATCCAAAAGAAACCTCGTCTGGACGTGGGTCTTCATGAACGACTTAACGTAGCAACATGCTATGCAAGCCTCATGACTATCCACTCTAAAACCCGTGTGTACGCTCAAGCTTGGGTAGTGGGCTTATCTCTCATAAAACATCCCACCCCAACAAACAACCAACCCATAGAACCCATAGATACAGCAAACATATGTACATGAATGCAATAAGTTAAAGCAGGTAAATAAATAACTGTACAAAAGAATAAACACCCAACAAACAAGAAACCTACAAAAGCTAGGAGGGACTCGCTTAGGGAAACCAGAGATTCTGGGTATATCCCCAGCAGAGTCGCCAGCTGTCGCAACCTGTGAAAAACACAACCGGCGAAAAAAAGAAAATGACAGAAGAGTTGCCACCGTGCGTTATTTATCCCAAAGGAGGGAAAGGAAACGCTCAAAGAAAACCTGGAGAAAGGAAAGGAAAAGACAAGGTCTCGCAACCAAATCTTGGGTTCGGGAGTCGATTATGCGAACGGGAGGTATTAGCACCCCTACGCATCCGTAGTACTCTACGGGATCCACTCTTGTTGTTCTTGTCTAAAGGATGTGTGTTTATCTAAGGTACTATTTACTAAAAGAGGGGTCAAAAGAAAATGGCTCGCACGGATGTCGCATCCACTGTATACATATCTCATTTGAGTATGAGAATCAGAGTCTTCGTAGCTCGGCTACCTATGGGTTAAAGAGGAATGTGCTCGCTAAGACATCACGTCTTATGCCTACGTATATCATCTGGAATGAGAATCAGAGCAAAACGTAGTTCAGCTAACTACGGGAACAAGGGTCTCGATTGCAACTAGGGCAAGAGAAAGGGAATGTCTCGATCGCAACGAGGGCGAGAGAAAAGAATCGCAACAAGGGCGAAAACAAACAAGGATTAGTTGTTAGTTGTCAATCAAAAAAAACTCGGCAAGACATCGCATCTTGTGCCAACGTATCTCATCTGAACATGAGAATCAGAGTTGCTGTAGTTCGGCTAACTAGGGGTTAAGGATTGCCATCTGAACATGGACTTACAAAGGAGGACACCAGTTGTGTCAAAGGAGAGTGGGCAATGTGTTCACGTCCTAGCAGTAGGTGTCGCAGCTCGCTGAATCGAGTCTTAGGCGGTTACCTCTTTGCAATAGAACGGAGTGACATGCCACAGGATCAGAGACGCACAGAAGGTCTAAAAAATGGGGAAGCTTTTCCCTAGAGTTATCATGCAATGTGAACCTAAGTGTTAGGATTTACAAATGGGAGTATCTACCTAATGTTAGCATGCAAAGAATAAGGGAATTCTACCTATGTTATCATACAATGAAATGGGGAGTTCTACCTATGTTATCATACAAAAGAATAAGGGAGTTCTACCTATGTTATCATACAAAGGGTTCTACCTAACGGGTGCTACCTAAACGGAATAAGAATCGACGGATGGAGAAAGGAGAGGATAAGGGTAGATGGCGATGCACAAAGCAATCGACTTACAGGTAGTTGGCGATGCCAAAAGCAATCGACTTACAAGAGAAATGGCGATGCATGAAGCAATCGACTTACAAAAGGATGGATGAATACGTGCTGCTTCTGTTAAGTTTTAAAAATGATTACTCGACGTTGGATCGAGGTTTTGATCTTGTTTTGAAAAGGTTGTCAGATGTTCGTTTTAATTCTTGTATTAACAGATGAATAAAGAATGAAAGAATAAACATTATACACTTCATGGGAGGGGGTACATTTGTTATGAATGGGGGTTATTCATGGTAATCAAACAATAGTAATATGTGCCTCATACAACATACAAGTAGGCAACAGTTATCAAACAATCAGATAAGCAATCAAGTATATGATCAAATCAAAGAATTAAAGAATGAAATAATGAAGCATTAGACAATGCATGAGAAGTATAGACATGTTAAGCAATCAAACAATAGAAGCATGGATGAAAGAAACAAGTCTAAAAAATATCAGATGAATCAGACAGATGAAACTATGCACACAAAGGATTACTGAATAATTTAATCGGGAAATGATGCAAGGATCAAATAAAATCAAGATAAAAGGCCTCTAATACATGGCATATGAGATCAACCAGGGAGGATCTAAGCATCTCTTCAATTGCCATAAGCAATCCCTAAGTCAAACATCAATCATAGAAAAGTCAACTATAAAGTCAAGTCAACTTAAAAAATATGGAATAAATAGTAAATTAATCAAGAAAATTATGAAAACTTAAACTAAGTTAGGTGGGGTCAGGACATCACCATCCCCCAAAAAGATTTTAAAAATAATGTGAATTAGTGTATAAATTAATTGAAATAAAACAGAAGTCAAATGAAAAGTCAACCAAGCAAACTAGGTCAAAAATAAATCTAAAATAAATTAAAAATGGGAAATAAAATTCCAATAAAAGGTCAGGTTGACCATGAGACATTGGTCAACCCTCCTCCCAAAAATCAGAACCTAAAAATAATTCTAAGTCATGGAAATAAAAATAAAAATATGTGTGTCAAAATGGACTATTTGTAATAAACAATTGAAATAAAATATTAACATTAAATAAATATGAATATAAAAATTAAAATAAATTAAATAAAACATTAAGAAATGTGAAAAATGTTTTTTGGTATTTTTATAAATAAATAAAATATTTTTATTAATTAAAAACGAAACAGAAAATAGAATGAATAAAAAAAAAGAAAATGAAAAGAGAAATGTGAGTGGGCCATGAATGGAGGGTGGGAACAGCAGTTGATGCTGGAACCCCAGTCCACACGAATAAAAAACTAGCGTGTGACATTAAAAAAGAAAAAGGTAACGTTTTATTAAAAAGTTATGTAACCGTGCATCAATAGGTCACCTTGTGTTTTAAGTCACTAGATGACAAAACAAGCTTGGACGGACATGATCACAAGACACACGCGCGATCCGACGGTTATAGAGAGAGACACGTCTCATCTTCATGGAAAGTAAACCCTAGCCCCATGCAAAATGCAGAAAAAACGTGAAAACGCAGCAAGGCTTTCAATCTTCCACACGACAATGCTAACAATGTAGTGCACCAAATGACATGGTATAAAAAGCAAAACTCAAGTACGAAATGAGAGGAACATCATGGTATCTTGTTTCATTGAAAATAATGACTTAAACATGGTGAAAAGTGAACAACAAGGGGAGCATGTGAACACGGCATGAGCAGAAAACAATAGCACACATTCAAACTTAATGGTAATGCCTCATGTTGAGGGCTTCATAAACAAGTAGGGCACGATGTTAACATGGAAAAATAGCATGATACAAGCATGGAAATGGCATGAAAAATAATAATGAACAATGGTAAGCATGATGATAAACATGGATATATGGTCATGAAAATGGAGAAGTAAAGGTACCTAGTGGATGCAAGGTTCACTGCCTCTTGGTGTTGGAGGAATGGAAGAAAGAAGGTGTTGTTTCAATGGTGCTGCAAACTTGAGAAATGGAAAAATGAAAATGAAAACCAGCCTTGCCCTTGCCCAAAAATAGTAGCAGCCTCTTCCATTTCAGATTAGGGTTTAGAAGCTCTTATATATGTTGGATTAAAGTGTTCAAAATGGGGCTTGCAATGCTTGGTTTTGAGTCATGTGCATAATATGTAAAAAGTGAGGTGTGAAAGGAAACTCTAATTGTAGCAAAAAATAAGTGAGTAAAACAAAAGCAAATGGCCAAATGAGGTAAAGAGAGAGGGTTGGTCGATTTTGCAGCTTTATTGGTTGTCTTGGTCTGGCAAGAAAACAATCCAACAGGGTGACTTTGAGGCTTTGTATCTTGATGAGTATGTGACCAAATGGCAAGGCAATGCAAACAGTAGGAAGAGTGCATGGAGCTTAAGATCTTTCATGTTGAACACAAGTTGAAATGGTGAATGGAAGAAGTTGAAAAATGGCCTTAAAGTTCAGGTTTCATAAATGCAAAATGGTTGGGCCAGTTTGGCCTAAATGCTGCCTAAAAATTCAGTCCATGATGCCAACTTTAGATTTGTGCATCTCCCAAGCCAACAATCCAAATGGGATGATTCCAAAAAGGTGTGAAAGAGGACATGGCAAGGTATAATTGTCATGAAGAAAGTATTTTCAAAAGATGCCTTGAAATGCAAGAAAACTGGCCCATAAGTCTTGACAAATCTTGCAAATTTTGGACTTAGAAAATTTTCTAAGTGTTCTAAAATAATGTCTCACTTTGACCAAGCATAACTTTCTCAATTTTAATCCAAATGAAGCAAACTTTATATCTCTAGAAAGCTTGGAAGAAGAGTAACAACTTTCATGTTGGAGAAAGTTTCAAATGGAGCCTTCATCGTGATGGAAAATGGGCTTAAAGTGGGTGCAACAACCATGAAAACTTGCCTTAAATGGAAAGTCAACTATTTTCAAATTTAGTAACTTTTTCAATTCCTGATTAAATGATGAATCCATGATCCAACCTTGATAAAATTTTACATGTAGGATCCCTTAGGCATGGATTTTGAGATTCCACCCTCAAAATGTAAGGAGTTGACTTTTCTGGCCCCATAGTTGACTTTTCCCAAACTGTCTGATTCCCGATTCCATTGTCAACTGAAGCACCTCTGGCTCAAATGAAGAGCTGATTTTTTGTATGTAGATACTTGTGGATACATGAAGGGCCACGGAAAAGAGTTTCACCCAAGGAATTAGAAATAAACTGGTTTTATACCAAACCCTAGTTTTAGGGCAAAATGGCCAAGAATTGATTGCACTGATTGCCAATGGATCTTTCTGAGATAGTTGTGAATCTTCCTAGGCCAAGATGCCTCTCTAATCATGACATGAATGAGCCCCATTTTCTTCCCACCAAACATTGCCTGTTGCAGATAGCCATGAAACCCTAATTTCTGATTAAATGCAGATGCACACTCTGAGAGCTCTGAATCTTCCACTGATGAACTATAGACCACCATAAGATACCTGAACCACCTTGATACCCTTGAGACTTGTATATTTGGAAAATGAAGTCCAATTCTCAATCTTGCTTTGTGTGGGCTCCTTCTGGTTAAGGAGTGGTCAATCAAACCCTGATTTCCCAGTCATTAATGCAGTATGTAATGAGTATGACCTAGTATGATGCTAATGCAGTGTGAAACATAATACCATGCTTCCAAGAAAAATGAAGGGTAAATTTTGGGGTATTACAATGGCATCATATCATTGCTCAGTGCATTGCCTCAAGGATCATAGCTTGTTTAGCTCCTTAACCTTATGGTTGGGATTTGTGTGAGTGGTTTGAGACCACCAAGAATGCTTGTATTATATATTATTGCTTCTCTTATTTGATTACTAACCAAAATCACAAAAATATGTCACTAACTCTTTTTTTTTTGAAGCTCAAGTGATCATGTGCCCCCATGCTCCTATGAGGCTCCTAAGCTCAACGAAATGGCTAAATGAAGATGAGAAAAAGCATGACAATGGTCCACAAAGCTCTTAATCATCATATATGTCTCCCAAGTATCTCAAATTGCCAATTTGATAAAGGTAACCCAAAGGGCTTGAGGATTGTTTCCCAAGGAAACTCTAATTTCATTGTGCCTTGATTGTGCCTTGCTCATGAAGCAATCTCAACCTATGATCAAATTTAATCAATGGAATTTCTCTCATTCATTATTTTATGCATATATGAGCCTATTTGAGGCCCCTCAATCATTCATTCATCAATATTGGAAGTTTAGCCTTGAAAAGTTGACCAGTCAAGTCATCTGACTAAGCTGAGGGTCAATGAAATACAACTTTTGATGTGTTTGCAAATGAAGATGAACCCAAGAGAAAAAATGTTCTTAAGAACCATATGAACAACTTTCATGTTCATCAAAAATCCATTTGAAACTTGGAAAGTCATCATTCATTTCAAAAAATTATAGGTCATTTTGACTGAAACCCTAATTTTGGGTCAACTTCCCAAGGACCTAACTTCCTTAATTTTTATGATTTTGAGTTGAGACAAAATGAATTGGAAAGCTTAAGATGTCTAATTCAAACGTTATGTTGGACAAAATTTCATAATCCTAAAATAAATACATGTGATAATACAAAACATTATAGGTCACTTTGGACCTAAGTCATTGAATTTGAAAAATGCCCAACTTCAAATGCCCATAACGCTTTCATGAAAAATCCAAATGATGCAAAATTTGAGTCTAAATTGATCATCTTGAAAAGATCTACAAAATGTTGGAGTTTTTTCCATTTGAAGCTTGCATCATGGAAACAGAGGGGCTTGAAGAGGCTTGCTTTTGGTGAAAATTTTCAAAGGGTGACTTAGACATTTTTTGTGCCCAAACTTTCACAGCCAGTTTTCACTAATTTCCAAATGCCAAATGAGTTTTTGCCTAACATGACTTTTGTTCCTTATTTCAAGGGATTTCCAACCATTACTCACATTACTTTTTTGGACTTGCCATGTGGGAGTTTCGAAGAGCTTTCTCTTTATGTTCATTTTTGCATTTCATGTTAAAACTTCATATGCAAGCAAATTCCACTTCAATTACACGTCCAATTCAATTCCAGTTGATCTCAGCATGGTTTATCACCCATCATTGGGCCTTACATGCGCCTGTACAGGCCCATGCGAGGAAGATTCAAATCCCATGCACACGAGGGAACCATGTCATATAACCCTCTTCAGCTATAAATAGAGACTCAATCTCATTCATTACACAACCAAGTGGAGACCTAAAGTGTTGCAAAATTGAAATCCCAACCCTCACTAAAGGAATTTTCAGATTTTTCTCTCTTTTTCAAGCTTGAAATTCAACATCATTAGTTGATTTTCAAAGCTCAATTCATTAACCTATCATCTCCATCACACTTCCAGAGCAAAAGCAGATCAAGATCTTGAAGAATTTGTGGCCTTAGAAGCTCCATTTCAGAGGTAGCATCTCAAACTTTTTAGATCTAGATCTTGCAATTTAATGTGATTTTCTTTGGTTTATGTGGTTTTCTGAAGTCCTCTCACTTGAGGCAGGCCAGTGGTGGTCTCAATTGTTCATTTCGTGCAATTTTAGTTGACATACCATGATCTTCCATCTCACATTTCTCTCTAAATAGAAAGAGTGAGGATGATCCATGGATACAGTGGTGATGTACATCACCTGAGCTTCATTTTGATGTCCTTACTTTTTATTTTCATTACAAAAACTTTCCCTGCGCGTGGTGGCCGGAATCTGGTATCTCACCGAAGAAGATGGTGGTTTCCACCACCATCCCCACGCGTCTGTTTCCTAGCCCTTGGATCATGTCTAAATGTTATAATCTTGACCATCCAATGTGATTACCTGATTTAATGCATTGTGTTGCGCGCTTGACTTGAGTCCACCTTGCATCCGCGCCTCTGAGCCATTGATCCATGCCACGTCAATTAATGAATGTGATCTAGTGGTTGCGCTTTTTTCTATTTATCCTATTTTCTTTTAATTTCAGTTAATTCCATTTATTTTCAAAAATTCATAAAAAAATTATTTGAAGTCACAAAAATATGAGACCAATTCCAAAAAATTTCTTGAAAAATCTAGTTTCATATTTTTATTTTTAATTATTTTTGTGACTTCATTTAATATTTTTTGTGGATTATTTGATTTTTAATAGTTTTAATTCATTTTAAAATACTTTCTGATATTTGAAAAATCCAAAAAATATTTTCGTAACACCTATGGATCATGATAAGTCAATGAAAAATAGTCTCATCAATTTCTTATTTGATTTGAGATTTATTTGAGATTTTAATTCATATTGTGTTATTTTTTATTGTTTTTAATTGTTTTAAAATAGTTTCTGATTTCAAAAATTATTGAGAAAATTTGTCAAAGTTTGTTTGACCATGTTAGATCTGTGAGAATTTAATTGGAGTTGTGGAAGTTGATTTGAATTAAATTTGAGTTTTGACCATATTTTGTTTATTTTATTTTGCATTTATTTTTAATTCAAAAATTACAAAAAAATATATGTTTGACTTGTTGACTTGTAATCTTCATTTCTTTTCTGTTTGGTGTTGATTGGTAATGACTTGGTTCACATTTGATCAATTGAATTTGATACTTGAATTCTCTTTCTCTTTATTTCATCTTCATCCCATTTCTTTTCATGATTTGGCCAATGAGTTAATGTCTTATGGTTGGTCTTGACAAATGAGAGGTTTAACCTTCTTTGATCCAAACCAAACTTAACTTGATCCAAGATCAGTGAGTTGCTTTGTGTCCAAGATAGGTTGCTTCTTAGTTAAGCAAAAAAACCTAAAGTCCATATAAGGCCCTTCCCCTTTTGTTTTGGCATGGAAAGTTTGTGGAGCTTGGCTTACTAGTCATGATCTCTAACTTATGTTTATTTGCCTACAGTTTTATTAACCGGCCTCAGATAGGTGTGACTACTACATTAGTCCACTTACGATTGCTTAACATAGCGCTACATTGTCTTATGACAAACTAACATAACTTCACTAATTACTAATTTTAATTTGAGCATTTAATTTCTTGCCCTTTATTTTTAATGCAATTTATTTCTTGCTCATTTATTCATATTGCTTTTCATTTTGCTCACTTGAGCACATATTTTATGTTTATGTCATTTTCCTTTTGCTCATTTGAGCTCATTATTGTATATAAATATATTGTTGTCTTGTGATTTTCTTGTCTTTGTTTTGTGTGAACTTAATGCAAAAAGGAGAAAGGACTTATAATTAGGATATACCTATGCTTAAAGGAGCTCAAGAGCAACTAGGCCTCCTGCCTTTAGAATGCTAAACTTGTTGAAAAGTAACTAGGCCTCATGCCTTTAGAATGCTAAATTTGAAAGTTGACCTTAAAGGACTTCTCATCCAAACTTATTCTTTGTCCTTTCCCCTTATTGTGTTGTGAACTTTTTAATTTTTGTTCTTGTGTGATAGGGATTCCACCTTGAGAGTGTGCAAAAGGACCGTTGTCATGAGTAGCCAAGTTAAGGGAGACAAGCCAAATGGAGATCCTAGGAGCTTGAATTCAATTGTGTGATTGCTTGCTTGTGTGTTAAGTCCAAAGCAAAGGAGCATCTTGGGTCATCTCTATGACTTCAAGAAAAGGAACTCCAAGGGTTTATCTTTCCCCTCTTATCTTTGTATGCTTTAGGACTAGCCCTTCTCTTCTTCTCCTCACTCTAACCAAGCCAAAATCTTTTCTTTCAAACTTTGACATTATTTCAAACTAGAAACCTAGGCCTTAAGCCTTTGACTTTTCAAAACCATTTTCTTCAATACTCATTATGAATAAATCTTAATCCAACTTTGACTTCACTTTATAAATAAACTTAACTTGTAAATATAACTCACTTCAAGTTGTTTTTGTGGTTCCAATGGCCACCTTATTAAAACCTTTTCCAAAACATTAGTCATAGGTTTGAGTTACCATAGTGGTTGATGTAAATCTCACCTCATCCTTAGTGATTGGATTATAAGTCTTCCATACTTATTATAGGGTTAACCCCTCACTAGTATGTTGAAGCCTTCCTCACATGGTGGATTGTTCATTTAGGTTGACTTTTCTCCCTTTTATAACAAAAGACCTTAAGGCTTTTGATCAAATAAATTCACCAATCTTTGAGATTTTTACCCCGAACTACGAGGTTTTGATCCTCCCTTTGTGATGGTACGTAGGCAATGGGTTCATCCATTCAAACAACAAAATTTGTAAATATAACCTATTCTCTTCTCATCCCTCTAATCTTTTGCACAAATCTTTTCACAAATACCAACCTATAACACATATTTGCAAAAAGGGTTCCCTTAGAGTACTAAGGATGTTTTGGGTGCGTAAAACCTTCCCATTTCATAACCAACCCCCTAACCCAAATCTCTGACATTTTTATTAGTTTTTTATTTGAAAAACTTCTTACCCTGGATTTTGTTCGCTTTTTAGCCTTTCCTTTGGACAAATAAAAGTGCGGTGGCGACTCGAATTGTATGTTTACTTTTGGTTTAGTTAATAAACCTAAAGGTAACGAAAACCCCGCTACAGAAAAGTGGCGACTCTGCTAGGGATCCATTCTCTAGTGGGTATAGCCTACTTTTTGCTTATGTGTGTTGTATGTTTATATTTATTGGTGACATATTTTTGTGCAAATTTGGGATGACTGTATTGTTTGTAATGTATGAATTGCTTGATATTAATTGCTTGTATGCTTGGTGGCTTCTTGTGAGATGAGTTTTATACCCGAACTCGAGTGCACTTATGATAGGAGAATGGCATAGTCTTGTTGACTTGTGTGGAGTTATTCCTTAACAAGTTGACTTGCAAGCCCATTCACTTGGTGGAGGTCTTGTTGGGATCAATAATGTCACACGAGTAGTCGTGGTTAGGCATTACTCTTTCCAATATAAACCTTAGAAGCCAAGGACCTTAGATACCTAACCCATCTTGGCCTATTCTAGGACGTAGTGTGAAGGTCGTTCAAGTGTACGATTTGATGTGATTATTACACGATACTACACTCATAAGAGTCCCTCTTGAGAATATTTTTGGAGAACGAGTAGTCGTTTTATCTGATAATATCCGAAAGATGAGATGATGACTATGGGGACCCTTTTTAGAACATGATTGTCAGGTTTAACCATAGTACACTCCCATTGGGTGGTTCTTAACCGAGACTCCATGCTCGTGACTTACAACAAACCCTTGATTCGCGGTTGATCCGTTCTCGTACATTCTCAATATCAATGGAACTTGGGTGTTGATAAGGTGTAAACCATAATCCACCAAAATGGATGATTGATATTGACAATGATGTGAACCATCTTGTGACCTTCGTGTGGTGTGACTTGCTTGATCCTTGAGTGTGATTGTTGCA